>NC_143559.1:137235000-137549375 GCF_054136105.1 Typopeltis vanoorti
CTTTCACACACACATTTGGTTTCTGCAATATGTATATTCTATAAATATTTCCATGAGTAATGTTCATCTGAAATAGCATCACTAAATCCCCCACTTAGTACCAAGTCATTGGAACATGTGCAGCTGTTCAACATCCCTTCACAGTGCACTTTGAAATCCACAGAGCAAATTTCTTTTCCTCTGCCTTCATTCCTGCTACTGCTGTACTGTGGAACAGTCTTCCCTCTGATGTATTCCCAATGGAGGGCGCTAGTGGGCCAAGTGCTGGAGACGCGATTTGAAGAGCTCCTGATTCAGATAAGTTTTACTAGGAATAATTAAGTATATATGCATAATTGTTTAAGTAAGAGCGGCTGTAAACGTTGTACGCTACCGATATTATTAGTGTGGGAGTTTTTTCTTGCCTAAACTAAATTACTAAATCATTATTATTAGACCTAGTAACCTGCAGAGGAAAAAAAAAAACAATGGCGGTGGCATTGTCATTCCATGATTTTAATTTAGATTTCAGTCGTTTCGTTAAGTGTGAGGTCTGTTATATGTATTCCTTCGATTACATAAATGATTTGTGGATGTTTAGTGCGGATGGAAGAAGGGTGTGTGCGAAGTGTGAGCTGAACGAGTAACTGATGAATGCGAATATGAAATTGATGACAGAAAGTGCTAGCACCGATTGTGTCACGAGTGCACGTTTGAAAGAGGAGGATGGTGAGAAGGGAGGCGAAAAAATGTTAAAAAATCAGGAAAAAAGAAAAAGAGTGATTTGACAACCGTAACGGATGTTAAAAGGGACGAAAGTGAGGCAGAAAGAAACGAAATTGAGAGAATGAATGAAAGTAGAAATGGCGTGATGCAGAAATCGCAAGTAAAAAAAATTGAAAGAATAAATGATAGCGAAAAAAGAATGAATGATGGCGAAAGTTGGATGCATGTTGGAACGAAAGTACTGAACCAAACAAAGATGAATGACAGTAAAAGTGAGAAGAATGATAGCGAAAGTTGGACGAATGTTAGTCCGAAAGTACGGAAACAAAGAAAGATAAATGAGAGTGAAAGTGAGAAGAATGATAGTGAAAGTTGGATGTATGTTGGACCGAAAGTACGGAAACAAAGAAGGATGAATGAGAGGGAAATTGAGAAGAGGGGGTCGAGAGTTAGAAAGTTAGAAAGATTTAATGATAGAAAGAATGTGTCGTGAGGTTCGGAAGGTGAATTGGATTGGATGAAGCAAGAAATGAAATGGATGCGGAATGAAATTAAGAGAATTCAGGTCAAAACTTAAAATAAATCATGATGGCATGAAAGAGTTAACGAAAGATGAGCGAGTGGCATTGTATGGCGACTCCATTATTAAAGGTGTGCTAGAGGATGAAATGTACAAGGTATGTTTTCCAGGCGGTAAAATGAGTAGAGTGATTGAGGCATTGAATATGAGGTGGAAGCGAGCAAAAGAGTTAATTGTATTAATTGGTACAAATGATTTGAGAGAGAACAAAGAGCATGTCAAAATGAATGTCAGGAGACTGCTTGGAAAGATAAAAGAAGTAGTGTGACAGGAAGGGTAGTCAGTGTGTTGCCTAGGTATGATTGTGGTGAAATGAGGCGGAGAGCAAGAATTATGAATGATATTGTGGCTAAAATGTGTGAGGAGATGGAAGTACAGTTTGTTAATGTGTGGAATGAGTTTGAGGGCCAAAGTGAGCTGTATGGGAGCGATGGACTGCATTTGAGTGGTTATGGTGTGAGTCGTTTGGAGAGACTACTGCTGGAAAGTAGAGAAGTGAATAGAGAGAATGAAGCTGATTGAGAGGGGATTGATGTGGAAGAGCAGAAGAGTAAGACAGGAGAGATTGAAGAAGTGGAAATGAATGCGGAAGTGAGTGGTATGAGTATAGAAAATGAGAGAATGGGTGTGCAAGAGGAGCAGGGAAACGGGGAGGCTCAGGGTGGACAGGGGTACACAGCGTGAGAAAGGTGGATGCTCCAAGAGGAGGTGAGAGCATGTGTAGGCAGGAAAGTAATGGGGATGACCAGGGATCAAGAGGAAAGAGATGGAATTGAAAAGGTGTCTAAAATGAAGAAGCAGAAAGGGAAATGGCTCCAGTCCAGCATGGAGAAATCACATCGAGTGAGTGGTATCAGTGGAACTAGCTGTAGATCCAGAAATGAGTTGTTGTGTTTGTATACCAATGCTAGAAGTATAAGAAACAAGGCGGATGAAATGGTTGCACTAATTGCGTCTGTGCACCCAGAGATTGTCCGAATAAGTGAGACATGGTTAGATGAGGACGACATCCTGACAGGAATAGAGATGGAAAGGTATGATGTGCTTTGTGAGGATAGAAGGGGTAAAAAGGGAGGGGGAGTGCTATTGATGATAGTGAAAGAGTTATGTCCACACAAGGTAGAGATGCAAGAGGGAAATAGGGCCAGTGGTTTTGAGGCAATATGGTGTGAGATAGAGGTGAATAGAATCAAATACTTGGTGGGATGTTGTTATAGACCTGGTAATGTGGATGGTGGTGATAGTGAAATGTATAGTCAAATAAGCCAAGTAAATAAGAAAAGGGTGATCATTATGGGTGATTTTAATTATGGCAATATAGACTGGAATGAAGAGATAGCAACCGGAAGTAAAGAAAATGAGTTTCTTGAGTTTATGAGGGATAACTACCTCAGACAGTATGTAACAGAGGGCACACGAGGATTAAGGGTCTTGGATTTGGTCATCTCATCGGAGTATGTAATTATCAATGAGGTGTCAAATCATCCACCAATTGGTGAGAGTGACCATGAGGTGATTACCTGGGTGGTTGCCAGCAGTGCAAAGACCCCTGTGAAAAAAGGGTATATGTGGAACTACAAGGGGAGTGATTATGAACAGCTCAGGGGACAGCTTGCAGGTGTAGCATGGAATGAGGAGTTAGCTGGGAAAGAGATCAATGCAGCTTGGGGGAATTTCAAAAACTATTTAGTAGATGCAATGTCGAAATGTATACCATGGGTGAGAAGGTTAAATAAGGTAGGTGTGAGATGGATGAATAAAGAAATTAAGCATGCAATACAGAGAAAAAGGGCATTGTGGAGGCAGCATAAGAGAAGTGGAAGTAACCAATTTCATGAGGTCTGCAAAGACCAGGCAAGGAGGGTGACTTGGTTGGTGAGAGTAGCTAAAGAGAGATATGAACAGCAGTTAGCTAATGAAGCCAAAAAGAATCCTAGGGAGTTCTTTCGATATGTAGCCAGCAAAAGAAAGAATGATTATGGAAGGATGACATTGATTGGAGGAAATGGTATAAAGACAGCTGTTGCAGAATGTGTGGTGGAGATATTTAAGGCGCAGTTCATAAAGATCTTTCAATCTTGTGAATGTGACTTCATGGAGAGATTGAGAACAGTTGATGATGGGGAGGAGAGACTGACTGTAAGTGAGCAAGAGATGTTTGGGGAGTTGAGTAAACTAGATGTAAATACGGCTGTGGGACTTGATAATATATCACCGCGTATTCTGAAGGAATGTGCCAGAGAGTTGACACCTGCCTTGACATATTTTTTTAATACGAGTCTTGCACTTGGTCAAGTTCCTAAAGAGTTGAAGGAGGACAAGATTGTGCCACTTCATAAAGGAGGTGATCGAACTCAAGCACCAAACTATGGGCCTATCTGTGTGTCAGGTGTTGTGGTTAAGTAGTTGGAGAAGCTTGTGAGAACTAGGATCAAGAGTTGGGTTGACAATAATGGTATAATCTTTGATGGACAGCATGGATTTGCTAAAGGGAAGTCATGTTTTAGTAATCTACTTACTTATTACAATAAAGTGACTGCTGCCTTGGACAGAGGAGAAGGATACACAGTAATATACTTGGATTTCGCAAAAGCTTTTGATAGAGTACCTCATGATAAGTTGACAGTCAAACTAGAGCAGATGGGGTTGGATATTAGATTAGTGCATTGGATTGGAGACTGGCTATCTGATAGGTATCAACAAGTTGTGTATGGTGGTGCAATATCCAGGAAAAGGAAAGTCACTAGTGGAGTGCCTCAGGGGTCTGTTTTAGGGCCATTACTATTTAACTTGTATATTAATGATATTGGCGAAGATTTGGATGGAGATATTCAGTTGTTTGCAGATGATGCAAAGTTGGGACGAACCATAAAGAGTAGTGAAGATGTGGCCTTGCAAGAAGACTTGAATAAATTGAGTGATTGGGCAAGCAAATGGGGATGTGAGTTCAATGTTGCAAAATGTAAGGTTTTAAAATTTGGAAAACAAAGATGGGATGCAGAATTTATGCTTGGTGAGAATATATTGTTGGAAGTAGAGGAAATAAGAGATCTGGGGGTGATAGTGGATAAGGATCTAAAATTTAGGGGACACATCGCCAAATTTGTGAAGACAACACAAAGACTTCTGGGAATGATGCAGAGGACACTGACGTGTAGAAGTAGGGAGATTCTTGTTCCATTGTATAAGGCTTTGATTAGGCCACACATGGACTATTGTGCCCAGATTTGGTCACCTGGTTTTCAGATGGATGAAGAGATGTTGGAAAGGGTTCAAAGGCGAATGACTAAGGTAGTTTCTGACCTCTGGAATGTCGAGTATGAGAAAAGATTGAAAAGATGTAATTTGCAGAGTCTAGTGGAGAGAAGGAAGAGGGGAGATATGATAGAGACCTACAAGTTGGTAAGGGGTTGTTATAGGATCAATGGTGGAGAAGTTCTACAGAGAATAGTGGGAGATTAGGGGAGAACCAGAGGTCATCCCTGGAAACTGTATAAAGAGGGTGTGAGTAGGGGAGTGAGAGGCAGTTTTTTTCGTGCAGAGTTATGAGAGATTGGAATGCCTTGCCTGAGAGTGTAGTGTCTGCAAGGAGTTTGAATGTGTTTAAGACCCGGTATGATGCGATGTGTGTGAGATAAAAGGACCTCCTAGATGAGTCTTTGACTCCATGAGGTCTTGTTTAATAATAATAATAATAATAATAACAATAATAAATGTAAACAATTTTCTGCTTCCCCAACCAACTACAAATATACAGTACTAATGTACTATAGGTTGATCAACCAACCTCTCGTGTATGGGCACAAAATTAAAAAAATAACATATTTGATTACTTGTTTTTTAAGGAGAACATGATATATTAGAATGGATATGAGGAAGAGTGAAAAAGATGGTGTCAGTACAAAGGTTTTGGGTATGAAGAAATGTCATTGCAGAGTATGATGAATAGGAAGAGGCAGGATGATGTGATTGAGATAAGGAACTGTTAATATGAAAGAAATCTTTTATAGAATGCAGGAAGATAGGACACAAGAACCCATTCCTGAAAGCTACAGTGCAAACAAGTAAGTAAAGAACTTTTTTTTTTTTTTGCATAGTGTGTGATTAGTGAGCAAAATGCATTGCCTGAACTTGTGAAAACATAAGTTTAAGATGGGGTTGGAAGATCTGTGTGTGAGAGTGAATATCTCTAACAATGAATCATTCACTCTATGTAGGTGTGATGATATTATTATTATTCATCATCATCATACGTATCAAGGATTTAGGCCTAGTATGGCCTGTTCCGTCCTTAGAAGTCATCGTTGAATCATTTAAGAGGACGTCCTGGTTTTCTTTTTCCTAATGGCTTGTACTTTAAGGCTTGTTTTGGTAATCTTTCTGTTTTCATTCTTTGAACGTGTAAAATCCATTTATATTTATATTTTTTAATTTTTTTAATTACTGGTTCTTGATTTAATTCTTTCATAATATCTTCGTTTCTTTTGTGGTCAAATAGGGTATACTTGCAGTTTTTCTCATAAACTTCATTTCTGCTGTTGTTAATCTTTGTCTTTTTGTTTTATTGTCCAGATTTCGCTTCCATACATTAAGACCGGTAGGGCTAATGTATTGTATACTTTTAGTCTGGTTTGTTTTTGAACTAGGTTTGGTTTAAATATAGAGTTAATTACTCCTGTTATTTTTAAATATTTTGCAATTTTTATGTTTATATCTTTTTCATTTTCATAAGTGATCATATTATTATTATTACTAGTGCTTTTCCTCATCAGGAACATTTCTATACTTCTTTTGTGCATATGTATCAAAATAAGGTCAAGTTTAAAAAACTTATAGGTATCAATACTGTCCATTTAAATATTAACATCTATAATAGGATTGAAATGAAAATATTTCTTACCTTTCCAGTATGGAAACTGCATTTCAGCATTTAATATCATACCCAGTTTCTTAATTTGAGATAGATTTAATTTTTCACCTGCATTACAGAGTGTAAGCAGAATTAGAGGGTGAGTGGATGCTAGATCACTTGATGCAAAACGACTCAATTTTTCAACTAAATTGAAGCCATAGAAATCCTTTGGATTGTGACAGATAACTAAAAGGGCATTGACATATATGGCTAACTGGTGTGGTGGAAGAGAATCATTCTGGTTCCTATAATTTTAAAATGCAGAAAAGTACTTTTAACTCATAAATAAAATATAAATCCACGAGTAAATTTTTCTTTTGATTTCATTCTAATTCTTTACAGCTAGTATAAAACAAACAGTAAGGAACAAAAGAAGAAAATTTGAATTATTAGGATAGAAGCAGAATATATCTGCATGAAGATAATATGTGAGTCAGCAAGATTTAAGGTGACCACTGGTATACCACAGGGATCATTTCTTGGTCCACTGTTATTCAATCTTTATAATAATGACATTGGTAAGCATTTGACATGAGATATATAGCTACTTACTGATGATGTAAAAATAGGCACAGAGTAATCAGGAATGCCACTTATATGCAGTACTTGCAGAATGATTTGAATAGGTTGGAATTGTGGGCATGTGAATGACGATTAGTTCAATGTTAATAAATGTACAGTCATGCACTTTGGTGCAATGAGATATCCAGTGTCATACAGTATTGGTGAGATGATGTTAGAAGAAACTCAGGCTAGAGATATTTGCTATATGTCCCTTGAAATCCAACTTCCTGTCTATTAAAACTCCAACATCCATATTTTCATATTGCAATTATCCTCTTCAACTTGGAGGATAACTGCAATGCTGAAATGAACCTTAACATGTAAGGAAAAGGTAAGCATTTTGCCTATTTACAAGGCCTTCTAACAACCTTACTTGGACTACGAGGATGGTCTGAAAGGTTCTCACCTAACAATGAAAAAACGAATTTATAATTTCAAAATTATTTTTATTTTTCAACATAATCTCCCTTAAGACTAATAATTTATTCCAGCGATGCTCCAGCACCATCTCATCCCATTATCCCATCCCTCTAGTGGTTCTCAGTAAGATTTGCAAAATACCCCTCTGCAGCTGCAATCACCTCTTGATTCAAAGAAAATGCTGACCAGCGAGGAAGACTTTTAGTTTTGGGAAGAGATAAAAGTCAGAAGGGAGATAAATCTGGAGAATAGGGTGGATGGTCCAACAATTCACAGTGCAGATCTCCTAATTTTCCTATTGCCAAAACACCTTTGTGGGCAGGTGCACTGTCTTGATAGATGATTTTTTCTTCTGCAAACCAGTCTTTTCTCACAATTTTTTTCGTCTAGTCTGGTTAAACGGTCGGAATAATAATATTCCCCGGTTATTGTTTTACCCTTTACAAGATAATTAATAAACAAAATGCCTTTAGCATCCCAAAACACCGATGCCATGACCTTTACTGCTGATGGAGCCAACTTTGTCTTCTTTGGCACTGAACAACTGGCTTCTGTCCACTGTTTTGACTGCTGTTTGGATTCTGGTGTGTAATGATGAATCCAAGTCTCATCCATAGTAATAAATCGATGTACAAAATGAGTTTTATTCTTGTTAAAATGCTCCAAGCACTGTTCTGAGATTTTCATGCGAGTGCATTTTTGATCTGCTGTGATCTGCTGTGAGCAAGCACGGCATCCATCTTGTGCACCCATCATGTGATTTCCCCATGCAAAATTTATCCTACACGTTCTTTTGAAATGCCTATAGTCTCAGCAATTTCACTCACTTTGACTCGCCGGTCATTTAATATCATGCACTGGATCAATGATTTCTGGTGTTGTTACACTTTTTGGACGTCCTTCACGTGGATCATCTTCAAGGCTCGTATAGCCATGTTTAAACTCGGCAGCCGATTTCTTAATTGCAAAAACGAAGGAGAAGAGCGCCTATAAACTTTTATAAACTTCGAATGAATTTCTTTTGGCGTTAAACCTTCTTTTACAAAGAATTTTATAACCGCACAATACTCAATTTTATCCATTTCAAGGGATACAGACAAAACTTTTGCCTCAGAGAGCTGTATAAAACAAACTACTTGATAGAATGACTTGCAATTTCACATGGATGCTTATGACAAATGTACCAACCTAGAAAAAAACTTTCTTACCGATAGTGTTGCCATCTATGGTCGAGGCCAAGAGCATTTCAGACCACCCTCGTATTGTATGCAGCTCTGGTCTCCTGGTTTCTGTGATGATGCTGATACCGTGGACAGAGTGCCAAGAGGAATGTGTGGACTACAGACACTACCAAACAGGAGAAAGAGGGAGGATATGATTGAAACTTACAAAATTTTGAAAGGGTCATACAGGTTACTAGTAGATAGAATTTTTTTATTTTATGGAGAGTGGAAAGAAGACAGGAGAACATACATGGAAACTGAGAATGAATGCTGTGAAAAAGAGATGAGAGCAAGATTCTATCAAAGACTGGTGTGTGATTGGAATGACAATCCATTCTAGAGTCAGTCCTATCCAAGCCATATGTTGGTTGTGATTTACCCCACTACACCTGCCAAATCACCTTTATCACTATAATAAATTTAGTTTAATCCTTTATCCCAGTGAGAGCAAACAAAGTTTGCGCCTGAAAATATCTTCAGGACTGAATATAGTGTTGTACTATCTTACCTTGGTAAGTAGTACAACACCAGGCAACTCATAGCAAAGGTGGAGCAAACTACCAACACTCCTAACCCAGTATCTCCCATTATGCAAAACACATCTTCGAATATCTTGAAGATATTTTCAGGCACAAACTTTGTTTGCTCTCACTGGGATAAAGGATTAAACTAAATTTATTATAGTCTAACCTAGTGAAAAATAAACTTTCAACATCTTTCTCTATATCCAGAGGAATTTAATAAAAAAAAGTGACAAACCTTTTGGCAACTCCTATAGGTAAAGATGACCTTGCTACTGCTTCTGCCTGGTATCTCCAACTCTGGGCCTGGCTCCCACTGAAAAGAGCTCAATAAAGGTCGAAACTAGTCTGGGTAGTGGCCAATCCCTTAATGCATAACAATATACATATCCACAAGGAGATGTGTTTTGCATTATGGGATTGCCTGGTGTTGTACTACTTACCAAGGTAAGATAGTACAACACTATATTCAGTCCTGAAGATATTTTCAGGCGCAAACTTTGTTTCCTCTCACTGGGATAAAGGATTAAACTAAATTTATTATAGTCTAACCTAGTGAAAAATAAACTTTTAACACCTTTATCACCACTTACCACATATTATTATTATTATTATTATTATTATTATTATTATTATTATTATTATTCATGACACCTCCAAGGAGTCCGAAGACTCATCCGAAGACATCTACCTCCTCAATCTCCACCCACATTGCAATATACTCCATCTTCATATACACACACACATTTACTGCCACCACTTTCAACATTCACTCAATCTATGCCGAATGGTTTGATGTAAAATCAGGGGTAAGACAAGGATACACATTATCTCCACTCTTATTCATCGTCTATATGGATCATGTTATGAAAGAAAGTGGCATTAGGCCTGATATTAGAATGAGATGTCAAATTAGCTCTTTGCTTTATGTAGATGATTTTGTACTCCTAAACACATCTATTTCAAGTCTCCAGCATTCACAAACTAAATTGAATAACAGCTGTAACAAATTTGCATGAAAATCAGCAAAAACCAGTAAAATATATCAGCTATTTAGGCATAGTTTTTAGTGAAGATGGCAGGTTAAATCTGTACATAAATAAGTAGACAATAAGCAAAGCTGGTATGGTGGATAGCCAGCTGAATAAATTTATATGGAATAAGAGAGAAATATATACTTAGTGGGGAAACTTTAAAGGAAGTAGAGGAGATGAGAGATCTAGGAGTGATGGTGGACAAGGACCTCAAATTCAGGGGTTATGTTGCACAATTTGTGAAGACATCACATTAGATAATGGCAATGATGCAGAGGACCCTGACATGCAGAAATAGAGAGGTTATGATTCCATTATATAAGGCCTTTCACAGGCCTCATATGGGTTATTGTGCACAGATTTGGTTGCCAGGTTTTCGTGGTGACAAGGATATGTTGGAAGGTGTCCAGAGAAGATTCACAGAGGTGGTCAGTGGTCTTTGGAATGTGAAATACGAGGACAGATTGAGAGAATGTATGTTGCAAAGGTTTGCAACTTTGATTCTGTTATCAGATTGACATGGAAGAGATTTTTTATAGAATGGGAGAGGGAGGTAGAACAAGAAGCCATTGCTGGAAACTGTATAAGGAGGGTGTGAGCAGAGGAGTGAGGAGAATATTCTTTGCATGGAGGTTAGGGAAATGCATTGCCTGAGTGTGTTGTTAATGTAGACACATTGAATCAGTTTAAAGCATGGTTGGATGAGCATTGTGTGCAATAGTGTGTACCTCCCACAATGAGGCTCTGACTCCATGGAGGTCAGATGTTAATAATAATAATAAAATATAATAATTATGCCACTCATCCCTCTAACTGCTGTCTGATTTATCCTCCTTACTCTGAGTATTATTATTATTGCTATTATTATTACTAACACCAGATCTCTATGAAGTTAAAAGACTCATTGTGGGAGGCACACACCATTACACACTCAAAGCCCATCAAATCATGCCATCAAATTTCAGAATCTCAATGCATCTGCACTCACCACAATGTCAGGAAAATCATTCCACCCACCAAGCACTTTCCATGCAAAGAACCTGCTCGCACCTTCCTTATATAGCTTCCAGGAATGTCCTCTTGTTCTTTCTCCCCCTCCTTCTATTTTATGAACAATTTCTTCCATATTAATCCAGTAATAACACTTTGCCAACTCAAATGTCTTAATAATGTCTGGTTTTTGAGTGCTGTATGGGGATTCGCTATTAAGAGGTGTGATAGTTGAGAGTTTGACGAAGTCGTACTAGCCGGGTGTGAACATAAAGGACGTCAGCGAACCTATTCGAGTGCAAAAACAGAGGGTGAAAGAGATGATAATCGTGGCAGGAACAAATGATTTGAAAGAGGACAAAATGGAAATGATAGAGGATGTGAGGGAATTACTTGAGGTAACAAAAGAGAAGAGTGAGAGAGTTAGGATGGTGAGTATTTTACCGCAGTATGACAGTGAAGTGTTTAGAAGGAGGGCCATAATTGTCAATGACTTTATGCATGGGTTATGCATGGAGAGTGGTGTGGAATTTGTGGATGTGTGGAATGAGTTCGATGGGCGAAAGGACTTAAATAAGATGGATGGGTTACATTTGAATGGAGTTGGTGTACAGAGGCTTGAAAAAGTGTTGATGAATGATGTGGAAGTGGATGTACAGACTCAGGGAAACTAGATTTATTAAGGGGGGGGGAGTAGATATGCAGACTTTAGGGAGGCAGTTGAGTGTATGAATGAGTATATTATGCCCGAGCGAGTATGAAGGACAACAAATCAGAATGGGATAGTTACTATAAGGCATCAAAGTAGGGATGGGACAAATGGGCTTCTGCAATTCATGAACACTAATGTCAGGAGTATTAGGAACAAGAAAGAAGAGTTTTTGGCCTTGGTTGGCACTTCCAGGCCACAGGTTGTTGGTATTAGTGAAACATGGCTGACAGAAGATGATAAAGCTAGTGGGATTGAATGCGATGGGTATAGCGTGTTCAGGAGTGACAGGGTGAATAAAAACGGGGAAGGAGTGTTATTGATTATAGCTGATGAGTTGTAGCCAAGGAGTATAGAAGTTGAACTGCAGGAGAGAGAAAAGAGCACATTTGAGGCTGTTTGGTGTGAGATTGTGGCTAGCAAAACAAAATATACAATTGGGTGCTGCTATAGACCAGGTGATGGAATAGATGGTGGGGATAGTATGCATAGGCAAATAGAAGAAATGAGTGGAAGGAGAGTAATTATTATCGGTGATTTCAATTATGGTAACATTGACTGGAAAGAGGAGAGGCACATGGGAGGAAGGAATTGGATTTTATGCGGTTATTGAGGGACAACTATCTGCGGCAGCATGTGGTGGAAAATACCAAGGGGCAGAGAGTGCTTGACCTAGTAATTGCAACTGAGAATGTGGCTGTAACGAACATGACCATGTTGCCACCAATTGGTGAGAGTGACCATAAGGTCATGACTTGGGAGGTGGCTAAAGGAGTGGAATTTACAATTAAGACAGGGTACATGTGGAATTACCAGGCTGGTAAGTATGACAAGCTTAGGTGTGTGCTTGGCTCAGTGCCATGGCATGTAAAACTGCAAGGGCTGGATGTTGATAGTGCATGGGAGGTGGTTAAGAAATGTTTGCAGGAGGCAATGGTTGACTGTATACCAAGAGTCTGAATAATAAATCAAGTTGGGGTTAAATGGATGAATAACACTATTAAGCTTGAGCTGCAAAAAAAGAAACAATTGTGGAGGGAATTTAAGGAGAAAGGTGACCAGCAGGCACAGGAACAGTATAAAGCTCAGGCCAGGATGGTAAGAAGGGTGGTAAGAAAAGCAAAAGTGGATTACGAAAGAAAATTGGCCATGCAGGCTAAAGACAATCCCAAACAGTTTTTTCAATATGTCGCAAGTAAAAGGAAAAATGCTCATGGTAGAATGATCTTAAAAAATGCTGAGGATAGGGAGGTAACCGAATCAGTCGATATATAGTGGAATTACTGAGCGAGCACTTTGCAAGAGTATGTCATCCAGGTGGTGACTTTGCAGAAATGGAAGAACCAACAGCTTATACTGGAATTGTGATGAATGAAGTAGAGGTAACTAGTCTATTACAGAACCTCATTGTCAATACATCTGTGGGATTGGATGGTATACCAGCTCGTGTCGTACGTGAAGCGGCTAAAGAATTGTCAGTGCCCTTGACCATTTTGTTTAATTTGAGCCTCGGGTCTGGGTCAGTCCCAAGGGGGTGGAAAGAGGGGAAAATAGTTCCGCTGCATAAAGGTGGTTCCAAGGCTGCTGTTGAAAATTACCAGCCAATCAGCATAACAGGAATCATTATCAAAGTCTTGGAGAAAATAGTCAAGAGGAAAATACAAGATTGGATAGAATAAAGTGGGATACTGTATCAGGGACAGCATGGTTTTGTGAAGGGTAGGTCATGTCTCAGTAACTTGCTCACGTATTATAACACAGCACAGTGACGGCTGAACTGGATTAAGGGTAATGGGTTTACAGTGATTCTACTGTACCTTGCTAAGGCCTTTGACAGGATACCACATGGAATTCTAATCAGTAAATTGCAGCATATGGGGATGGATATAGGGTTGGTGAGATGGATAGGAGGGTGGTTGATGGAGAGATATCAGAGAGTGGTTTATTCAGGAGTAGAGTCCACAAGACGGCCTGTGACTAGTGGTGTGCCACAAGGATCTGTTCTTGGACCACTGCTGTTTAATTTGTTCATTAATGATATAGGAAAGGATCTGAGAGGAACAGCTCATTTGTTTGAGGATGATGCAAAGTTGGGTAGGACAATAGTGAATGCAGATGACGTCAAAATTTTGCAAGATGATTTGGATAGATTGGAGGTCCGGGCTAAGGAGAATGAATGTCAATTTAATGTGGCAAAATGTAAGGTTATACATTTTGGGGTGAAAAGATTAGCAGCAGTTTACTATATTGGTGGAACTGTACTTCAGGAAATTGATGAGGCACGAGATTTAGGAGTGTTGGTGGATAAGGAGTTGAAGTTTAGGGGACACATTGCAAAAGTGGCCAAATCAGCTCATCAGATCACTTGGTTGCTAAAGAATACATTGACAAGCAGGTTATTGTTCCTCTGTATCGAGCCTTGATAAGACCCCATCTCGACTACTGTGCCCAGATTTGGTCACCTATGTTTCTTCTTGATGGGGAGGAGGTGGAGAGGATCCAGAGGCGAGTGACCAAGATGATAGCAGGTCTGTGGAATGAGCCTTATGAGAACAGGTTGAGGATTTGTGGGTTGCAAAAATTGGTTGATAGGCGGAGGAGGGGAGATATGATTGAGACATTCGAATTACTGAAGGGTTTCTATAAAATTAATTCAGAAGATATTTTTGAGAACAGGGCTGGTTGTGGGAGGACTAGGGGACATCCATGGAAACCGGGCAAAAGTGTGGTTAGTAAAGGTGTTAGAGCTGGGTTCTTTACTTGTAGAGTGGTGAATGAGTGGAATGCGCTCCCAGAGTCTGTGGTGGATGCTTTGACAGTAAATGAGTTTAAGGTGAGGTATGATAGTTACTGTATGAATGTAGAATAGCTGTGATGAATATGATTTGGGGCCTCCCTCGATGAGTCTAATGACTCCCTGGAGTTGCCCGTTATAATAATAATAATAATAATAATAATAATAATAATAATAATAATAATAATAATAATATCCTCCTCTCCACCTCCTTCTGTTCACAAGGCCTTGCAAATTGCACTTCCTCAATCTATCCTCATACTCCACATTTCAAGACCAGTTACCACTTTTGTTAGCCTTCTTTGGACCCTTTCCAATATATCCTGATCACCATGAAAACTAGATGATCAAATCTGTGCACAATAATCCATACAAGGCCTGATCAAGTGTTATACAATTGAATCAGAACCTCTTTATTTATCATGTTAAGGTCTTCTGCAACATTGTCATAAACTGATGTGATGACTTCACAACTTGTGCAACGTGATCTCTGAAATTCTGATCCTTGTCTCCTCAACTTATTGCAAAATTTCTCTGCCATGTGTATACTTTGCATCCCACTGTTGCCTACCAAATTTCAGAACCTGAAACTTACAAAGTCTTACACTTTGCAACTTTAAACTAACAGTGCCATACTGTTGTATGAGTGGACAACAGTATTGAATTGTCAATTTAATAGTATTGAATTGGCAGTTCCTTACTGTTATCCACTCACATCTTATTCAAGTCCTCTGTATATACAGGCTGATACTGCTTTCTTCAAATACCCCTGACTATCTCACCCCCGACACACACTGCTAGAATTTTTCCCTTCCAAAGTTTTGTGCCATGACTGCTCTAAGCTGACTTCTCAGTTTGTCATAATTGCCTGCTTAGTAATTCCACATTATTATTATTATTATTGTTATTATCAACACCCGACCTCCATGGAGTCAGAGACTCATCGTGGGAGGTACTCACTATTGCATACATGTTCATCCAACCACGTCTTAAACTGATTCAATGTGTCCACATAAACAACACACTCAGGAGATGCATTCTACTCACCAACCACCCTCCATGCAAAGAACCTGCTTCTCACTCCTTTGCACACAGCCTCCTTATATAGTTTCCAGCAATATGGCCTCTTGTTCTACTCCCCTCTCAAATTCCATAAAAAATCTCTTACATGTCTACCTGATAACAACCCCTGACCAGTATATATGTCTCCATCATATCCCCTTCATCCTCCTATTCACGAGGCGCTGCAACTTACATTCTCTCAATCTGTCCTCATACTCCACATTCCAAAGACCACTGACTACCTTTGTGAATCTTCTCTCTACCCTTTCCAACATATCCTCGTCACCATGAAAACCCAGTGAACAAATCGCACAATAATCCATATGAGGCCTGATCAAGGCCTTATACAATGGAATCATAACCTCTCTATTTCTGCATGTCAGTGTTTTCCACATCATTGCCATTATTCGATGTGATGTCTTTGTGCAATGTGGCCCCTGAATTTCAGGTCCTTATCCACCATCACTCCTAGATCTCTCATCCCCTCTACTTCTGTTAAAGTTTCCCCACCAAGTGTATACTTTGCATCCCATCATTGCTTACCAAATCTCAAAACCTTACACTTGACAACATTGAATGGATAGTTCCACTTACCTGCCCATTCATGCAATCTATTCAACGTCCTCTTGTAAGGCATTAACATCAGCCTGACTGTGCATTGCTCTCCCCAGTTTTGCATCATCTGCAAACAGCTGGATATCACTAGTTAAACCCAACCCAATATCATTAACATACAATGGCCCAAATAAACAACAATGGCCCAAAACTGACCCCTGTGGTTCACCACTGGTGACCTTTCTCTTTCGAGATTCTGCACCCCCATATACAATTTTCTGATACTTATCTGACAGCCAGTCACTGATCCAACACAGAAGTCTGCTATCCAATCCCATCTGTTCCAATTTATTTAAGAGCTTGTCATGTGGCAGTCTAATCAAACGCCTTTGCAAAATCCAAGTACACTACTGTATATGCATCTCCTCTGTCCAAGGTATTTGTCACCTTGTTATAGTACATAAGTTAGTGAAACATGATCTCCCTTTAACAAACCCATGCTGATAACCACAGAGAACACTGATGTTATCAACCCATTTCTGTATCCTACTACTCACCAATCTCTTCAGGACCTTCACCACAACTCCAGATATACAGACCGGTCTATAATTTGAAGCTACAGCCTTATCACCGCCTTTATGCAGTGGAACGATTTTACCCTCCTTCCACTCCCTTGGAACCTGTGCTGTTGCAAAACTCTTGTTAAACAGGCATGCCAATGCTACTGCCAGTTCCCTGGAACATTCTCTTAATATGCGTGGTGATATTTCATCAAATCTTATTGCCATCAAGGTTATTTATATCCTCAAATACCTCCTGCTAACTCATAATTAAGCTATCCTCTTCTATGTGAGAAGTGGCGCTAGCGTCGCCGTAGCACGTGGCAGTGAATTTGAGCTGTGCAGAAGAAAGTGATTTTTAATCAGTGAATAGTCCGCTTTTTTCCCCGTTTTTCTACGTTTTTGAGTGCTAAAATGTTTCTCTGAATACGAGTGTACTTCAGTGGTTGTTTTTTGGAAGTTAGTTGCTGTCGCGATATAATATATTTTGGTACCGTCGGAATCGAACACGTAACAGTGGAAGACAAAACGAAGCTAAGTTACTGTATTTAGTTATATTTCATTTTATTTAATTATATTTAGTACTTAAATGTTCTGATGTTTGTACTTTTTTTTCCTCTTATTTATTAATTGAATAATTATTAAAGATTACGATACTTGGCAGTAAGGAATGATGGTGGATTCAGCAGCAGTCGCAAGTGGCGTAACGGCAAGTCCTCCGCCATTTAAGAACTCAATTATTAGCAATATCATAAGGGACTTTGTGGCATGCAGTACTTGTGGCATGTATGCGTCTCGGGAATTACATATGTGGCTTGTTAAAGAGAGTGGAGAGTGTATGTGCGCAAAATGCAGGCACTTGGAGGAAATAAGTACATTAGATATATCGATATCCGACTTTGTTGCTCCAAGAACGGGGAATGAATGTAGGAAGACAAGAAGTGTGATAGGAGAGAATGAGAAAATAATAGTTGATAGTGTGGAAGGTGTGAGTGACTGTGAAAGTTTAGGAGATGGTTTTGTTTGGGAGAGTGAATTTAGATTAAGAGTGACTGACCTGCAGAGGGAGATAGATGAGTTGAAAGAGGAGGTGGAATATCTTGTGAATGAGAGCAGAAGTATAAAAGATAAGATTAGGAGAATGGAAGAGATAAATGCAAGGCGAATCAGAGTAGGAGAGAGAGAGAATTTAGGGAGTATGAGTGACAGGTATGGGGGTGCTAGAAGAGGAGAGAATGGAAACAATAGAAGAGAGGGAATGAGAGAGAGGTATGGGAATGCTAGCAGACGAGAGGATGGAAACAGTAGGAGAGACGGAATGAGAGAGAGATATGGAAGTGCTAGAAGAGGAGAGAATGGAAACAGTAGGAGAGATGGAATGAGAGAGGGAGGTATGGGAATGCTAGAAGACGAGAGGATGGAAACAGTAGTAGGAGAGACAGAATGAGAGAGGGATATGGAAGTGCTAGAAGTGGAGAAAATGGAAACAGTAGGAGAGAGGGAATGAGAGAGATGTATGGGAGTGCTAGAAGAGGAGAGAATGGAAACAGTAGAAGAGAGAGGTATGGGAATGAAAGAAGAGGAGAGAATGGAAACAATAGGAGCGAGGGAATGGTAAGAGGTATAATGTATGGCGACTCAATGATCCGTGGTGTTCAAGATAAGATGCGTGAGGAGTGTTTGCCAGGAGGAACAATAGAAAGGGTGGCTATGGCAATTAAGAGAGGTGAAAGGGTGGATGAGATGATTGTGATGGTAGGAACGAATGACTTCAGTGGTAATGTAAGTCGGGCAGCGAGAGATATGAGATTTTTGCTTGAGACAGTACGGAAGAAGACAGAGAGAGGAAAAATAGTGTGCGTGTTGCCTAGGTATGATAATGATGAGCTGAGCAGAAGAGCAGTGATATTGAATGGCATAATAGCGAGAATGTGTGACAAGAGAGGACTGGTATATGTGGATGCTTGGAGTGCTTTTGAGGAAAGAGAGGAATTGTATGCGAGAGACCGTTTACATTTGAATGAGGAAGGACGTAGGCATCTGGAGAGATTGCTGTTCTGAACGAGTCAGTGTGTCCCAGGGAGGATGATAGCAGGGGTGGCCTCTTGTGGGAATGGATACTTGGGAGAAGGGAGACAATGTCAGGTAACACTGAGCCCAGTGGAGTCTAGAAGGGATAATGCTGGGTATAGAAACAATGGCATTTATATGCTTTATACTAATGCCAGGAGTATCCGGAACGAGGGAGAGGAATTGGTGGCGCAGATAGCTTCAGCCTGGCCAAAAATTATTGCGATCACTGAGACGTGGTTGACAGAAGGGGATATAACAACAGGAATAGAAGTCGCTGGGTATAGCATTTTTCATCAGGATAGGAGGGGAAAGCGTGGTGGTGGGATACTGCTTATGATAAGTGATGACCTATGTCCTCTAAGAGTGGAGAATTTGGAAGGAAGTGAGACAAATGATTTTGAGAGCGTATGGTGTGAGGTAGAGGTAGGCAAGACAGGATATTTAGTGGGGTGTTGCTACAGACCCAGGAGCACAGAGGATGGGGACCAGGAGATGTTTAGACAGCTAAGTTTGGCAAGTGCAAGAAGAATGATTGTTATGGGAGATTTTAACTTCAGTAGTATAAATTGGAGAGAGGAAGATGCATGTAGCAATAGGGGAATGGAATTTCTAGAATTCTTGAGGGACAAATATCTTAGGCAACATGTAACAGAGGGAACAAGAGGTTCAAAAGTTTTGGATTTGGTTATAGCATCAGAAGAAGCGCCTCCGTAGCGCAATTGGAAGAACGACGGTACATTGCGCCCTTCGATTGGAATAGGCCTAAGTTCGATTCTCGTCGCGACGGGAGGAATCTTTATCTGGTCGATTTCAATCGAAGGTGAGTTAGCCGATCTCATATGGAGGTAGCAGGGTTTTTTCTCCCGGAAACTCGGGTTTTTCATCCCGCATACATACAAATCGGCCCATCAGAACACACGCAATTTACAGACAAAAATTACTAGTTGTGGTGGTGTTGGAAGTGGTCGGTAGATGGCGTTGATGGAGAGTTAGGTGTAGAGAGAATTGTAGATGTCCTCCCACGATGAGTCTTCGGACTCCTTGGAGGTATCAGGAATAATAATAATAATCCTTTATCAAAGTGTGAGCAAACAAAGTTTGCTCCTGAAAGTATCTTCAGGACTGGGGTAAGGTGGTACAACACCAGGTCAACTCGTTGCAAAGGTGGAGCAAGCTAGCAATGAAAATGAGCAAGTTATCTCTCAAGAACTCGAGAAATTCACTTGCCTTATTCCCAAATGCTATCTCTTCCTTCCAATCTATACTGCCATAATTAAAATCACCCATAATAATTACCCTTCCTTTGTTCACTAATCCAAGTTTTATACATTTCTTCATCACCACCTTCCACATTCCCAGGCCTATAGCAACATCCAACTAAATATGTCTTCCTCTCAACCTCCACGTTACACTACACCACATTATGGGGAGGAGGTGGAGAGGATCCAGAGACGAGTGACCAAGATGATAGCAGGTCTGTGGAATGAACCTTATGAAAACAGGTTGAAGATTTGTGGGTTGCAGAAATTGGTCGATAGGTGGAAAAGGGGTGATATGATTGAGACATTCGAATTACTGAAGGGTTTCTATAAGATTAATCCAGTAGATATTTTTGAGAATAGGACTGGTGGTGGGAGACTAGGGGCCATACATGGAAGCTCGGCAAGAATGTGGTTAGCAGGGGTGTTAGAACGGTTTTTTACTTGGAGAGTGGTGAATGAGTGGAATAAGCTGCCAGAGTCTGTTGTGGGTGCTACGACCGTGAATGAGTTCAAGGCGAAGTATGATAGATACTGTGTGAATGTTGAATAGTTGTTTTTGACATGATGTTTAGGGCCTCCCTCGATGAGTCTGTCGACTCCTTGGAGTTTCCCAGAATAATAATAATAATAATAATTTCATCCTGAACATATTATGATTTGTGTATATCATTTTCCATCAACCAAGTCCCACTAATGCCTATAACTTTTGGCCCCAATGACCTTACCAATGGCAAAAACTCCTTTTCCTTATTCCAAATACTTCTGCATTAGTATACAGAAATTGCAATATCCTCTTAATCCCACCCATTCCTTCACACTTTCTGCTGATTATTCTACTAAAATTGTGAATCTGGAGAGCTAGATTCAGCATCACGTGATCACTATCCCACTCACTTGCCTCTAGGCTGCATGCACCCAGAGCTCATGCTCTCCTATCAACATACACATTAAACACTCTAGTTTCCTGACTCTACAGTTCTGTGACTCTCACTACACAATACTTTCTCAAGACACATAACTCTCAAGTCAATGCCTGTGCATTGACTCATTTGCAATCATTGTTCTTCTCAGCTTGCCTCTATCATACCATGGCAGCAAATTTAGTCTTTACTCTCTCTCTCTCTCTCGTTATTCATTTGTACCACAACTGTTTCATATCTTGTTGAATGCCTCACTTGTCACTTGCCAGATCATTAGTACCAGATTATTAACACTGATGATGTTAATTCCTCCAGGAAGATTTGAAGATTCTCCAGGAAGATGGAGAATTTACAAGGAGAAAGGCGATCAGTACACCCATGAGCAGTACAAGGCTCAAGCTAAGAAGGTTACCAGCATAATAAAAAAAGCTAAATCAGATTATGAGAAGACCTTAGCCAAAGAGATCAAGGGCAATCCCAGAGTTCTTCTGCTATGTGGCAAGTAAAAGGAAGAATGACTTCAGATTGATTACTTTAGTGGGTGCTGATGGTATTGAGGTGACCAATTCAGATGTAATAGTAGATTTACTGAGTGATCACTTTTCAAAAGTCTATCACCCAAGTGAGGATTCTCTGTACCTGTAGCAATAACTATTGTGATAATTGAAGTTAATAAATCAGAGGTACTTAGTATATTGCTGAATTTAAATGCAAACACTGCTGTAGGTTTAGATGGAATATCAGCTCGGGTGTTACATGAATGTGCAAAGGAATTGTCAACGCCTCTTACTTAGTTATTTACCTTAAGTTTGAACTCTGGTATGGTCCCTAGGGAGTGGATAGGAGGCAAAGTAGTTCCTTTGCATAAAGGTAGCTCTAAAACTGAGGTAGTTAATTACAGACCAATCACCGTCTCGGAACTGGTGGTAAAAGTATTGGAAAAGTGGGTTAAAGACAAAATTCAAGAATTGGTGAATCAGGATATGATACTCTCATGGTTTTGTTAAAGGTCAATCCTGCCTTAGCAATTTATTAACTTTTTATAATAGAATGTCATCTGAGTTGGACAAAGAAAATGGCTACACAGTGGTACTTCTGGATTTTGCTAAGGCTTTTGACAGGATACCCCATGGAATACTGTTACGCAAATTGGAGCAGATGGGGATGGATACTAAACTGATGATATGGATAGGAGAATGGCTCAGGGAGAGATAACAGAAGTTGATGTATGGAGGAGCAGAGCCCAGGATGAGGCGGGTGACAAATGGCGTGCCTCAGGGCTCTGTGCTTGGGCCATTGTTGTTTAATTTGTACATAAATGATATAGAAAATGGCTTAAAGGGAGATATTCAGTTGTTTGCTGATGATGCATAGTTGGGTAATAAAAAATCAAGCTGATGTTGAGAGTTTGCAGGATGATTTAAATAAGCTGGCAAAATAGGCAAAAGGTAATGGATGTCAGTTCAATGTGGAAAAATGTAAAGTTTTGCATTTTGGGATTAAAAGATTACCAGCTGTGTACTACATAGATGGCATGGTACTTCAAGAGACTGATGAGGCTAGGGACTTGGGGGTGTTGGTGGATACTGAGATGAAGTTCAGAGGACACATTGCTAAGGTGTCCAAGATTGCACATAGGGTTACTTGGTTATTGAAGAACACACTAACATCCAGAGATAAAGAGGTTATTATTCCCCTTTATATGGCACTGATACTTCCACATTTGAATTACTGTGCTCAAGCTGTCACCTGGATTCCTTGGAGATGAGGAGGTTGTGGAGAGGGTTCAGAAGAGAGTGATTAAGTTGGTGAGTGATGTAAAAAATGCTCCCTACATTGATAGATTGAGAGCTTGTGGGTGATTGCAGAGGTTGGTTGATAGGTGGAGAAGAGGGGATATGATAGAAACATTTAAATTACTAAAAGGTTTTTATAAGATTGATGCAGGGGAAATATTTCAGCTGTGTGATAGTGATGGAAGAACAAGAGGTCATCCCTGGAAATTAAGGAAAGGGGTGGTTAACAAGGGTGTGAGAACAAGGTTTTTTGCCTGGAGGGTGGTGAATAGTGGAATGCATTGCCTGACTCAGTTGTGAGTTCTTCGTCTGTAAATGAATTCAAGAAGAGATATGATAGATATTGTTTTGATAGTTTTGGTCTCCTGCAATGAGTCTATTGACTCCATGGAGATACCCATAATAATAATAATAATAATAATAATAATAATAATAATAATAATAATAATAAGATTTGAATAGACTTTTAACTTTTAGCTTGGACAGATGAGTGGAACTATATCGTTAATATTGATAGGTGGAAGATGTTGCATTTTGGAGTGCAGATATATAAGGTTGGGTGCTATATTGATGGAGCTATTCTACAGAAAATGAATGAGATTCAGGATCTAGAGTTGATGGCTAATAGTGAACTGAAGTTTAGGGGACACATTACAAGTGTTGCAAAGATTGCACATAGTATTGCTGTTGTGATAAGGAAATAAGGAGGTGGTTGTGCCACTGTTCACACAACACATTGGACTACTATATTCAGACTTGGTCCCTTAATTTTTATTGTGATGTAGAAACAACTAAGAAGATCAAGAGACTAAGACAGTGTTAGAAAATGAAATGTTGGCTCCAAATAGAGGTTAAAGGAATGTAAATTACATAGTTTAGTGAATAGGTGGAAAATAAGTTATATGAGAGAGACATTTAAGTTGGCAAGAGGATTTTATTGATTAATATAGAGATGATTATAAAAGAAGTAGAAGGTTACAGGAGAAAAACGAGAAACATCTCTGGAAGTTGTGTAAGAGTGTGGTGAAGAAGAGTGTGAGGAGTGGATTTTTTTAAATGCAAAATTCTGGTAAATGGAACACAGTACCGGTATTCATCATAACATATTAATAACAGAATCACTTGTGTTAATTTAAGTGTTCTTTATTTGTAAACGTTTCTGCTAAGTTTCATAGCCATTGTCAATACAATGAGAAATTATAAGAAACATAAAAAAGAGAAAAACAATTCAATTCAATTCAATTGCTGTTCTCTTTTTTTTTGTGTGTTTCCTATAATCGAATTGATAATGGCTATGAAAAGATAGTTTTCTTTTTCTTTTTTTTTTCATCAACTTTACTCCAAATTGTGTCCTCTTCTTCACTTGTGGAATACAGTTTACTATTGCTGCTAACAAATATTCCTTCACAATTTCACAAGCACTAATGATATCCCGGCCTTCCAATTCTTCCCTCCATGAAACTTCCCAAGTTGACGTCTAAGACTATTATAATCACTTGCCTTATAATTAAACATACTTTCACATCTCTTTGATATTCCTGCATGTCTGTTCATCTTCCAATTCAAAACCACATGGTCACTCTCTCCAACTGGTGGAAGAAATATCATCTCAGTTATTATCAACTATTCTGATGTTATGACCAAATCCAAAACTCTTGAACCTCTTATTCCCTCTACTACATGTTGCCTAAGACATTTGTCCCTCAAGAATTCTAGAAATTTCATTCCTTTATTACTACATGCATTTTCCTCTCCACAATTTATACTGCTGTAGTTTAAATCTCCCAAAAAATGCTGTACCCTGCTACTTCTATTCCTGTTATTATACACACTTCTATCAACCATGTCTCAGTGATCCCAATAATCTTTGGCCAGGCTGATGCCATCAGCACCACCAATTCCTCTCCTTTATTCCAGATACTCCTGACATTAGTATAAAGCATAAAAATGGCACTGTTTCTATACCCAGCATTATCCCCTCAAAACCCCACTGGGCACAGCATTACCTGATGTCCTCCCCCTTCTCTCAAGTACCCATTTCCACAAGAGGACACCTCTGCTACCATCCACCCTGGGCATTCTAGTTTCCCTGCATTGACACACTGACTCGTTCAGAACAGCAATCTCTCCAGATGCCTATGTCCTTCCTCATTCAAATGCAAGCGATCTCTCGCATACAATTCCTTTCTGTCCTCAAATGCCCTCCAAGCATCCACATATCCCAATCCTCTCTTCTGACACATTCTAGCTATTATGTTATTCAATATTTTGAGCGGGTGGAAAGAGGGGAAAATAGTTCCACTGCATAAAGGTGGTTCCAAGACTGCTGTAGTAAATTACCGACCGATTAGCATATCAGGAATCATTGTCAAGGTCTTAGAGAAAATAGTCAAGAGGAAAATACAAGATTGGATAGAAGAAAATGGGATACTGTATCGGGGACAGCATGGTTTTGTGAAGGGTAGGTCATGCCTCAGTAACTTGCTCACGTATTATAACACAGTGACGGCTGAACTGGATAAGGGTAATGGGTTTACAGTGATTCTATTGGACCTTGCCAAGGCCTTTGACAGGATTCCACATGGAATTCTAATCAGTAAATTGCAGCATATGGGAATGGACATAGGGTTGGTGAGATGGATAGGAGGGTGGTTGACGGAGAGATATCAGAGAGTGGTTTACTCGGGAGTAGAGTCCACAAGACGGCCTGTGACTAGTGGTGTGCCACAAGGATCTGTTCTTGGACCACTGCTGTTTAATTTGTTCATAAATGATATAGGAAATGATCTGAGAGGAACAGTTCATTTGTTTGCGGATGATGCGAAGTTGGGCAGGGCAATAGTGAATGCAGATGACGTCAAAATTTTGCAGGATGATTTGGATAGATTGGAGGTCTTGGCTAAGGAGAATGGATGTCAGTTTAATGTGGCAAAATGTAAGGTTATGCATTTTGGGGTGAAAAGATTGGCGGCAGTTTACTGCATTGGTGGAACAGTGCTCCAGGAAATTGATGAGGCACGAGATTTAGGAGTGTTGGTAGATAAGGAATTGAAATTTAGGGGACACATTGCAAAAGTGACCAAAACAGCTCATCAAATCACTTGGTTGCTGAAGAATACGATGACAAGCAGAGACAAGCAGGTTATTGTTCCTCTGTATTGAGCCTTGATAAGACCCCATCTAGACTACTGTGCTCAGATTTGGTCACCTAGGTTTCTTCTTGATGGGGAGGAGGTGGAGAGGATCCAGAGGCGAGTGACCAAGATGATAGCAGGTCTGTGGAATGAACCGTATGAGAACAGGTTGAGGATTTGTGGGTTGCAAAAATTGGTTGATAGGCGGAGGAGGGGAGATATGATTGAGACATTCAAATTACTGAAGGGTTTCTATAAAATTAATTCAGAAGATATTTTTTGAGAACAGGGCTGGTTTTGGGAGGACTAGGGGACATCCATGGAAACCGGGCAAAAGTGTGGTTAGTAAAGGTGTTAGAGCTGGGTTCTTTACTTTTAGAGTAGTGAATGAGTGGAATGCGCTCCCTGAGTCTGTGGTGGATGCTGTGACAGTGAATGAGTTTAAGGCGAGGTATGATAGATACTGTATGAATGTCAAATAGTTGTGATGAATATGATTTGGGGCCTCCCTCGATGAGTCCAATGACTCCCTGGAGTTGCCCGTAATAATAGTAATAGTAATAATAATAGTAATATTACTGCTCTTCTGCTCAGCTCATCACTATCATACTAGTTAACACATACACTATCTTTCCTCTCTGCATCTTCTTTTGTACAACCTCAAGCAAGAATCTCATATCTCTTGCTGCCCAATTTACCTTACCTCTCAAGTCATTTGATCCTACCATCACAATCATCTCATCCACCCTTTCACCCCTCTTAATTGTCATAGCCACACTTTCTATCATTCCTCCAGGCAAACACTCCTCACACATCCTATCTTGAACACCAAGGATCACTGAGTTCCCAAACGTTATCTTACCACCCTGGTCCTCGATTGCTCACATGCATCCCTCACTGTCTCTCCTGTAACACTTTGTCTCTGTGTTCCCCTGCTTACCTGCCTTTCTGACATCACTGTATCCCTGGTTCCAGTGCTCCCTTGCATTTTTCTCATTCTCTCTCTCCTACTGTTTCCATTCTCTTCTCTTCCATCATTCCCATAACTCTCTGTTATTCCCTCTCTTCCGCTGTTCCTATTCTCTCCGTAAATCCCATATGATATCACGCAAAATGGAGTCCTTAAATTTTGGAGGATTTGGTGATATGGCATTTGCAATTTTAATTGCCACTGATGCCATTATTCAAAATAGTGTTGATGAACTATTACAACTAAATGTTAAATAAGTATAAGGGAGTATAACTATATAAGTAAAAGTACAAACAAAACATTTAAGTATACTAAATATAAATAAAAGAAAACCAAATAATGAAAACTTATGTTATCTTCGTTTTCTCTTCCACCATTATGCATCCGATTCCGACCCCGTCTTCTCGGTAACCAAAATACACAATATAACGACAACAACTAAATTTAAAAAACCACTGAAGGATGCTCGTTTTCAAGAAAAAAAAAGTTGCATAAATCTCGACAGAAGTCAGACTATTCACCGATTAAAAAAGCACTTTTTTCAGCATAGCTCAAATTCCCTGCCATATTCTCTGGTGACTCTAGCGCCCTCCAATTCATGGTCTGTTCCACAGTCTGCACCTGGAAAAGTCTTGAGAGACTGAATTGCACTTCTCCATCATCTTTATCCAAGTATATAGTCAAGTTAATTTCTGTATTGTCCATCAGGTGATATCCATGTGTACAATCTCTGTTTATGCAGGTGTTAAAATCCCTGTTTAAAGCAGGTGTTAGCAACAAACAAAGAATTCTCTACACAAAACTCAACTAGTCTCTTCCCTGCAGTGTTATGAATACCTAAACCAAAACGACCTGTTATTCTTTGTTCCTCATTTTCCCCCACTTTTGCATCCCAGTCTCTGATAAGTAGCCATAAATCTCACTTTGGTGTTGCATCTATCACTTCTTGTAACTTGGCATAAAATTCTTCTGTGTCTTCTTCTGGTGCCTCTGTAGTGGGTGCGTAAACCTGTATGATGGTCATATTCATTGGATGTCCACTGACTCTGAGAGAAATGATTCTGTCACTCACTGGATTACAACCTAATACATAACTAGCCATCTTTTTCCTGAGTAAGATGGACCATGAGGCTTGCTTAAATATGAGTAAGGAACACAGCATCGTAACTGACATGGAAGTTGAAGATTGTGTGAATGTTCAGAGAGTGCATGGAAGTGATAGTGAGAAAAAAGTTCAATTGACGATATAGCCGATTATAAACATGTTGAAAAACAGAGAGAAATTAACAATAAAATGAACAATAACGATGCTGAAAAACACAGTGCAATTCACAGTAAGGGGGTAAGCAGTGTTGATGGCAAACAAGTATGTGTGACTGAAATAAAATAGAGAGAGTAAATGATAGCAAAAAAGGACACAAGATTTGTAGAATGGAAAGCTGAGTTGGTGAAGGTGAAGCAAGAATGAGGCAGATGCACAGTGAAATGAAGACAATTGGAGATATGAGTGAAGAAGATGAAAGCAAATGATGTTGGCATGAAAGAGGTAACGAAAGACCTGTGAGTAGCATTTCTTTACATCCCATTGTGAGTTGCATGGCGTTGTATGGCGATTCAATTATTAGAGATGTAGTAAATGAGAAGATTCACAAGGTTTGTTTTATGGGAGGTAAAATGAATAGAGTGACTGAGGTATTGAATATGAGGAGTAAGTGAGCAGAGGAGTCGGTAGTGGTAGTAGTGACAAAGTCATGACTGGGAACAAGGAACATGTACGATTGGATATCATGTGGTTGTTGAGAAGGAAGAAAGATAATAGTGTTATAGGAAAGGTAGTGAGCATGTTGCCCAGATATACATGATGAAATGAGGTGGAGAGCGAAGATTGTGAATGGTATGTTAGAAAAAATATGCAAAGAGAAAGGAGTACAGTTTGTTAGAAAAAATATGCAAAGAGAAAGGAGTACAGTTTGTAAATGTGAGAATGAGTTTGAAGGAAGAACTGAACTGTATAAGAGTGGACTGTATTTGAATAGTTTTAGTGTCAGTTATTTGGAAAGACTGCTGCTGAAAGGGAGAGTAATGAGGGCAGAGAATGAATCTGAGCAAGTAAGGAGCAGTGAGGAAGGAGGAGAGTAAGGAAGAAAAGACTGAAGTTGTGCTTATGAATGAATAGGTAGCATGAGAGCACAGAATGAGAGGACCAGTGTGCAAGATAATTAAGAAATGGGTGATTAATTTAGTTGTTCAAAGTTATGTTGATAAAAGGTAGAGATGCAAGGGGGGATAGAAATAGTAGTGGCTTTGAGGCAGTATGGTGTGAGATAGAGGTAAATAGAATGAAATATTTAGTCGGATGTTGTATAGACCTCATAATGTTGATGATAGTGACCACGAAATGTATAAGCAAATTAGCCACGCAAATGGGTGATTAATTTAGTTGTGGCAATATAGAATGGGACAACGATACAGCAACTGGAAGTAAAGAAAATGAGTTTCTTGAGTTTTTTTTTTAGGGACAACTACCTTAGGCACTGTGTCTCAGAAGGCACACAAAGATTGAGTGTCTTTGATTTGATCATCTCATCAGAGGATGTTTATGACACTTCATTAGAAAATGGATGCTGTTGCCACATTAGTCACCTTGAAATCCGACCATAAGAAATTTGGTCAAGTGCTTCAAGGGTACAAGGGGGGGGGAGGCTGCGAGGAGGTGTGGTCAGACTTCTCCCAGAAACATCTAAGACTCTTCAAAGGACAAGACAACAACAACAGAGGATGTTATTATAAATGAGGTGTCAAATATCTCTCTAGTTGGCGAGAGTGACCATGAAGTGATTACATGAATGGTTGCCAACCATGTCTGAACTTCCGTGAGGAAAGGGTATGTGTGGAACTACAAGGCTAGTGATTATGAGAAGCTCAATAGAAGCTTGCAGCTGTAGCCTGGAATGAGGAGTTGGGTGGAAAGGAGATCAGTGCTGCTTGGGTGATATTCAAGAACTATCTAGCAGAAGCATGTCTAAACGTATTCCAAAGATCAGAAGGTTAAATAAGGTAGGTGTGAAATGAATGAATGGGGAGATGGAAGATAGGATTAAGCATGCAATACAGACAAAAAACGCATTATGCAGGCAACATAAGAAGAGTGGTAATAATCAATTCCATGAAGAATACAAAGAACAGGGAGGGTAACTTGGTTGGTAAGGAGAGTAAAAACTCAGTATGATCGGTAGTTAGCTAACGAAGCCAAAAATAAATAATAGTGAGTTCTTTTGATATGTAGCAAGCAAAAATAAGAATGATTATGATAGGTTGGCACTGTTTGGAGAAAATGGTACAAAGACAACTGCTGAAGAGGATATAGTTGGGATATTCTTTTTCATCTTTGTGCATGGGACATCATGGAGAGTTTGAGGATGAGGTGATGATGAGGAGGAGTTAAATGGGGAATTAAGAAAACTTGATATTAATAAGGCTGTGGGACTTGATAATATATATCAGTACATATTTTGAAGAAATGTTTCAGGGAGTTGACATCTGCCTTGATATATTTGTTTAATATGTGTCTTACATTAGGTCAGGTTCCAAAACTTGACCTAATGTAAGATGCATATTAAATGTACTGCTTCATATTAAGACTTGTACTACTTCATAAAGGAGATGACAGAATTCAAGCATCAAATTATAGGCCAAGCTGTGTTTCATGTGTTTTAGTTAAAGTGTTTGATAGGCTGGTGAGAATCAGGATTCAGAATTCAGAATAATTATCAACAATTATTAACTTTGGTATTAACTATTAACTTTGATGGAAAGCATGGATTTGGAGGAGGTCATGTTTTAGTAATCTACTTATTTATTGCAATAAGGTGATGGCTGCATTAGCCATGGGAGATGGATACACATTAGTAGGGCAAATGGGGTTGAATTTTAGACTAGTGCATTGAATTGGAGATTATCTGTCTGATAGGTATCAACAAATTGTGTATGAGGGGGGTAATATCACAGAAGAGGAGATTCACTAGTGATGTACCTCAGGGGTCAGTTTTAAGGCCATTGCTATATATTAATGATAAGAAGGAAGATTTGAATGATGATATGCAGTTGTTTGTAGATAATGCAAAGTTGGGATGAACTATGAGGAGTAGAGCAGATGTTGTAGCCTTACAAGAAGACTTGAATAGACTGAATGAATGAGCACATGAGTGGGGATTCCAATTCAATGTTGCAGAATGTAAGGTTTTAAAATTTGGAAGATAGAGATTGGACGTAGAAATTACTCTTGGTTGGAATATATTGCTGGTGGTGGAGGAAATAAGAGATCTTACGGTGATGGTGGATAAGGATCTAAAATTTAGAAGACATATTGCCAAAATTGTGAGGAGAACACAAAGAATTCTGGCAATGATGCAGAGGATACTGACTTGTAGAAGTAAGGAGTTTGGTCCCATTGTATAAGGCTCTGATTAGTTCTTATACTATGCACAGATTTGGTCACCTGATTTTTAAAAGGATGAAGAGATATTGGAGAGGATCTAGAAGCAATTGACCAAAATAGTTTCTCATCTCTGGAATGTTGAATATGGAGAAAGGTTGTGATTATGCAATTTGCATAGTCTAGTGGACAGGAGGATGGAGGGGGATGACATGATCGAGACATACAAGTTATTATTATTATTCAGGCCTCCATGGAGTCAAGACTCATTGTGGGAGGTCCTTTCTAAGAAACACAAGTCTATCAAGACTCATCGAGGGACGTCCCTCCTAGGAAACGCACAGTCTATCATACCCCTCCTTAAACTTATTGACCGTTCTCCCTCTCACCACTCCTCAGGCAATGCATTCCATGGTTCAACCACCCTCCATGAAAAGAAACCACTCCTCACCCTCTTTCTCACACAGTTTCCCTTCGCAACTTCAAGGGATGGCCCTTGTCATGACTCCTTCCCGCTGTTCAACCAAGTGAAAGAACTCCCCAGTGTCGATGCTCTAACCACCTCTCAACAGTTTAAAAGTCTCAATCATATCACCTCTCCTTCTTCTGTCCATCAAACTCTGTAGTCCACACTCCCTCACCCGATCCTCATAACTAACATTGTACAGTCCTGACACCATCTTTGTTATCTGCCTTTGTACCCTTTCCACAGTTAATTTATCCCATTCAAATCCTGGGGACCAGATCTGAGAAAAAAAAGTCTAAGTGTGGTCTGATCAGAGTCTTATACAACGGATTGATAACCCTTTTATCTCTTCCAGTCAGTGTCCTTCTCATTATTGCAGCAATCCTCTGTGTTACCTTCACTACCTTTGCAATATGTCCCCTAAATTTCAGTTTTCTATCAATCAACCGCAGATCTTGTCTCCCCTACTTCCTCCAGTTTAACTCCTCCCATAGAGTATGTAGCGTCCCATCAATGTGTCCCAAACCTCAAGACCTTACATTTTGCTGCATTAAACTGAAACCCCCATTCATTTGCCCATCTATCTAGTTTATTCAAATCCTCTTGCAGGGCTACCACATCTGCACTATTACTAATAACCCTTCCCAGCTTCGCATCATCCGCAAACAACTGAATATCTCCTTGCAATCCACGGACAATGTCATTGATATAAAGGTTAAACAATATAGGTACCGGTACTGAGCCCTGTTGAACCCCAATTGTAACCTTCTGCCTCTTTGATATTGCTCCACCATACACAACCTGACATCCAGACCCATGTGCTGCAACTTGAATATCAGCTTATCATGTGGCACCCTATCAAATACCTTCGCTAAGTCCAAGGAAAAAAGGCAGTATATGCTTTTCCCTCATCTACTTCTCTTGTAACTTTATTATAAAAGCTAGCATATTGCTAAAACAAGAGCGCCCTTTCACAAATCCATGTTGACTCTCACAGATAACATTACCCTCATCTTCCCAATGCTGTATATGGTCCCTCACTAATTTCCCCAAGATCTTAACAACTACTGATGACACACAACCTGGCCTATAATTAGACACTTCCAGTCTGCTACCACCCTTATGCAATGGCACTATCTTACCTTCCTTCCATTCCATGGGAACCTTTACCGTAGCTAGAGACTTTCATTGAAAGGCCAGGTCAAAGCACTGTCTGTTCCCTAGCACATTCTCTCAAAACTTGTGGTGAAATACCATCCAGTTCCACAGCTTTACTGACATCCAGAGTAGTACAGTATTTGGAACACACTCTCCTCCTGCACCTCTAAACCTCGAACCTGCCCTATCCCTCTAGTATTCAAATTGACTCCTCCAGTATGAAATTAAATTTTAATCCAATTAAATGTTAATTAAACAATTCCACTATCTCCTCTGCATCAGTCACTCTATTCCTATCCGACAATGCCATTCTTCCACCATTCTCCTCCTACCGGCCACATAGCTAAAAAATTCCCTAAACTTTTACTTGGATCTAAGGGCAAATCTTTTCTCTTATTCCAGTTTCACCTTCCTTACCATACTAGTCACTCCCCTGACCTGTGTCTTATATTTTTCATGCATCTTCTCTTCACCTGTCTCCTTATATCTCTTCCATTGCATCTTTTTTGCATGTTTAATATTGTTTGTCATCCACTTTAATTCAAATTTTGTCCTCTTCTTCACTCGTGAAATACACCTTACCGTTGTTGCTGCTAACAAATATTCCTTCACAATTTCCCAAGCACTAATGATATCCCGGCCTTCCACCAAGTTGACGTCTAAGACTATTATAATCACCTGCTTTATAATTCCACATATGTTCCTGTCTCTTTGATACTCCTGCATGTCTATTCATTTTTCAAGTCAAAACCATATGGTCACTCTCTCCAACTAGGAGAGATGTCATCTCAGTTATTATCAACTCTTCTTATGCTATAACCAAATCCAAAACTCTTGAACCTCTTGTTCCTTCTTTTACATTTTGCCTAAGACATTTGTCCCTCAAGAATTCTAGAAATTTCATTCCTTTATTACTACATGCATTTTCCTCTCCCAAATTTATACTACTGTAGTTAACATCTCCTATAACAATCATTCTTCTTGTACTTGCCAAGCTCAACTTCCTAAACATTTGTTTCTCCCCACCCTCTGTGTTCCTTGGTTTGTAGCAACATCCCACTAAATATTCTGTCTTGCCCACCTCCACCTCACACCATATGCTTTCAAAATCGTTAGTGTCACAGCCTTCCAAAGCCTCCACTCTTAGAGGATATAGGTTGTCACTTATCATAAGCAGTACTTCACCACCACGCTTTCCCATTCTATCCTGCCGAAAAATGCTGTACCCAGCATCTTCTATTCCTGTTATTATATCCTCTTCTGACAACCACGTCTCGGTGATCCCAATAATCTTTGGCCAGGCTGATGCTATCTGCTTCACCAATTCCTCTCCCTTATTCCGAATACTCCTGGCATTAGTATAAAGCATAAAAATACCATTATTTCTATAACCAGCATTATCCCCTCTAGACTCCACTGGGCTCAGCGTTACCTGATGTCATCCACCTTCTCTCAAGTACCCATTCCCACAAGAGGCCACCCCCTGCTACCATTCACACTGGGACACACTGACTCATTCAGAACAGCAATCTCTCCAGATGCCTACGTCCTTCCTCATTCAAATGCAAATGGTCTCTCGCATACAATTCCTCTCTCTTCTCAAACGTTCTCCAAGCATCCACATATTGGAGCAGATGAGGATGGATATTGGGTTGGTGAGATGGATAGGAGGGTGTTGATGGAGAGATACCAGAGAGTGGTTTATTCAGGAGTGGATTCCAAAAGACGGCTTGTGACTAGTGGTGTGCCGCAGGGTTCTGTTCTTGTGGACCACTACTTTTCAATTTGTTCATTAATGATATAGGAAAAGATCTGAGAGGAAGTGTTCACTTGTTTACTGATGATCCAAAGTTGGGTAAAGCAATTGTGAGTGCACGGGATGTCAAAATTTTACAGGATGATTTGGATAGTTTGGAGGACTGGGCTAGGATAATGGATGTCAATTTAATGTGGCAAAGTGTAAGGTTATGCATTTTGGAGTGAAACGATTAGCAGCAGAATATCAGATTGGTGGAACCATACTCCAGGAGATTGATGAGGACAAGGATTTGGGAGTGTTGGTGGATAGGGAGTTGAAGTTTAGGGGGCACATTGCAAAAGTGGCCAAAACAGCTCATGAAATCACTCGGTTGCTGAAAAATACTTTAACAAGCAGAGACAAACAAGTTATTGTTCCTCTATATCGAGTCTTGATAAGACCCCATCTAAAATAATGTGTCCAGATATGGGTGCCAGGGTTTCTTCTTGATGGGGAGGAGGTGGAGAGGATCCAGAGATGAGTGACCAAGATGATAGCAGGTCTGTGGAATGAACCTTATGAGAACAGGTTGAAGATTTGTGGGTTACAAAAATTGGTTGATAGGCAGAAAAGGAGTGATATGATTGAGACATTCAAATTACTGAAGGGTTTCTATAGGATTAATCCAGAAGATATTTTCGAGAATAGGATTGGTGGTGGGAGGTCTAGAGGCCATACATGGAAGCTGGGCAAGAGTGTGGTTAGCAGGGGTGTTAGAACGGTTTTTTACTTGGAGAGTGGTGAATGAGTGGAATAAGCTGCCAGAGTCTGTTGTGGGTGCTATGACCGTGAATGAGTTCAAGGCAAGGTATGATAGATACTGTGTGAATGTCGAATAGTTGCTCTTGACATGACGTTAGGGCCTCCCTCGATGAGTCTGTCGACTCCTTGGAGTTGCCCGAGATAATTAGAAACAACTATGGAGGGAATTTAAGGAGAAAGGTAACCTTCAGGCACATGAACGGTATAAAGCGCAGGCCAGAAGGGTGACGAGTGTGGTAAGAAAAGCAAAAAAGAATTACGAAAGAACATTGGCCATACAGGCTAAAGAGAATCCTAAACAGTTTTTTAGATATGTAGCAAGTAAAAGGAAAAATGTACATGGCAGAATGATTTTAAAGAATGCCGATGGTAGGGAGGTAACTGAATCAGTTGAGATAGTTGAGTTACTGAGTGAGCACTTTGCAAGAATATATCATCCAGGTGGTGAAATTGCAGAAACGAAGAAATCAGTAGATTATACGGGAATTGTGGTGAATGAAGTGGAGGTGAGTAGTCTATTGCATAACCTCAATGTCAATACATCTGTGGGATTGGATGATATACCAGCTCATGTAGTACGAGAAGCAGCTAAAGAGCTAAAGAATTGTCAGTAACCTTGACCATTTTGTTTAATTTGAGTCTCGGGTCTGGGTTAGTCCCGAGCAGGTTGAAGGAGGGGAAAATAGTTCCACTGCATAAAGGTGGTTCAAAGACTGCTGTTGAAAATTATCGACCGATTAGCATATCAGGAATCATTATCAAGGTCTTAGAGAAATTAGTCAAGAAAAGAATACAAGATTGGATAGATGAAAATGGGATATTGTATGGGGGTCAACATGGGTTTGTGAAGGGTAGATCATGCCTCAGTAACTTGCTCACGTTTTATAACACAGTGACGGCTGAACTGGATAGGGGTAGTGGGTATACAGTAATACTACTGGACCTTGCCAAGGCCTTTGATAGGATACCACATGGAACCCTAATCAGTAAACTGGAGCAGATGGGGATGGATATAGGTTTGGTGAGATGGATAGGAGGGTGGTTGAAGGAGAGATACCAGAGAGTGGTTTATTCAGGAGTGGAGTCAAAAAGACATCCTGTGACTAGTGGAGTGCAACAGGGCTCTGTTCTTGGACCACTGCTTTTCAATTTGTTCATCAATGATATAGGAAAGGATTTGAGAGGAAGTGTTTAATTGTTTGCTGATGATGCAAAGTTGGGTAGAGCAATTGTGAATGCACAGGATATCAAAATTTTACAGGATGATTTGGATAGTTTAGAGGACTGGGCTAGGAAAAATGGATGTCAGTTTAATGTGGCAAAGTGTAAGGTTATGCACTTTGGGGTGAAAAGAATAGCAGCAGTATATCGCATTGGTGGAACCGTACTCCAGGAGATTGATGAGGCCAGGGATTTGGGAGTGCTGGTGGATAGGGAATTGAAGTTTAGGGGGCACATTGCAAAAGTGACTAAAACAGCTCACCAAATCACTTGGCTTCTGAAAAATACTTTAACATGCAGAGACAAACAAGTTGTTGTTCCTCTGTATCGAGCCTTGATAAGACCCCATCTGGACTTCTGTGCCCAGTTATGGACACCAGGGTTTCTTCGTGATGGGGAGGAAGTGGAGAGGGTCCAGAGACGAGTGAACAAGATGATAGCAGGTCTGTGGAATGAACCTTATGAGAATAGGTTGAAGCTTTGTGGGTTGCAGAAATTGGACGATAGGCGAAGGAGGGGTGATATGATTGAGACATTCAAATTATTGAAGGGTTTTTATAAGATTGATCCAGAAGATATTTTTGAAAATATGACTGGTGGTGGGAGGACTAGGGGCCATGCATGGAAGCTGGGCAAGGGCCCAGTTATGGGCAAGAGTGGTTGACAAGGGTGTTAGAGCTAGGTTTTTTACTTGGAGAGTGGCGAATGAGTGGAATAAGCTTCCAGAGTCTGTTGTGGGTGCTACGACCGTGAATGAGTTCAAGGCAAGATATGATAGATACTGTGTGAATGTTGAATAGTTTTTCAAGACATGATGTTAGGGCCTCTCTCGATGAGTCTGTCGACTCCTTGGAGTTTCCCGGAACAATAATAATAATAATAATAATAATATTCCAATCCTCTCTTCTGACACATTCTCGCTATTATGCCATTCAATATCACTGCTTTTCCGCTCAGCTTGTCACTATCATACCTAGGCAACACACAAACTATCTTTCCTCTCTGTGTCTTCTTTCATATACCTCAAGCAAGAATATCATATCTCTCGCTGCCCTACTTACATTACCTGGGAAGGAGTTGTTATAGGATTAACATTGAAGATTTTTCATTCAATGGTGGGAGACTGGGGGAGGAGAACAAGAGGTCATCCTTGGAAGCTGTATACTGATGGTGTGAGCAAGAGAGTGAAAAGCAGGTTTTTTGCAATGGGAGTTGTGAATGATTGTTATCTGCCTTTGTACCCTTTCCACAGTTCGTTTATCCCTTTCAAATTCTGTGGACCAGATCTGAGAACTAAGTGTGGTCTGATCAGAATCATTGCCTGAGAGCATGGTGTCTGCAGAGAATTTGAATATGTTTAAGGCACAGTATGATGAGCTATGTATATGGCAAAAGGGACTTCCTAGATGAATCTGTGACTGCATGGGATCTTAGGATAATAATAATAATAATGATGATGCAAAGTACACTTCCTTTCAGACATGTATATCGGTATGCATAATGGGAAGTGTCATACCTAGGCCACTCTCTCTCTCTCTCTCTCTCTCTCTAACTAGAGGAAATAGTCTCCAAAAAGTAGGTAATCCTGATCACTCTAATCTTGATGAGCAATCCAAATGGATAATTTTAACTCATTAGTCTTGATCTGAATCTTTTCAGGATACTTGGCAGTGGATTCACTAGATGATGCCTGCAAAAGGCTTGTAATGATAGACAAAAATCCCCAAACTGAGCGAAGTACTAGCCTTGCAAGCAGCCAGCAACAACTGCTCATCTCCTAGGGCAAGCATTCATTGAAGGGCTCTAATCAAGGCCACATCAGCAGTTGACCTTAAATGGAATGCAATACAGTTTTTAAGACTAATTCACACTTCAGCAAGAAACTGTTTTTTTGATGGTTCCTCTCCAAAAATTTTTAGTGCTCTAAAAGATCACTCTAATCCTCACTGAGGCGACCTGAAAGGATAGCGAAACTCATCAGGAATATGCAGAGGTGGCTCCATTCAGTGACTGAAAAAATCCTACCACTGAGGAGAAACACTCATCTCCAAGGGTGAAAGAAACTGTTGATCAAGGCCATATTAATAGGAGTGTCATCAGCATGCACCTAGAATGCAGTGATCAAGACAACTTCACTGAGAAGCCATGTCCAGATGACCATATCAGTGGGAGTTAGATGCAGGATGATATCAAAGTTATATGAATCTTCTGGTTCCCATCTGCCATACGGCCACGGGAGGGTAGCTAAATGCTACCATTCTAGGGAGAGATGATTATGAGCAAGGTGGTTTCCCATTGCCTTCCTTGCCGTAAGTATTTTTATGACTGTAACCTGTGTGTTCACGGGGCCGGTTTGCCTGCTTGCGGGATGAAAAACCCCAGATAAACTGGCGGAAAAAACCCTGCTGCCCACACCCAAGACCGGCTAACTTGGCTATGGCTGAGGAAGATCCTTAAGCTCCTCACGTCGTGGACGGGAATCGAACCTAGGATACTCCTTCCCCAGGCATATTTTTAGTGCTCTAAAAGATCACTCTAATCCTCACTGAGGCGACCTGAAAGGATAGCTAAACTCATCAGGAATATGCAGAGGTGGCTCCATTCAGTGACTGAAAAAATCCTACCACTGAGGAGAAACACTCATCTCCAAGGGTGAAAGAAACCGTTGATCAAGGCCACATCAATAGGAGTGTCATCAGCATGCACCGAGAATGCAGTGATCAAGACAACTTTACTGAGAAGCCAATGAATACAGAAATCATAATTTTCATAAGTAGTAAAACAGTATGTCACCACATTTTTAAATTACACTGGATCAGTGATGCAGAAAGTTTCTCTGCTTGGGGATCACATAGATTATAGTAGACAAGAAATTATATTATTGTTTTAATCCTATATCCAAGCGTAAGTGAACAAAGTTCACATATGAAATATCTGACTAGGTTTCTTGTATGCAGAAGCTGTTGACTTCACATATCTCTAATCCAGAAATTTATAAATATATTGATACACCATTTTATTACTTGTACATGGAAAAGATATGACCTCTGCATTGATTTAAGCCTAGTACTTTTCTGGGTTTAGCTTCCATTGGAGGAGACATCATTAAAGGTTGAAATTGATTATGGAAAGTGGCCCTTTCCATAATGCATAGCAATACACATATCCAAATGGAAGTGTGCTTTGTATTATAGGATTAAGGCAATTGATGTGAAGTCAACAGCCTTTGTATACAAGTAATCTAGTCATGAAGATACTTCACATGCTAAGTTTTTGTCTGTGTATGCTTGGGCATAGGATTAAAACAAGAATATCATTTCTTGTCTGTTATAATTTAACTACACTGTGTGCTTTATTCAAATAATAATAAATGTCAGCTATATCTTACCGAAGCATTGCAATGGCCAACTGAAGTTCCAGTTGCTTAGCTGATATTTTGCTATCATAATCCAGTAATGATCTACTATTTGATGCATTTGCAAAATATAAGGCTATCATAGCTCTGTGTGTTTCTTTTCCCCAGCTCCAGTCGTCATGTCGGCTGTTTTTTATCCACATTTCAGCTTTCCCGACACTTGTCAAAACATCATGCAAAGCTTCTATTCTTTTACCTGAAAAAAAAAATATATACATACATATATATATATATATATATATATATATATATATATATATATATATATATATATATATTAAAAAATTAACTTATATGACTACATAGCTTATTGCGTGCATTACACAGAAGTGAAAAATATCAGAGAGATATATAAAAAAAACATTACTTGAGTACATCCACCATATTTTTATCAACAGATTGCCAACATTTGAAAGAATTCTTGGACTAGCCGATCTCCTTTGATATAAAGCTCAATTGATTTCTCAGTTTGTTCATAATATGGGTGATTGTAGCCACACCAAAGATGGAACACCTGGATACTTTAAATTATATTTTGGTTTCCAGGATCAAAGCTTTGTTAGAGGGATGAATAAAATGCATATCTTATATTTCTTGAGGATTTTTGTGAACTTGTTAGAAATGGAGCTGATAAATGGAATAGTAATATAACCTTTCACATCACTCTCTTCAACATAGTGTGTAGGTAGATTAAACAGGAGTTTAGAAATAGGCTTTTTATGATAACGATTCTTCTGAAAAATCAATAAAAGCAACTTTAAATCTTTGGCAATCTCTTCTTCATCATTGATAAGCTTATGTGCACAGATTCCCAAACTGTTATTTCTACTTTGGCAATCTGTGCACATAAGCTCATCAGTGATGAAGAAGAGATTGCCAAAGTTTTAAATTTTTATTGATTTTTGGAAGAAGGGTTATCTTCTTAAGAATGGAGCTTGAAACTGAGCATGAAGATATCTGTTGATATGATAACACAGAGGATTGCTGCAATTATGAGAAGGACACTGACTTGCAGAGATAAAACAGTTATCATTCCATTGTATAAGACCCTGATCAGACCACACTTGGACTATTGTTCTCAGATTTGATCCCCAGGATTTGAAGGGGATAAATTAACTGTGGAAAGGGTACAAAGGCAGATAACAAAGATGGTTTCAGGACTGTACAATGATAGTTATGAGGATCGGCTCAGGGAATGTGCACTGCAGAGTTTGGTGGATAGAAGAAGGAGAGGTGATATGATTGACTGAAAATTGACTTTAAAACTGTTGAGAGGTGGTTACAGGGTTGATACTGGGGAGTTCTTTTGCTTGGTTGAACAGCGGGAAGGAGTGATGACAAGAGGCCATCCCTGGAAGTTACGAAAGGAAACTGTGAGCAAGAGGGTGAGGAGTGGTTTCTTTGCATGGGGGGGGGGGTTGAACCATGGAATGCATTGCCTGATGGATTGGTGAAAGCGAGAACGGTCAATGAGTTCAAGGAGTGGTATGATAGATTTTGTGTTTCTTAGGGAGGACCTCCTCTCAATGAGTCTTGATAGACTTTGTCTTTCTTAGGAAGGACCTCCCACGATGAGTCTTTTGACTCCATGGAGGCCTGAATAATAATAATAATAATTTTTTTTAGCGCCTCCATAGCAAGGGACTCTCTTACTTAAGTAATATTATTGGCTTTTATAATAAAGTTACGAGAGCATTAGATGAGGGAAAGGCATATACTGCCTTTTTCTTGGACTTAGCGAAGGCATTTGACAGGGGGCCACATGATAAGCTGATATTTAAGTTGCAGCACATGGGTCTGAATGTCAGGTTGGTCAACTGGATTCAGGATTGGCTGTCTGATAGGTATCAGAGAGTTGTATATGGTGGGGCAGTTTCAAGGAGGCAGAGGCGGTTGAAGCTGGGAAGGGTTATTAGTAATAGTGCAGATGCGGTAACCCTGCAAGAGGATTGGAATAAGCTAGACAGATGGGCAAACGAAGGGGTATGTGTCTGTTTAATGCAGCAAAATGCAAGGTCTTGAGGTTTAGGACACATCGATGGGATGGTGCATACTCTATTGGAAGAGCTATACACTACAGGAAGTAGGGGAAACAAGAAATCGGGGTTGATGATTGATAGAAACCTGAAATTTAGGGGAAATACTGCAAAGGTAGTGAAGGTAACACAGAGTTGCTGAGAGTAGTTGGAGCAGTAACAGTCAATGGGTTCAAGGAACGGTATGATAAACTTTGTGTTTCCTAAAAACGACCTCCCATGATGAGTCTTTTGACTCCATGGAGGCCTGGATAATAATAATAATAATAATGAGTAATTGTATGCGAGAGACCGTTTACATTTGAATGAGGAAGGACGTAGGCATCTGGAGAGATTGCTGTTCTGAACGAGTCAGTGTGTCCCAGGGAGGATGATAGCAGGGGTGGCCTGTTGTGGGAATGGATACTTGGGAGAAGGGAGACAATGTCAGGTAACAATGAACCCAGTGGAGTCTAGAAGGGATAATGCTGGGTATAGAAACAATGGCATTTATATGCTTTATACTAATGCCAGGAGTATCCAGAATAAGGGAGAGGAATTGGTGGCGCAGATAGCATCAGCCTGGCCAAAAATTATTGCAATCACTGAGACGTGATTGACAGAAGGGGATATAACAACAGGAATAGAAGTCGCTGGGTATAGCATTTTTCGTCAGGATAGGAGGGGAAAGTGTGGTGGTGGGGTACTGCTTATGATAAGTGATGACCTGTGTCCTTTAAGAGTGGAGAATTTGGAAGGAAGTGAGACAATTGATTTTGAGAGCGTGTGGTGTGAGGTAGAGGTAGGCAAGACAGGATATTTAGTGGGGTGTTGCTACAGACCCAGGAGCACAGAGGATGGGGACCAGGAGATGTTTAGACAGCTAAGGTTGGCAAGTGCAAGAAGAATGATTGTTATGGGAGATTTTAACTTCAGTAGTATAAACTGGAGAGAGGAAGATGCATGTAGCAATAGGGGAATGGAATTTCTAGAATTCTTGAGGGATAAATGTCTTAGGCAACATGTAACAGAGAGAACAAGAGGTTCAAAAGTTTTGGATTTGGTTATAGCATCAGAAGAGTTGATAATAACTGAGTTGACGTCTCTCCCACCAGTTGGAGAGAGTGACCATATGGTGTTGACTTGGAAAATGAATAGACATGCAGGAGTATCTAAGAGACGGGAACTTATGTGGAATTATAAGGCAGGTGATTATAATAGTCTTAGACGTCATCTTCGGGAAGTTTCATGGAGGGAGGAATTGGAAGGCCGGGATATCACTATTGTGTGGGAAATTGTGAAAGAATATTTGTTATCAGCAATGGTAAGTTGTATACCACAAATGAAGAAGAGGACGCAATTTGGAGTAAAGTGGATGACAAATAAAATTAAGCAGGAATTGCATGCGAAAAAGAGGCTATGGAAGAGATATAAGGAGACAGGTGAAGAGATGCATGAGGAATATAAGACACAGGCCAGAAGAGTGACTAGTGTGGTAAGGAAAGCGAAACTGGAATATGAGAGGAGATTGGCCCTAAGATCCAAAGAAAATCCTAGGGAATTTTTTAGTTATGTGGCCAGTAGGAGGAGAAATGACTGTGGAAGAATGGTATTGTGGGATAAAAATGGGAATAGAGTGACTGATGCAGAGGACATAGTGGAATTGTTCAATGAACACTTTATTGGAGTATTTCATCCTAGAGGAGTCAGTTTTAATGCTAGAGGGATAGGACTGGTTCAAGGTCTGGAGGTACAGGAGGAGAGTGTGTTTCAGATACTGAGTACTCTGGATGTCAGTAAAGCTGTGGGACTGGATGGTATTTCACCACGAGTTTTGAGAGAATGTGCTAGGGAATTGACAGTGCCTTTAACGTGGCTTTTCAATGAAAGTCTGACTTTGGCAAAGGTGCCCAGGGAATGGAAGGAAGGTAAGATAGTGCCATTGCATAAGGGTGGTAGCAGACTGGAAGTGTCTAATTATAGGCCAGTCTGTGTGTCATCAGTAGTTGTTAAGAACTTGGAGAAAGTAGTGAGGGACCGTATACAGCATTGGGCAGATGAGGGTAATGTTATCTGTGAGAATCAACATGGATTTGTGAAAGGATGCTCTTGTTTTAGCAATATGCTAGCATTTTATAATAAAGTTACAAGAACATTAGATGAGGGAAAGGCATATACTGCAATTTTCTTAGACTTGGCAAAGGCATTTGACAGGGTGCCACATGATAAGCTGATATTTAAGTTGCAGCACATGGGTCTGGATGTCAGGTTGGTCAACTGGATTCAGGATTGGCTGTCTGATAGGTATCAGAGAGTTGTGTATGGTGGAGCAGTTTCCAGGAGGCAGAGGGTTACAAGTGGGGTCCCACAGGGCTCAGTACTAGGACCTATATTGTTTAACCTTTATATCAATGACATAGCCAGTGGATTGCAGGGGGATATTCAGTTGTTTGCAGATGTTGCAAAGCTGGGAAGGATTATTAGTAATAGTGCAGATGTGGTAGCCCTGCAAGAGGATTTAAATAAGCTGGATGGATGGGCAAATGAATGGGGGTTTCAGTTTAATTCAGCAAAATGTAAGGTCTTGAGGTTTGGGAAACATCGATGGGATGCTGCATACTCTATGGGAGGAGTTATACTGGAGGAAGTAGGGGAGACAAGAGATCTGGGGTTGATGATTGATAGAAACCTGAAGTTTAGGGGACATATTGCAAAGGTGGTGAAGGTAACACAGAGGATTGCTGCTATTATGAGAAGGACACTGACCTGCAGAGATAAGAGGGTTATCATTCTGTTGTATAAGTCTCTGATCAGACCACACTTGGACTATTGTTCTCAGATTTGGTCCCCAGGATTTGAAGGGGATAAATTAACTGTAGAAAGGATACAAAGACGGATAACAAAGATGGTTTCAGGACTGTACAAGGATAGTTATGAGGATCGGCTTAGAGAATGTGGACTGCAGAGTTTGGTGGATAGAAGAAGGAGAAGTGATATGATTGAGACTTTTAAACTGTTGAGAGGTGGTTACAGGGTTGACACTGGGGAATTCTTTCGTTTGGTTGAACAGCGGGAAGGAGTGATGACAAGAGGCCATCCCTGAAAGTTACGAAAGGAAACTGTGAGCAAGAGGGTAAGGAGTGGTTTCCTTGTGTGGAGGGTGGTTGAGCCGTGGAATGCATTGCCTGATGGAGTGGTTTCCTTGTGTGGAGGGTGGTTGAGCCGTGGAATGCATTGCCTGATGGAGTGGTGGGAGCGAGAACGGTCAGTGAGTTTAAAGAGTGGTATGATAGACTTTGTGTTTCTCAGGGGGGGGACCTCCCTTCGATGAGTCTTGACATACCTTATGTCTTAGGAAGGACCTCCCTCGAAGAGTCTTTTGACTCCTTGGAGGCCTGAATAATAATAATAATAATAATAATGAGAAGGACACTGACCTGCAGAGATAAAAGTGTTATCATTCCGTTCTATTAGACCCTGATCAGACCACACTTAGACTAGTCTTTGTTCTCAGATTTGGTCCCCAGGATTTGAAGGGGATAAATTAACCGTGGAAAGGGTACAAAGGCAGATAACAAATACAGTTTCAGGACTGTGCAATGTTAGTTATGAGGATTGGCTGAAGGAATGTGAACTGCAGAGTTTAGGTGATATGATTGAGACTTTTAAACTGTCGAGAGGTGTTTACAGGGTTGACACTGGGGAGTTCTTTTGCTTGGTTGAACAGCAGGAAGGAGTGATGATAAGGGGCCATCCCTAGAAGTTACAAAAGGAAACTGTGAGCAAGAGGGTGAGGAGTGGTTTCTTTGCATGGAGGGTGGTTGAACCATGGAAAGCATTGCCTGATAGACTCGTGAGAGCGAGAAATTTTTTAAGAGTGGTATGATAGACGTGTTTCCTAGGAGGGACCTTCCACAATATAGTCTTGATAGACTTTTTGTTTCTTAGGAAGGACCTCCTGCGAAGAGTCTTTTGACTCCATGGAGGCCTGAATAATAATAATAAAATATGTATTCATCCAGGAAGAGATATTGCAGCATCAGATGCGATAAAGACTAATGTGAAAATTGAGGCGGATGAAATGAAGATGCTTAGAATATTGTCGAACTTTATGCAAAAAACAATATTATTATTATTATTAAGAGAGACCTCCAGGGAGTCACTGGCTCATTGAGGGAGGCCACATATCACTTGCACCAGTAAATACTATTTCTAGAATTCATTTACACTACCTGCACTCACAGCTGTCAAAGGCAATCTATTCCAATGATGCACTACTCAATGAGAGAAAAATTTCACTTTCTCCTACTTATTATTATTATGCGATACCTCGAAAGAGTCAAAGGACTCTTCACAGGAGGACACTCTCCTTAACTCAGCTAACCGGCCTGGTTGGCCGAGTGGTTAGCGTATCCGCTCTCCAGCCAAAAGGCTGCGGGTTCAAATCCTGCTGTGGGCATGGATGTTTGTGATTGTCTGTGAAATACTAGTGGTGGTAGTCGGCGGTTGATGGCGTTGGTGTTAGTTGATGAAAGTTGGTGGAGTAGTGAGATGAAGAGTTTTAGAGTAGATTCCCTCAATGAGTCTTTGGACTCCCTGGAGGTGTGATATAATAATAATAATAATATACGCATCTAACCATCTCCCCTACTACTTAATTCTCCCACTATACACAACTATTGTCAATGACATCTATCACCTATCACCACTACCAAAAGTATTTTTGTCTGTAAATTGCATGTGTTCTGAAGGCCGATTTGACTGTATGCAGGATGAAAAACCCAAGTTTGAAGAATAAAAAAACACTACCACCTCCATATGAGATCAGCTAACTCACCTTCAAATGAAAAAGTCCACATAAAGATTCCCCTTGTCGCAATGATTGAACTTATGCCTTTTCAATTGAAAGGTGCAATATACTGTCATTCTTCCAATTGCACTGCGGAAGCTTCTTTACTGTATTCATTCTCAACTTCCATTAATGCCCTCTCGTCCTCCATCCACCCTACATAAAATGAAAAATTCCATCTACTATTATGCTGTATGACCCTTTTAGAAGTTCGTAACTCTCAATCATATCATCTCTTTCTCCTGTCTGCAGCCTACAAATTCTTTTCCTGTCTTCATAATCAGTATTCCATAATCCTGATATCATTTGAACACTTTCCTTTGCACTCTCTCCACATATCAGAATCACCACGGAACCAGATCTGTGCCCAATAGTCCAAGTGAGGGCATATCAAGGCCTCATAAAGAGGCAAAATGACTTCCTTATCCTTACACATTAAGGTTCATTTCAGCACTAATTATTCTCCAAGTTGTATTTGCATCTTTGTTATACGGTGCTTGAACTTCATCTTCTAATCTACTAAAACTCCAAGATCCTTAGCCTGATCAGTTTCTTCTAGCATAATATGTTCCCTGAAATTTAGGGAACATATTGCAAAGGTTTTGAAGGTAATCCAGAGGATTGCTGCAATACTGAGAAGGATGCTGGCCTGCCGAGATAAAAGAGTTATCATTCCATTGTATAAGACCCTCATCAGACTACATTTGGACTATTGTTCTCAAATTTGGTCCCCAGGATTTGAAGGAGAATTAACTGTGGAAAGGGTACAGAGGCAGATAACAAAGAGGGTTTCAGGACTGTACAATTTTAGTTATGAGGATTGGCTGAGGGAATGTGGACTGCAGAGTTTGGTAGATAGAAGAAGGAGAGGTGATATGATTGAGACTTTTAAACTGTTGAGAGGTAGTTACAGGATTGACACTGGGGAGTTTTTTCACTTGGTGGAACAGCGGGAAGGAGTGATGATAAGAGGCCACACCTGGAAGTTGCAAATGTAAGCCGTGAGGAAGAAGGTGAGGAGCGGTTTCTTTGCATGGAGGGTGACTGAACCGTAGAATGCATTGATAGTGAACAAGAACAGTCAGTGAGTTCAAGGAGTTGTATGATTAGGGGTGGCTCGTGCATAGGCACTGCAGAACTGTAGCACCCCCAATTTTTCTCGATATATAAATATATTTATTAATTTATTTATATTTGCTTGTAATATTTAATTTTATCATCAACAATCCTATACAATTCTCTTATTTTGGATACAAAATAATAAAAATCCATCTTGTAGCACTTAGGAGGGTGAAGGACACTAGCAGCACTGTATTTACCACAGTGTCATATTGCCACGCGCGCAAGCATATGCACATCATAGTGAGATGTGAACTATCAGCGTAATGCAGCACTGTTCGTCGCGCAGTTCCACTGTTCTTTATATGCAGTTTGCACCAGTAGTAGAGTGTTCGTAGTGCTTATCGTGTTTACTCCATCTCTTTAAATATTTGGACATTACAAATAAAGACATAACATTTGTTATAGTTTTTATTTCAGAACATTATTTTGGTTATTGACAATTATGACCTCAGAAATGCAACTTCAAGAAATAAGTTCTGTGATAATAGTAACTGTAAGTGAACTACAAATTCTTCAACAGGCACACAAACATCGAGGAAAAAGTTACTGACCTTTTCACTCGAAATAAAACAAGAAGAATGGATTTTATTTTTAAGTAATTTTGAATTATCTTATATATTTGAATTTTGAATTATTATATATTTGAATTTTGAACTAAACTGTATAATTTTATCGATAATAAACAATCTTTTTTCATGAAACAAAACAAGAAGAATATATATTTTTTTTAAGTAATTTTGAATTATACCAAACTGTATAATTTTATCGATAATAAACTATATTTTTTCATGTTTATTTTGTTTTTAAATTTTTACCATAATTTTGATATTTTATCCAAACACATATACACTGTACTTACAGTGTGTATGTATATTTTGAAAGTTACAGCACCCCAATGATTTCAAGCTATGAGCTGCCACTGGGTATGATAGACTTGTGTTTTCTAGGAAGACCTCCCATGATGAGTCTTTTGACTCCATGGAGGCCTGAATAATAATAATAATAATAATAATGACAATAATAATAATAAGTATCAGTGAGCGCAATCTCTTCTGCATCTATCACATGCATGTCATCTACATTCAGTTATTCTTTCATACTCATTCTTTCTTTTAATTGCAGCATAACTACAGAATTCATTTGGGATTTTTTAGCAGTTTTTTTCATACTCAGACTTAACTATTCATACAAAGTTGAAACTCTTATGTCCAAAACTTTGTAATTTTCATAATTGACATCATCCTTATGCACGTGGTATTCCTTCCACATAATTTTTTTCTTCCGAATCCCTTGATTAATTAAGAGTGTGCATCCATTTCACTCCTCCCTTATTTATTCTGTGAATTCTAAGGACACCTTTTCTGAATGGGACATCCATAAATTTAACCACTTCACGTCAGTGCATTATGAATACTGTTACCAACTGGAGGTAGAACAGTCATCTCTTTGACTGAAACTCCCCCATCTGACACTATAATCATATCTAATACTATTGGACCTCAAGTTCCTTCTGTCGCATGCAGCTTGACAAAGTTGTCTCGTAACAGCTCAATAAATTTGGTTTCATTCTTCTCATGAGTCTTCACTGCTATCCAGTCATTGTCTGGATAATTAAAATCACCCATGATGGTTGCTCATTTCACAGCATCGTGTTCACTTAGTAACAATTTCATGATCACTAGCAATCAATCCACTGTGTCTGTAAGAACATCACACTAAGTAAAACTCGGACTCGTGATGAATGATAAAGCTGGTGAAAGTCTTGATCATTACGCAGAATGAATGCTCACTAAAATTAACTCATAGCTCTTTTTTTGCAATGCTGATTACCTATTATACTGTAGTATATGATCTAACTAGAAAATTATATTTGCTTTCAAACACGTGAGAGAACAAGTACAACTAATGTTGTACTTGTTCTCTCACTTCGGGCACATTTTAAAAAAAAAATGAATACCACGCGGCAGAAACTTTGCTAAAAGAAGTCCTAAGCGTCGTCTGCTTCCATTGTTACGACTGCCGCGCCTCCTCGCCTTAAAGAGAATTCGCAAGTCTTCGTGACAAAAATCCTTACAGCTCCCTTTGGGGGAAGCACATCCATCACAGGAGTGTCGATGTTGCATCTAAAAGAAAACTCAGGCGAGTAATTGACTCTAAAATACAAGAAATGAGGTGAGAGCTTTATGGTGCGATGCAGCTCCCACAAACAAACAAAACAAAAAAAAACTATATAATCATCATTAACTAAACATCAAGAAAATATATAATCATTATTAAGAAACAAGCCAATAACATTAATTAATTATATCAGTTTTTAATCTGGAAAGGGCATCAGCGTTACCATGACGACTACCCTTTCTATATGTAACGGTCATATTATAACGTTGTAGGGCTAAAGCCCATTGGGACAACTTGGCACCATGAGGGGCACTTTTAGTTAGATAGGTCAGAGGGTTATGATCTGAAATCACCTGTATTTCAGCACCAAATACCCATGTGTCAAACTTTTTCAACGCCTCCAAGACACAAAAAGCTTCCCTTTCAATGGTTGACCATTTCATTTGACAGGAATTTAGTTTCTTACTGAAGAAAGCAATGGGCAATTCTTTTCCTTGTTCGTTGTTTTGAGCTAAGCATGCGCCAATTGCTGTTGCTGATGCATCCGTATACAACTGGAATGGCTTGTCGAGATCTGGAGTATGCAAAGAAGGCATTTTTATAAGCTCTTCTTTGAGTTTTGTAAAAGCTTCATCAGCATCAGTAGTCCAAGGAATATTGTTTGGGACACTTTTCTTAGTCAGTGGTAATACAATTTGGGAGAATCGTGGTATGTAGTCACGGTAGTAGCTAGCCAGCCCAAGTAGACTTCTTACTTCCTTCTTTGTCGCTGGTGTCGCTAAACCTTTTATAACCTCGATGGGGGTGATAGTGAATAAGGATCTAAAATTTAGGGGACACATCACCAAAATTGTGAAGATAACACAAAGGATTCTGGGAATGATGCGGAGGACACTGACATGTAGAAGTAGGGCGATTCTTGTTCTGTTTCAAAGTCTTTGATTAGGCCACACATGGACTATTGTGCCCAGATTTGGTCACTGGGTTTTCAGAAGGATGAAGAGATATTGGAAAGCGTCCAAAGGTGACTGACTAAGGTAGTTTCTGAACTCTGGAATGTCGAGTATGAGGAAAGATTGAGAAGATCTAATTTTCAGTCTGGTGAAGAAGAGGAAGATGGGGGATATAATAGAGACCTACAAGTTGGTAAGGAGGGGTTGTTATAAGATCTATGGTGGAGAAGTTCTACAGAGAATAGTAGGAGATCAGGGGAGAACCTGAGGTCATCCCTGGAAACTGTATAAAGAGAGTGTGAGTAGGGGAGTGAGAGGCAAGTTTTTTTCATGCAGAGTTGTGAATGCCTTGCCTGAGAGTGTGGTGTCTGCAAGGAGTTTGAGTGTGTTCAAGACACGGTATGATGAGATGTGTGTGTGATAAAAGGACCTCCCAGATGAGTCTTTGACTCCATGAGGTCTTGGGGTAATAATAATAATAATAATAATAATTTCAACTATATCCTCTGCAACAGTAGTCCTTATACCATTTTTTCTAATCAATGTCATAATTCCATAATCATTTTTTTTAATTTTTTATTTTTGCAGGCTACATATCAAAGAACTCCCTAGTTTTTTTTTTTTTTTTGGCTTCATTAGCAAATTTCTGCTCATACTGAGCTTTTTCTCTTCTTACCAACCGACTCACCCTCTGTTCCTGTTCTTTGTATTCCTTGTGGAATTGATTATTACCATTCCATTTATGCTGTCTCCATAATGCCTTGTTTCCTCTGCATTGCATGCTTAACTCCTCATTCATCCATTTCACACCTACCTTATTTAACCTTATGAACAATGGAATACATTTAGACATTGCTTCTACTAGATAGTTCTTGAATATCAACTAAGCAGCATTGATCTCCTTTCCAGCCAACTCCTCATTCCATGCTACACCTGCAAGCCGTTTCCTGAGCTTGTCATATTTACCAGCCTTGTAGTACCACATATACCATTTCCTCACAGAAGTCCTGACATGGCTGGCAACTACCCAGGTAATCACTTCATGGTCACTGTCACCAACTGGAGGATGATTTGACACCTTGTTTATAACAACATCCTCTGATGAGATGATCAAATTCAAGACCCCTCAATCAACTTGTGCCTTCTATTACATAATATATTAATCATGATTTGTATAAAAATTATTTATTATTCCTTAATTAAGGATTACTATTTAAATATTTATTCTAAACTTAACCTACTATTAATTTATTAAACAATAATATGTGTAGAATTTATGATAACTAAAATATATATATGATGTAACGAAAAGTATTATTATAAATAATTGTATACGTAATGAAAGAGCGCTGATTAAGTAGCTCAAATATTCTGTTTATTCTTATTTGTGAAAATTTAACGTTATGTAATCACTTATGTAAGAGTAGAGCGTTGTATTACATTAGCGAAATGTTTACGTTCATGCGTTGTCATGGAGACGCATGAAATAAACAAGCACGAGTCGAAGAGTTCGTGACCTTCGGACTGAAAGGAGAAAAAAAAAATAGAAGATTTTTAATTAGAGAGAAGAGAGGAAGTTTTTGCGGAGCGGAAAGGAAGGTGGGATACAAGCAAAGGAAGTGGAAGAAAATTATAAGTTCTCTAGGGCAGAAATTCATGAGAATAGTGTTTAGAAGTGAGCCAGAACATAGTGAATCATATACTTAGCTGCAAGTGAAGTCAGCTGTGTTGTAAAGGAAAATTAATGCCGTAACCGGATAAATAAAGAACTGGACATTCAATGAAAAATTCTGATTAGTTCCAGTTAGTCTAGGATTACGTCTTAATTCTATGTTGCCCTGAGAAGAATTATATTGAAATTAACTAGTTTGAAAAAATTAAACAAAGAAGATATCAGTGCCTTATTGATGTGTTTATTAGAGTAGTGAAGCGCGATTAACAGTAGTTCAGTTAAATCGTTGGAGAATTTTTATTAATGTGTTCCGCTAACGTAAATAAGTTAATTCATAAGTGTGCTCACAATTAATTGATGTATTGAGGATTGTATCTGGTAAGAGTAGTCATACTTGTTTTTTGTTCTAACATTAACATATCTTCGAAGTTCAAAGTCCGAAATAAGATTGCTTGGAATATTGTCTACCTTGATTAGTGCTTCCTGTGAATTTAAACATTAAGTACAGCTGATAGATATGTGGAGACTGATTAAATGAGAAGTTTCGTTTTATTAACTTGAGTTAAGAAAGCTTGTGATTTTAAAATTGTGAATTGTATGTGAAAGTTTAGAACATTGAATTGGCATGAGTGACTTAGCAAGATGTATTAAGTTGATTGTATTGTTTCATTTTAAAGCAGAATTCTTGTATTTGTTATATATATAATATATTAAATGTTTTACTTTGTTAATCTAAATATTGTGTTTGCCTGAATTCCCTTTTATTGCACCGTTCATAAAAAATTCGAATCTTGCGGGTGCCCCAAGTAGAATAATAATAAATGATTCGGCCTAATGAGAAGACTGCTAACTTAAGAATTGATCCTATTTTATATAGACTAATCTAAAAATAGGGTGGCGCAGTATAATTATAAATTTCCCTACTTTTGGATCGGTGATCAATTTGCAATTAGTTGTTGTTGTTGTTGTCTTGTCCTTTGAAGAGTCTTAGATGTTTCCGTGTGCTCTTTGTACTGCTTTGGCTATGTCTGTGATTTTGTTTGTATAGAGCTGTTGTTCAGGATTAGGATCTATTTCTTGCAAGGCTGCTGTAATTGCTGGACAGGTAAAGATGTGAGTGGGTGTCAGTTCAGTATTGGGGCAGTTGTTGCAGTTTCTATATGTTCTCGTATCATCTGTATTGATCTTCATTCCTCTATAATGTCCTGTTCGTAGTCTTGCTATCGTGGTGGAGGTCCTTCTGTCAGCATTGATCTCGGGAATTTGATGTTGTATCACTGATTTCAATGGAATTAGTTTAGCTTTTGCTAGTGCATTGGCATCAGCAAGAGTTATCATGTGAGTTTCTTGGTTGAGTTCTCTGGCCTCTTTTGCTAATTTATCAGCTGCTTCGTTGTGATCAATGCCTACATGAGCAGGAATCCATTGTAAAATGCAACTTTTACCTAAACACTTTAGATGATTTAAGAGTTTATGGATGTCTTGTGTGAGCTTGGTATTGCCATTTTTGATTGCCTCCATAGCTGATCTTGAGTCACTGTAAATTATAATTCCTTCAGATTGTTGAGATGATGATAGATTTAAGTAGGCTTCTAGTGCTTTATTTATTGCGTAGAGTTCGCTGGTAAAATTGGAAGCGATTCTCCCAGATCCAACTTTTATTGAAAGTTTTTCACCTTTCGGGAGTAGAAGGAGAACACCAGCGCCTCCATTAATCATATTGGTGTCTGATGATCCATCGGTATAACAAATAACCTGTTTGGAGGATGAAAGAAGGTTGATGGTATTTAGGCCTTTTTCTTTAAGCATTTCTTTTGGTTCTTTTTTTTGTACAGAGTTTGGTAAGGTTTAGATTTATGGAGGTATTTGAAGGTAAAGGACTGGTAAATAGAGGTTCTTTGTTTATGTGGACATTTTGCTGATCAAGACCTATTTCTTTCCTGATAGTGTCATCATATTGTAAAGTCGATGATCTGTGAAGTCTGCAAATTTGGTTCCAATGTTCATAAGTTTTTAGGGAGATATGATCACTTTGGTAGCTTCTGATATTATTTATGAATTTTATGGTGCAAATTTTCGTCTGTCCTCCAGCAGGTCAAGCCCACATTCCTGTTGGGCTCTGATGTTGTTAGTGGATGAGAATGCACCAATGATAATCTTGGATGCTTTTGCTTGTATTTTGTCTAGTTTTTTCTTTACCGATGAGGCCGAAGGTGACCAGATAGGTGCTGCATATTCCATTATTGGCCTTATTAGTGTAGTGTAAGTAGTTTTGAGGATTTTTGGCTTTGCGCCCCAATTTGTTCCACAAAGCCTTTTCAGTATATTTAATTTTTTTAGAGCTCTGTTGGAAGTGTTAGAGATGTGTTGTGCAAAACGTAATTCCTGATCAAGCATAATACCAAGGTATTTTGGATTTGTGACTTTTTCAATTAGCTTGTTATTGATCATGACTTTGGGATTGTAGGAATGTCTATTTTTCCTGTCTGTACTAAATGTACTTAGTTTTGTTTTGTCTGGGTTGATTTTGAGTTTGAGTTCGTCTGACCATTTTTCTAATCCTCTCATGGATTTGTTTAGAATTTCCTCTGATTTTTTGATTTTAGCACTAGTGTGCCAGATGGCTATATCATCTGCATAGCAAGTTACTTTTGTGTCTTCTGTAAGGTAGGGATGAATATTATTGACATATAGAAGGAATAGTAAGGGACTGAGTACTGAGCCCTGGGGAACACCAGCCCAGGTTCTCCACTCTTTTGATATTGCTGCATTGATTCTGACTTTGATCTTTCTTCCTCTGATGAAATCAGCAATCCAGATTAAAGCGTTTCCTCTAATTCCAATATCATGTATTGTTTGTATTAATTTTTTGATCCAAACACGATCGAAAGCAGCAGTCATATCAAGGAATATGGCAGTTGTCTTTTTTGTTGGTTTTTCCTGAAATGAGTCTATTATTGTTTGGCAGAAATGGAATAATTGATCTGTTGTCGAATGACGAGTTCTATAAGCAGTTTGGTAGTAGTTGATTTTCTTATTTTTTGTCAGCCAGTGCATAAGCCTGGAGTGTATGATTCTTTCAGTAATTTTACAAAGTATGCTAGTTAATGCGATAGGTCTGTAACTTTGACATTCTGCAGCATTTTTGTCAGGTTTCAGGATGGGTACAATAACTGATTTTTTCCATTCTTTTGGAAGTTTGCCTGTTTGCCAAGAGGTATTGAGAATGTCCAGAAGTTGTTCTTTGGCATTTTTGCCAAGGTGTTTGACCATATGACCAAAGATAAGATCATTACCAGGGGATTTATTAGGTGCAGTTTTCTCGATTGATGAATTTAGTTCACTTAGTGTAAATTCTTCGGAGAAGATGTCATTAGTTTGGTATGTTCTTGCTTGTTTTAGCATTTTACTTGTGAGTTTATTGAGGGGCTTGTCCTCTCTGTTATACTGAAGTTTGGAGTTGTTTGAATAGGTTTTTGCCAGTGTGTTTGCAATTTCTTGATCTGTAATAGCTTGTTTCCCAGCATTTATGATGAAGTTTGTTATTATATTGCAATTAGTTATTATATTGATAAGAGTGACTTGAACCAAGATGGCGGATTTAGAACATAACATGAAAATAGAACGTCACGACAATACTGTCTGAGGTTGTCCCTAAAAAATGCAAGAAACTCATTTTCTTTACTTCTAGTTGCTATCTCATCATTCCAGTCAATATTTTCATATTAAACTCATCCATACTGATCATCCTTTTCTTATTCGCTTGGCTAATTTGATTATACATTTCATGGTGACTACCATCCACATTACCAGATCTATAAAAACATCCGACTAAGTATTTCATTATATTCACCTCTATCTCACACTATATGCCTCAAAACCACTGCCACTATTTCCCTCTTGCATCTCTACTTTGTATGGACAAACTCTTTCTCTATCATCAATAGCACCCCCCCCCTCTCTTTTTACCCTTTCTATCATGAAACACATCATACCCTTCCATCTCTATTTCTGTCAGGATGTCATCCTCATCCAACCATGTCTCACTTATTTCAACGATTCTTGGTGAACAGACTCAATTAATGCAACCATTTCATTTGCCTTGTTTCTAACACTTAGCATTTGTATACAAACTCAGCAGCTCATTCCTGGATCTATAACAAGTTTCACTGATATACTTATCAGATGTGACTTCTCCCTACATAACTTGAGCTGTTTCTTTTTCTCCTTACTCATCTTAGAACCTTCTTCAAATGCAACTGTTTTCCCTTGAACCCAGGTCATCCCCTTCCCATTTTGTCTGCACACACATTCATATCCTCTTGGAGCAGCAACCTTTCTCATGCTGTGTTCCCTATCAACCCTGAGCCTCTCCATTTCCCTGTTTGTCTTGCACACTTGTTCTCTCATTCTCTACACTCATGCTACCTGCTACCCACTTCTTCATTCATAGCCACCATTTCAACCTCTTGCTCTGCCAGCCTTTCATTCTGCACCTTACTTGATCAGATTAATTCTCTCCACTCATTTCTGCACCTTCTAGCAGCAGTCTCTCCAAAAGACACACCAAAATCACTCAAATGCAATGCACTCTTATACAGTTTAATTTATCCTTTAAACTCATTCTACACATTAACAAATAGTGTTAATGTGCACTCTTTTCTCTTCACACATTTCTTCTAACATATCATTCACAATCTTTGCTCTCCATCTCATTTCATCACTGAAGTGGTGAACCTGGGCAATAAATGTGGTCTGATCAGGGTCTTATACAATGGAATGATAACTCTTTTATCTCTGCAGGTCAGCATCCTCATTATTGCAGCAATCCTCTGTGTTACCTTTACCACCTTTGCAATATGTTCCCTGAATTTCAGGTTTCTATCAATAATCAACCCCAGATCTCTTGTCTCCCCTACTTCCTCCAGTATGGTTCCTCCAACAAAATATGCAGCGTCCCAAACCTCAAGACCTTACATTTTGCTGCATTAAACAGACACATATCCCCATTCATTTGCCCATCTCTCTAGTTTATTCAAATCCTGCTGCAGGACTACCACATCTGCACTATTAGTTATAACCCTTCCTAGCTTCACATCGCCCGCAAACAACTGAATACCCCTGCAATCCACTGACAATGTCATTGATATAAAGGTTAAAAAATATAGGTCCCAATGACGGCAAACAATATTTGTTTGCTGTCAATGTGGCTCGTCATCTTGCCGTTAGTTGCACTCCGTTTTTTAACTTCCACTACATTTGTATTGCTTTTGTCATTCTTACCATTCATTGTTAAGTTCATCAGATTGCTTGTTTACTTTTTCAAAACTTTTTGAAATTTTTTGCAAATTTTTGCAAAACCAATTTTTTGCTCCTCTTTTACACTGTGCCTCTTTGTTATCAGATGAGCACTCATCCTTTTTGCGGTCTTATGGCTACTAACAGTTTCAGTTACCAATACATTACCACTCATCAAGTCCTCATTCAGATCACACTTCGCACACACACACACTCCTTCCATCTGCCTTAAATATCTATAATTTATCTACATAAGCAAACAAATGCATATATATATAGCACACCTCACATTTCACAAAACGATTAAAATCGAAATTAAACCATTGGGATTAAACCAAAAATCATTGGAATTGTGTAGAGTGGAATTATCGAACCTGAAAGATAAGTAACTTTTTCATATTTTATTTGAGAAGATTAGGATAACTTATTGTAGTTTTTTGTTTGAAATGGGTATGGGATTGACTAAGGTAGTTAGTTTGTAAGTAAACACTGTATTTTGTTGTTAGTGGTGTTAAATACAATATTGTCGACATGGCACCAATGAGTGAACGAACAATGGTAGCAAAGACCATGTTGTCAGACAATATGAATTTGAGGGATTTTATTCAGTGCACTGTGTATGAAATGTATTCGTCGAGAAAATTAAAGGATATGTAGGATACAGAAATCGATTGATAACAGCGGTATTCTCTTTGGTTATCAGTATGGGTTTGTTAAGAGGAGATCATGTTTCACTAACTTACTTATGTACTATAACAAGGTGACAAATACCTTAGACAAGGAAGATGCATATACAGTGGTGTACTTGGATTTTGCAAAGGCTTTTCATAGACACTGCCACATGACAAGTTCTTAAATAAATTAAAATAGATGGATTGGATAACAGACTTCTGTGTTGGATCGGCGAATGGCTGTCAGATACGTATCAGAGAGTTGTATATGGGAGTGCAGTATCCTGAAAGGGATACTGCACTCCCATATACAACTGTGTTACCTTTACCACCTTTGCAATATGTCCCCTGAATTTCAGGTTTCTATCAATCATCAACCCCAGATCTCTTGTCTCCCCTACTTCCTCCAGTATGGCTCATCAAACAGAGTATGCAGCGTCCCAAACCTCAAGACCTTACATTTTGCTGCATTAAACAGACACATATCCCCATTCGTTTGCCCATCTGTCTAGCTTATTCAAATCCTGCTGCAGGACTACCACATCTTCACTATTACTTATAACTTATAACTTATAGCTTATTACTATATTACTTATAACTAAGGCTACCAAAGGTGTGCCGCAGGGGCCATTGTTATTCAATTTGTGTGTTAATGATATTGGGTTAGGTTTAACTAGTGATATCCAGCTGTTTGCAGATGATGCAAATCTGGGATGTAATGCCTTACAAGAGGACTTGAATAGATTGCATGAATGGGTAGGTAAGTGAAACTATAAGTTCAATGTTGCCAAGTGTAAGGTTTTGAGATTTGGTAAGCAACGATGGGATGCAAAGTATACACTTGGTGGGAAAATTTGATGGGAAAACGAAGTAGAGGAGATGAGAGATCTAGCTGTGATGATGGACAAGGACCTGAAATTTAGAGGCCACATTGCACAAGTTGTGAAGACATCACATCAAATAATGGCAATGATGCGGAGAACACTGACATGCAGGAATAGAGAGGTTATGATTCCAATGTATAAGGCCTTGATCAGGCCTCTTATGAATTATTGTGCACAGATTTGGTCGCTGGGTTTTCATGGTGATGAGGATATGTTGGAAAGGGTACAGAGAAGATTCACAAAGGTAGTCAGTAGTCTTTGAAATGTGGAGTACGAGGACAGATTGAGAGAATGTAAGTTGCAGAGCCTCGTGAATAGGAGGATGAAGGGGATATAATTGAGACATATAAACCGGTCAGGGGTTGTTATCAGGTAGACATGGAAGAGATTTTTCATCGAATTGGAGAGGGGAGTAGAACAAGAGGACATTGCTGGAAACTGTATAAGGATGGTGTGAGTAAGGGAGTGAGAAGCAGGTTCTTTGCATTGAGGGTGGTTGGTGAGTGGAATGCATTGCCTGAGTATGTTCTGGATGTGGACACATTGAATCAGTTTAAGACACAGTTGGATGAGCATTGTATGCAGTAGTGAGTACCTCCCATGATGAGTCTCTGACTCCATGTGGATCAAATGTTAATAATAATAATAATAATAATAATAAAAATAATAATAATAATATATGAAAGCAAATTGCAACTGGAGAGAAGGTTTGTATTAAGTGTTTCAAAAGTGAGTATCTGTTAGGTGATGAGAACGCAGCAAATATTAGTAGAGTAGACAGTGCTGACGGCAGGATGGAAAATGATGTAATTAATGTCGAACATGCTGAGGTGGTGAAGGTAACACAGAGGTTTGCTGCAATAATGAGAAGGACACTGACCTGCAGAGATAAAACAGTTATCATTCCATTGTATAAGACCCTCATCAGACCACACTTGGACTATTGTTCTCAGATTTGGTCCCCAGGATTTGTAGGGGATAAATTAACTGTGGAAAGGGTACAAAGGCAGATAACAAAGATGGTTTCAGGATTGTACGATAGTTATGAGGATTGGCTGAGGGAATGTGGACTGCAGAGTTTGATGGATAGAAGAAGGAGAGGTAATATGATTGAGACTTTTAAACTGTTGAGAGGTGGTTACAGGGTTGACACTGGGGAGTTCTTTCACTTGGTTGAACAGCAGGAAGGAGTGATGACAAGAAGCTATCCCTGGAAGTTACGAAAGAAAACTGTTCGCAAGAGGGTGAGGAGTGGTTTCTTTGTATGGAGGGTGGTTGAACCATGGAATGCATTGCCTGATGGAGTGGTGAGAGCGAGAACGGTCAATGAGTTTAAGGAGTGGTATGATAGACTTTGTGTTTCTTGGGGGGGGGACCTCCCCTCGATGAGTCTTGACAGACTTTATGTTCTTAGGAAGGACCTCCCACGATGAGTCTTTTGACTCCATGGAGGCCTGAATAATAATAATAAACTAAAACCTTTAAATTTGGTAACTGGCTTTCTGATAGATATCAGAAATTTGTGTATGGGGGAATGGCATCAAGTAGTAGGAGGATTACAAATGGTGTTTCATAGAGTTCAGTTTGGGATATTAGTGTTCAAATTTTATGTTCAAATGTTGCAGTTAATGGAAAGCTTGGGATTGATTATTAATAATAATGTTATTGTTGTGGCTTTACAAGCAGATTTGAATAAGCTGGAAAGAGGCTAAATGGAGATTTAAGTTTAATATAGCTACGTTTAAGGTTTTGAAATGTGGGATCCACAGATGGAATGCTTCATTCTCACTAGGTCGAGTTTTACTGGAAGAAGTGGAGAAAGCAAAGGATCTTGGAATGATGTCAGACAGAAATTTGAAGTTCGGGAGGTCAAATTACAAAGATTGTGAAGATTTCCATAGGACTGCTGCAGTATTGTGATGTTGATCAACAGTGATAAAAGGGTGAGTTCCATTGTATAAACCCTGATCGGACTACATCTAGATTACTTTGCTCAGATGTAGTCACTCGCACATTTGAAGGGATTGAAGTAACTATAGAGGAAGTGTAGAGGTAGGTAACAAAAATGATATCTTGACTGTACAGCATTGGTTATGAGGATTGACTGAGGTCATGTTAACTGTAGCGTTTGGTAGACAGAAGATTGGGGGGGGGGGGGGGGAATATGACTGAGATATTTAAGCTGTCAAAGATATTTATCAGAAAGACATTGGCGAGATTTTTCATATGGTAGTATAGTACCAAGTAGTATTTGGCAGATAGCTGACAAGGAATGGGGATGTCACCCGTGATGACCTCACTTCTCCGGTGGGCTCCATTTCCTTGTGAAGAGGACTAAAACACTCTTGTCTCCATTGATAGCAATGCACCATCTCCTGAACCACTGCTCTGTATTCTGAGATAGTGGTTCGCAGCTTTTTGGTTACCAATCTTGACCCTAGGGATTGGACAAGTATTACAGTGTCATCTGCATACAGAACAACTGTTGTGGTGGCTCTCTGCAATATAAGTGGGGAAGAGTAAAGGGGAAGGTGAGGAACCCTGGGGAATTCCTCCTGTAATCCTGCATTCAGATGATCTGTTTCTCCCCCAGTTTCACAAGAGGTTTCCAATCCTCAAGATAAGAACAGATAAGGCTGATCAGGCTAATGGGAGTTTGACATCGATTAGTTTATAAATCAGCCCTCTACCTAGCCTCCATGCTTAGATCTTTTATGTGTAAATTTTTAATAAGTCTTATTAGAGCTTCCATGTGTAGAGAAAATGCCACATACCAGTATCCTACAAGTCTTTTTCCAATTTTGTACACCCATTATTTTTATCTCAAATTCGTGGTTCACATTGACTGTTTGAAACTAGTCATTGAAGTTCTGTCTATCCCATAGAAGAAGCTGTTGAATTGGTTTTTTTTGAATGTTCTTTGAGTTTTCCTGCAATTGTGTCTCCCGATTTTCCTGTTTCTATTTGTGCAGAAGGTTCTTCTAAGTTCGTGACTTAGGCAAAATCTGAGGAGTCCTCATATTGAGATCTGCATTCATCCTTGGTTTGGTATTTCTTTGTATTCTTCCATGATTTTGACTTATTCTTCTGTTTCTCCAATTTTTCTTGGATAATTCCTCCTTCTGCTTAGGATGTCTGGTTTGTATTTTTAGTTTATTTTAAGCCACTTCTTCCTTGATCTCCCTTAATCTGTTGTCATCTGGGGGGGGGAATACCCTACTTCTCCTTGTGAATTTAAAGAAACTTTAAATGTCACCGGTATTTTTGCTGTTGGTTCTCTGGATTTTATTATTATTATTATTATTATTATTATTATTCAGGCCTCCATGGAGTCTCATGGGAGGTCCTTCCTAAGAACATAAAGTCTGTCAAGACTCATCGAGGGGGGTCCCCCCCCCAAGAAACACAAAGTCTATCATACCACTCTTTAAACTCATTGACCGTTTTCGCTCCCACCACTCCATCAGGCAATGCATTCCACAGTTCAACTACCCTCCACGCAAAGAAACCACTCCTTACCCTCTTGCTCACAGTTTCCTTTCGTAACTTCCAGGGATGGCCTCTTGTCATCACTCCTTCCCGCTGTTCAACCAAGCGAAAGAACTCCCCATTGTCAACCCTGTAACCACCTCTCAACAGTTTAAAAGTCTCAATCATATCACCTCTCCTTCTTTTATCCACCAAACTCTGCAGTCCACATTCCCTCAGCCGATCCTCATAACTATCCTTGTACAGTCCTGAAACCATCTTTGTCATCCGTCTTTGTATCCTTTCCACAGTTAATTTATCCCCTTCAAATCCTGGGGACCAAATCTGAGAACAATTGTCCAAGTGTGGTCTGATCAGAGACATACAACGGAATAATAATCCTCTTATCTCTGCAGGTCAGTGTCCTTCTCATAATTGCAGCAATCCTCTGTGCTACCTTTACCACCTTTACAATATGTCCCCTAAACTTCAGGTTTCTATCAATCATCAACCCTAGATCTCTTGTCTCCCCTACTTCCTATAGTATAACTCCTCCCATAGAGTATGCAGCATCCCATCGATGTTTCCCAAACCTCAAGACCTTACATTTTGCTGCATTAAACCGAAACCCCCATTCATTTGCCCATCTATCTAGCTTATTCAAATCCTCTTGCAGGGCTATCACATCTGCACTATTACTAATAATCCTTCCCAGCTTCGCGTCATCCCCAAACAACTGAATATCCCCTTGCAATCCACTGGCAATGTCATTGATATAAAGGTTAAACAATATAGGTCCTAGTACTGAGCCTGTGGGACCCCACTTGTAACCCTCTGCCTCCTTGAAACTGCTCCACCATATACAACTCTCTGATACCTATCAGACAGCCAATCCTGAATCCACTTGACCAATCTGACATCCAGACCCATTTATATAGAACCATTTATATGGCTTTGGTTCTTTTATTGCAGTTTCTGACATGGTCTTCACTTTGTTATTGCACTGATAATAATAATAATAACTGAACATTTCTGCAAATGTTTTCAACAGAGAAGAAGTGAAATGATGTTCATAACTATTAAATTTCCTGTATGGTTTTTCAAACTGGTTTGAAATATGACTGGATTTCAGTCAATTAAAGCACTTTGATTGGGGTAGCTACTTCCAAGATGTTTACAGAACAGTAGCATAATCATTTCTGAACGCTTGAATAGTTCACCATGATTTGTGAGGATCCAATGTACACGAAATTGTAGATTTGCATCATCATCTCCATGGTAAACACGACTTCTCCTGAATATCATTTAGGATCTTCAGAGGAAATGCTCTTTCTGATGTTCGATAACTTGTCCCATTTGGAAAATGTCTGCACTGGTATATCATTGTTTATTAAAGATATTCCATTGGGAAGCTTTCATTTTTAATAAATTTTATTTGACTATCTATCATGATCGGCATTATTTTCTTGTCTTCGAAACTGAAACCTCCTAAACTTGTCTCATGTTTCCATCTACTATGTATCTTCCTTCCCCATAGGGAGTAACAGAAAACACATTCTCAGCTCCATTTCTTTTAGTACTTTTGTTACTTTATTGGCTCTACTGATCCAGGGATCTCGTTTTGCAAGTTCTCATTTAAGGCAGAATGGGAGTCATTTTTAAATATACGCTGTCTGAATGAAAAAAAACAAAAAACAACAGCTAAATAATTAATAAATAAACGAAAAGTTTAAAAGTTTGAAAATCTTGTAATTGTGGAGTGAGTTAGTGTCTCACTACCATTGGAAGATATTTTAAAAAGAAAAATTAAAATCCCACACTCAGAAGTGTCTGCAAATATCCTGCATTAATTTAGAAATTAGTGCCAGCAAAAAATACTGCACTAAGAAAATTTTAGTGGTAGCAAAGTAATCCCGCACTGTCTATCTGACAGTACGAGCAAGAAAAGAAAGGATCCTGTACTAAACAGAAGAAAGAAATCATGCTCAAAAGATTAATTCTGAAAAGCTAAGGGAAGTGAAAAAACTATTAGGTTCCTATACCCTCCTCCTTCACACAAAAAAGGTGAGCCAGGAGAAGTGAAAATCAATGTTCAAAGACCAAGCAACCTTGTGGGCTGGATTGTGCCACAGTCATAGCTGGGAGGCAGCAAAACACTCAAGAAGAGCCCAATCTGTGACCTCATAACCTCAGCAAAATAGAAAGTATATAGCTTACCATGCATGAGGGAGATCTTCTAAGAGGTTGGTAAGGAAACACTAAGGAACTTACGTTGTCATGGAGACAAGAATCACCAAAAACAGAATAATACTTTCACTTTCACATCAATGAGAGCCAAACATAAAAGAGAGGCCAAGGTTAACTTAACACTTCTTTGGTGGATAGAGAATCCTTGACTCTTAATCACTTTACATGAAATGGTGAATGTGAATGGGAGGTGGAGGGTGGGTGCTCAGCTTGCTCCTTGTGAGCTTTTAATGGTTGCTGGTGTAGTGTCTACTAGAATGGATTTCAATCTCCTGGATATTGAGAGGAGGTCTTTGGGGCTGTAGTTGACATCTTGAGAGATTAATTGGTTTGAATGGTTATTGGTAGTTATTAAAAAACTTTTCAAGCAGTAGTTTTCAGGAAGGATCAAATGTCTGGTAACTTGGAATTGCAATATAATTGCAGCTTATTGATGAACCAGGGGCATTGAGTGCTGTTCTCAGGCATATATTTTGTATTGTCCATAGCTTCTTGATGTTCATATCAGTAGTGTGCCCCCTGGCTGGTGAGGTATAGGTTAGGAATGGTCTTATCATTGTTTTGTAGAGTAGGAATGCCCAACTCTCTCCCCTCCTAAACAGGTGCATCAACTTGTTTAGGAGGGGAGAGAGTTGGGCATTGGTATGGTTCGCTTTAGTGGTAATGAAATCTGTTTACACAGATTTTAGCCTTCGTTTAGCTGCACTTCTAAGCATTTGGGCCAGTTATGCCAGGATGTAGGTTTTCCAAACATGTGTAATACTTCTATTGGGTTTCTGCTTCGTCTGGCGAAGGAAATTGCAGAGAGTTTTTTCTGGGTTGATGGTGATTTGCCTCCTGCTGAACCACGTTTCAAGTTTTCTGGCTGCAATTTAGAGTATTTTTATAACTAATGCTGGATGAAGTCTGGATATGATGACTGTATCATCCAGCATAGAGAGCGGTAATGGCTGGGAGCATTCTATGAAGATCTGCCATACAGATGGAAAATAGCAGTGGAGATAGCAGTGAAGAACTCCTGGAATAGTTTTTGAAGTAGACTGTGGTGCTAAATATTATCAAATTTTTTTGATACATCCAAGAAAATTTCACCAGAGGGTTGTCACCATTTGAATCCTTGGATGATGTGTTCAAAGATTTTGTGGATCTGTTGTATAGTGGAGTGTCTCTTCTAAAGCTAAACTGTTCATTTGGGATGATTTGGATGTTTTCTGCTGCTTCCTGAAGCCATGAGAAGATTGTGCATTTGCCGATTTTGCCTATTCAGGAAAGGTTAAAGTAAGAAAAGAGAGAAAAACTAAAAAAGAATATTTACTTATATCACAAAGCTGGAAATTGATACAACGTTTAATCACGATCCAAAATTCAACAACTAATATAAGAGAGAGAGAGAGAGAGACACTCAGTATGAAGTGATGTGAACTGAATAACCAGAGATGTGACTTACCTAATCTTGAACCAAGTCTACTATCACACCAAGAGATCAGATGTTATTCAGATAATGTGGATGAAGTAATGCAGAAGTCATATATATCCTATATACATGTAGTTAAAAAGTGTTACACTTTATTATTAATATACAAAACACACCAATCAGCTAATGCCTTTTTATTCCCGTATAGGAGTAGGCAAGGCCGTATTACCCTACAAAACACACCTTATTATTTAAATAAAATAAAGTAGGTACCCATGAGTGTAAAGAATGAGAGAAAAATTGTCGAAGTCAAACAGGGAAATAGGAAGGCAGGGTGGACAGGAGAACAGAGAGTGAGAAAGTTGATGCATCAAAAGGATGTGAATGCAAGTGTAGACAAAAACGGGAAGAGGGTGACCCGAGATGTAGGAAAACCAGTTGGAGTTGAAGAAGGTTCTGGGATGATAAATGAGAAAAATAAATGGCTCAATGAAAGTACAGAGAAGTCACATCTAATAAGTGGTAACAGTGAAACTTGTTATAACCCAGGAATGAACCGATATGTTTGTATGTACAAATATTAGAAGTGTAGGAAACAAGGTAAATGAAATGGTTGCTTTAATTGAGTATGTTCACCAAAAAATTGTTGGAATAAGTGAAACATGATTGGATGAGGATGACATCCTGACAGAAATAGAGATTATTATTATTATTATTACAGGTATCTCCATGGAGTCAGTAGACTCATCGTGGGAGACCCAAACTGGCAAAACAATATCTATCATATCTCTTCTTGAATTCATTTACAGATGAAGAACTCACAACTAAGTCAGGCAATGAATTCCACTCATTCACCACCCTCCAGGTGAAAAACCTCCTTCTCACACCCTCTTTAGCCACACTTTTCTTTAATTTCCAGGGATGATCTCTTGTTCTTCCATCACTATCACACAGCTGAAACATTTCTCCTGCATCAATCTTATAAAAATCTTTTAGTAATTTAAATGTTTCTATCATATCCCCTCTTCTCCACCTATCAACCAACCTCTGCAATCCATAAGCTCTCAATCTATCAATGTAGGGAACATTTTTTACATCACTCACAAACCTAGTCACTCTCCTCTGAACCCTCTCCACAACCTCCTCATCTCCAAGGTGGAAGGAGATGGAAGGATATGATGTATTTCGTAAAGATAGAAAGGGTAAAAAGGAAGGTGGAGTTCTGTTGATGACAGAGAAGGAGTTATGTCCATACAAGGTAGAGAGAGGCAAGGGGAAAATAGTGGCAGTGGTTCTGAGGCAGTATGCTGTGACATAGAGGTGAATAGAATGAAATACTTGATAACTAATAATTAAGGAATTGACAGCGTACACTAGAAATATAAATTACATAAACTTTAATATATGCTTTCCGATATTTCGGCAAACGTCACGTTGCCATCTTCTTGGGAACTTATTACAAAGACAAGTGCACACAAGTACTACATAACAGCAAATGAGAACAGAAGCTAGGAAGTTAACGTTTTCCTAAAGTCCTGATGGTGCCCCCCTGGCGGGCTATATTGGTAGTTCTTGGCCTTTGGGCTGAAGTTCTTCTGATAAATGTTTCGCAAATTTGGGGCAGTCTCATGCATCCAAATTTGTTGAGGTTTGGCATGTTCCTAAGGGCTGATTCCATGAATAGTCTTTCATATTTGAACATGCTGCGGTGTATTACTGTGGCTTTCTTCCATCTTATTCTGTGGAGAGTATCATTATCACACAGCACCATCATAGTATCACTATCACACAGCACCATCATCAGGGGACACCATCATATATGATGGTGCCCCCCTGGCAGGCTATATTGGTAGTTCTTGGCCTTTGGGCTGAAGTTCTTCTGATAAATGTTTCCCAAATTTGGGGCAGTCTCATGCATCCAAATTTGTTGAGGTTTGGCATGTTCCTAAGGGCTGAGGCCGATTCCATGAATAGACTTTCATATTTGAACTTGCTGCGGTGTATTACTGTGGCTTTCTTCCATCTTATTCTGTGGAGAGTATCCAGAGCGTGGTCTGCAAGCCCAGAGTGGCTGTACTTGTGAAATCGGATGTAATCCTTGTGTTCTAAGATTCTGATATTTGCTGTCCTGCTTGTTTGGCCAAAGTAGGACAGTTTACAGCTGCAAGCGACCTGGTATACACCAGGTAGGTCTAGGGGAAGTGGTTGGTCTTTAGTGGAGCGGATAAGGGATGCCAATTTTCGATGTGGTCTGTAACAGGTGGTTAAGTCATGTTTTTTTAAGATTTTGTTGATTTTTTCCGAGGTGCCTCGGATGTACGGAATGGTGGTGGATCTAGAGTAATCCTTTTTGTGAAGGGGAGGGAGTGGTGGGTTGTGGATAACTGGGTTAAGTATTTTTTGGATTCTTTTGGGGTGGGGTAGCCATTGGCTAAGAAAGTGTCATGAATGTGATTTAGTTCAGTAGTTAGGGCTTGCTCATTAGAACAGATTATTTTTGCCCTGTTGAATAGTGTCTTAATAACTCCATATTGTTGTGAGGGGGGGGGGTGATGGGATTGTTGGTGAATGTATCTACCTGTATGGGTGGGTTTTCTATAAACTGAGAAAACCAAGGTTCCATCAGGTTGGCAGGTGACTAGTGTGTCTAGGAAGGGGAGGTTATTGTTTGCCTCTTTTTCCAGGGTGAACTTGATTCTAGGGTGTTAGTTGTTTAAGTGTGTTAGGAAGGAGAGGAGCGAATCTGGGCCATGTGGCCAAATAGCGAACACATCATCAATGTAGCAAAGCCATATGGTAGGTTTTTGTGGGGCTGAGTTTAAGGCTTTCTCTTCAAAAGTCTCCATAAAGAAGTTAGCCAAGTGTGGGGAAAGTGGTGAACCCATGGCTGTTCCCTCTATTTGTTCGTATAATTTTTCCTGCCAAACAAAATAGCCTGAGTTCATTGTAAACTGAAATAGGACTGAGATATCGGGAGGAAATTTAGCTTGGATTAGCTCTAAGGTTTCTTTGAGGGGGGCATTCGTGAATAAGGAGGAGACATCAAAACTGACCATTATGTTATTATGTTGGAGTGTGAGATTTTCTATACTGGCTTTGAAGTGGGCTGAATTTTTTATGTGTGATGGTGTGTTGCCAGTATAGTGTGAGAGCGCTTTGGCTAAATGCTTGGCTAGTTTGTAAGTGGGGGAATCAATGCCATCCACTATGGGACGTAATGGCACATTATCTTTATGTATTTTTGGGAGCCCATATATGTGTGGGGGGGGGTCTAGAGTTATAGGGTTTCAGTCTGTTGGTAATCTCCACAGGCCAAGAAGTGACCTTCTTAAGGAGCCTATGGAATTTTCTAATTTGAGAGTTGGTGGGATTATAAAATATGATAAAAAACTCAGCCCACTTCAAAGCCAGTATAGAAAACCTCACACTCCAACATAATGACAAAATGGTCAGTTTTGACGTCTCCTCCTTATTCACGAATGTCCCCCTCAAAGAAACCTTAGAGCTAATCCAAGCTAAATTTCCTCCCGATATCTCAGCCCTATTTCAGTTTACAATGAACTCAGGCTATTTTGTTTGGCAGGAAAAATTCTACAAACAAATAGAGGGGACAGCCATGGGTTCACCACTTTCCCCACCCTTGGCTAACTTCTTAATGGAGACTTTTGAAGAGAAAGCCTTAAACTCAGCCCCACAAAAACCTACCATATGGCTTTGCTACGTTGATGATGTGTTCGCTATTTGGCCACATGGCCCAGATTCACTCCTCTCCTTCCTAACACACTTAAACAACCAAAACCCTAGAATCAAGTTCACCCTGGAAAAAGAGGCAAACAATAACCTCCCCTTCCTAGACACACTAGTCACTCACCAACCTGATGGAACCTTGGTTTTCTCAGTTTATAGAAAACCCACCCATACATGTAGATACATTCACAAACAATCCCATCACCCCCCCCCCTCACAACAATATGGAGTTATTAAGACACTATTCAACAGGGCAAAAATAATCTGTTCTAATGAGCAAGCCCTAACTACTGAACTAAATCACATTCGTGACACTTTCTTAGCCAATGGCTACCCCCCCCCCCAAAAGAATCCAAAAAATACTTAACCCAGTTATCCACAACCCACCACCCCCTCCCCTTCACAAAAAAGGATTACTCTAGATCCACTACCATTCCGTACATCCGAGGCACCTCGGAAAAAATCAACAAAATCTTAAAAAAACATGACTTGACCACCTGTTACAGACCACATCGAACATTGGCATCCCTTATCCGCTCCACTAAAGACCAACCACTTCCCCTAGACCTACCTGGTGTATACCAGGTCGCTTGCAGCTGTAAACTGTCCTACTTTGGCCAAACAGGCAGGACAGCAAATATCAGAATCTCAGAACACAAGGATTACTTCCGATTTCACAAGTACAGCCACTCTGGGCTTGCAGACCATGCTCTGGATACTCTCCACAGAATAAGATAGAAGAAAGCCACAGTAATACACCACAGCAAGTTCAAATATGAAAGACTATTCATGGAATCAGCCTCAGCCCTTAGGAACATGCCAAACCTCAACAAATTTGGATGCATGAGACTGCCCCAAATTTGGAAAACATTTATCAGAAGAACTTCAGCCCAAAGGCCAAGAACTACCAATATAGCCCGCCAGGGGGCACCATCAGGACTTTAGGAAAACGTTAACTTCCTAGCTTCTGTTCTCATTTGCTGTTATGTAGTACTTGTGTGCACTTGTCTTTGTAATAAGTTCCCAAGAAGATGGCAACGTGACGTTTGCCGAAATATCGGAAAGCATATATTAAAGTTTATTTAATTTATATTTCTAGTGTACGCTGTCAATTCCTTAATTATTAGTTATGAAATACTTGGTTGGATGTAGCGATAGAGTTGGTAATGTGCAGGGCGGTGAGAAGGAAATGTGTTAGCAAATTGGCCAAGCAAATGGGAAAAGGATGATCATTACGGCAGTACAGACTGCGATGACGAGATAGCAAACGGAAGTAAAGAAAATGAGTTTCTTTCATTTTTGAAGGACATCTACTTCAGGCAGTATGTAACAGAGGGCACACCAGGATTCAGGTTGTTGGATTTGATGATCTCATTAGATGTCATTATAAATGAGGTGTGTCAAATCTCCCTCCAGTTGGTGAGAGTGACCATGAAGTGATTACTTTGTTGGTTGCCAGCAATGTCAGGACTTCTGTGAGGAAATGTGGAATTACAAGGTGATTATGAGAAGAACAGGAGACAGAATGCAGCTGTGGCATGGTATGAGGAGTTGGGTGGAAGGGAGATCAGTGATATTCAAGAACTCTCTGGTAGAAGCAATGTCTAAACGCATTCCAAAGGTCAGAAAGTTAAATAAGGTAGGTGTGAAATGGATGAATGAAGAGATTAAGGATGCAATACATAAGAGGAGTGTATTGTATAAGTGGAGAAACATAAGTGGAGTGTTAATAATGAATTCCATGAGGAATATAAAGAATAGGCAAGGGTGGAGGAATCAGTTGGTAAGAGGAGCAAAAGCTCAATATAAGAAGCAGTTAGCTAATGAATCCAAAAAAAATAGTCTGGAGTTCCTTCCATATGTAGCAAGCAAAAATAATCATGGTAGGATGGCATCGATTGGAGAATGTGACTAAATTGGAGAAATGATATAAGGACTACTACTGCTGAAGATGTTCGTGCGATATTTAATGAGCAATTCATAAAGGTCTTTCATCCTTGTGAATTTTACATCATGAAGAGTTTGAGGATGAGGTGATGATGAGGAGAGACTAACTGTGAGCGAGGAAGAGATACATGTGGAATCAAGTAAACTTGATATCATGATGGCTGTTGGACTTGATGATATATTTTTTTTTTTATTTTATTATTATGTGACTGCGTGTTTTGAAGGAATGTGCCTGCAAGTTGACATCTGTCTTGACTTATTTGTTTAATATGAGTCATACATTGGATCAAGTTACCAAGGAGCAGAGGGAAGGAAGGCAAGATTGTGCTGCTTCATAAAGGAGGTGGTAGAATACAAGCATTACATTATAGATTCAGCATTATTTCAAAGCCAAATGCAGAAACTACGAAAGTTTCGTAAGTTGACCAGAGAGCTTGCAGAAATGCATTTCTCAGCATCCCCGAGTTGCATTAGTGTGTACTAAGGCTGTCCAAGCGCCCGTATGCTTGCCTTTTATTAGGCAAACCATTTTGATAAGGTTTCACTGGCCTGATAGCAGTTTCAAACTGTTTGGGTCTCTTCACAGACTAGGCATTGTATAAGTAAAGGGGGGCTTCTCTAAAAAGAAGGCTATCCCCAAGACCACTCCTTACGAGTGACCATCCAACTCAGCAGTGGTTGAACTCAGTGACAAGCTCATCCAACCACTGAGCAGAACCACTCATATTCCAGGGAAAAGCATCCACCGACACGGGATCGATAGAGGTCACGCCGGAAAACACCATACCCGGAAACTCAAATTGCTTGTTCAGTACTAAGGAACTTGAAATATCAGAGAAGCGTATTTCCGTAAGCGAACTCTCGGTCTTTGCGTAAAAGTAATTACTAAAATAAAGAGCCAAAAGGCTTCATTTCTGGGATGTAAAATTACATAAGCAAAGTGAATATTAGATCCAGCATTATTTCTAAGTTGAATGTAGAAGTTATGAAAGTTTCGTAAGTTGACAGAGAGCGTGCAGGAATATATTCTCGGGCATCCCCAAGTTGCCTTAGTGTGGACTACTTGTCTCTGAAGAGAACCACCAGTTTGAAACAGCTATCAGGCCAATGATATCTTATCAGAATGAACTAATAAAAGGCCAGCATAAGGGTGGTTGGGTAGTGTTCATGTTCTTTTAAATAGTCTATACTAAAGCAACTTGGGGATGCCAAGGGATGTATTTCTGAAAGCTCTCTGGTCAACTTACAAAATTTTCATAGTTTCTAAATTGAAATAATGCTGGATTTAATATTCATTTTGCTTGTGTAATTTTACACCACTGAACTGAAGCCTTTTGGCTTTCTATTTTAATAATTAAATTATAGGCCAATCTGTGTGTCAGGGTTTGTGGTTACAGTGTTGGAAAGGCTAGTGAGAATCTCTACCTAGAACAGATTTGCTAAAGGGAGATCATGTTTGAGTCATCTGCTTACTTATTACAATAAGATTACATCAGCATTGGATGCGGGAAATGGAAACACAGTAGACTTAGCCTCTATAGCTCAGTCAGTATAGACGAGGGCATTTGGTCGGAAAGACCTGGGTTCGATTCCCGTCTATGATGTGAGGAACCTTTATCTGGTGTCTTTTGACTAAAGGTGAGTTAGCTGGTTTCATACATAGGCAGAGGTTTATTTTCACCAGAAATGCAAGTTTTTCTTCCCTCAGAAGAGACAATATGGAGATAGGATCCTAACCACAGGTCATTACGCCCATAGTCAACCATGAGTTGCATCATGGCAGTCAATAGGAGACAACACATGAATGGGAATAGGGAATACTTGGACTTTCTAAAGACTTTTGATAGATTTCCGCATGATAAGTTGATAATCAAACTATAGCAGATGGAGTTGGATATTAGAATAGTGCATTGGATTGGAGATTGGCTGTCTGATAGGTATCAACAAGTTGTGTATATGGATGCAATATCCCTGAAGACGAAAGTCACTAGTGGTGTGCCTCAGAGATCTGTTTTAGGGCCACTGTTGTTTACCTGTACGTTAATGATAGTGAGAAAATGGGATATATGGATTTTTATACAGTTGATATACAGTTGGAGGTTTATGATGAAAAATGTTAAAGCATTTCCCTTTTCCCAGAGCTGAGTGTGACTCTGCTCACCAACTCCTCATTACTGATATGAAATTAAGTTTGAAAACAAATAACATAATATATCCACCCAGGTTAGACAGAGGAATTACTGAGACATATAATGTTAAAGTGGAAAATAAATTTCTAGGGATGAACTAGGGAATTATATTGATGAAACGAACCCAGAAGAACTTTGGGTAAAAACACAAATAATATTACTGGAAACTGCAAAGTCAACGTTACCCAAAAAAATCCAGATCAACACACCCTGGATATCAATTGAAACTCTGAAACAAGTCCAGAAAAGAAGAGAAATAAAGTCCAAAAGACTCAATGGAAGATGATAGGCAGATCTATAGTGAGTTATCAAAACTCATCAAAAAACTTTGCATTAAAGACAAAAATAACTTCATTAAACTGAACAAAATTGAACTGAGCAAAGTAAGGTTATTGAATAAAAAAATTTAAACCAAAGTATTCAAGTATAGCTGATGTCTAATAAATTTAGTTTAATCCTTTATCCAAGTGTGAGCAAACAAAGTTTGCGCCTGAAAGTATCTTCAGGACTGGGTTAAGGTGGTACGACACCAGGGCAACTCGTTGCAAAGGTGGAGCAAGCTACCAAGCTGATGCCAACAACTGATGTCAGCTGATGTCACCAAGCAAGCTGATGTCAACAACTGTATTGTTACTGATGACATCCTTAATAGATGGAAAAGACTATTGCACAAATCTATACAAATATAATTCAGTCTCATTCAACAAAGAAAACCTCAGAGACTTCCATAAAGAACTTTGCATTTGAAAAGAAGAGGCTGAAGAAGCTCTAAAAATACTCAGAAAAGAGAAAACCCCAGGCAATATCCAATAACAAGAAAATTTCTCGCATGTCTAGGACCCATAAGAATCAAAATCATCAGAAAAATCTATAATAATAAAATCTGGTAGGCCTGATGATTGAGTAAAATCCATTTTTATCCCAGTACGCAAAAAAAAAAAAAAAAAAAAAATCATAAAACTATAGCCTCACATGCAAGCAAAATTCTTCTCTATATTATAAAAGAAAGACTTAAAGAATATGTTGAGCAACAACTTCACATAGAACAGACAGGTTTTAGAAAAGGACATGAAAGCAGAGATCAAATTTCTAATCTGAGGCACTTGGTTGAAAAGGCTCAAGAATTTTTATATTCCCTTGCATACATGCTTCATTGATTAAGCCAAATCAATGATTTGGCTTAATCAATGGATGTCATCATGGAGTCAAAGACTCCTAGATGAGTCTTTGACTCCATGAGGTCTTGTTTAATAATAATAATAATAAAGCATTTAACTGTGTAAGGTGGGAGGACCTTTGGAAAATATTAATTAAAATGGGCATCTCAGAGCAGTTGGCACACCTTTTAAAAAAACTCTATCAGAGAAATCAGGCTGCGGTGAGTGAAGATGAATGGAAAAACATCTCAGAGGTTCAACGTCGAGAAAGATGTGAGACAAGGATGCATACTATCCCCTGATCTCTTTACAGAGAATGCAATATGAGAAAGGCACTTATCGGACATGATAGTGGTTTCTCAGCTGGTGGCAGAAAGATAAATAATCTTAGGTATGCTCATGATACTGTTCTTATTGCCAGTAGTAAAGGGAAACTGGAATTCTCATTAACAGTTGAATGGGAAAGCCTGAAATATAGTTTAAGTATTAATCATGATAAAACAAAAGAGCAGAAATAGCAGAGCAGAAGAGCAGTAATATTGAATAACATAATAGCTAGAATGTGTCAGAAGAGAGGATTGAAATATGTGGATGAGTGGAGGGTGTTTAAGGACAGAGAGGAATTGTATGCAAGAGACCGCTTACATTTGAATGATGGACATAGACATCTGGAGAGATTGCTGTTCTGAATGAGTCAATGCATCCCAGGGTGGATGATAGTAGAGGGTAGCCTCTTTGGGAATGGGCACTTGAGAGAAAGGGGATGACATCAGGTAATGCTGAGTCCAGTAGAGTCTAGAGGGGATAATGCTGGGTATAGAAACAATGGCATTTTTATGCTTTACACCAATGCCAGGCGTATCCAGATTTAAAAGAGAGGAATTGTTGGCTAGGTTGATGCTATCAGCACCATCGCTGATAGCATCATCCTCTTCTGTCAACGTGGTTGACAGAAGAAGATATAATAACAGGAATAGAAGTAGCAGGGTACAGCATTTTTTGGCAGAATAGAAAGGGAAAGCGTGGTGGTGGAGTACTGCTTATGATAAGTGATGACTTATGTCCTCTAAGAGTGGAGGCTTTGGAAGGCAGTGACACTAATGGTTTTGAAAGCATATGGTGTGAGGTAGAGGTGGGCAATACAGAATATTTAGTGGGATGTTGCTACAAACCAAGGAGCATGGGGAGCAGGAGATGTTTAGGCAGTTGAGCTTGGCAAGTGCAAGAAGAATGATTGTTATGGGAGATTTTAACTACAGTAGTATAAATTGGAGAGAGGAAGATGCATGTAGCAATAAGGGAATGGAATTTCTAGAATTCTTGAGGCACAAATTTCTTAGGCAACATGTAATAGAGGGAACAAGAGGTTCAAGAGTTTTGGATTTGGTCATAGCATCAGAAGAGTTGATAATGACTGAGATGGCGTCTCTCCCACCAGTTGGAGAGAGTGACCATGTGGTTTTGACTTGGAAGATGAATAGACATGCAGGAGTATCAAATAGACAGGAACGTATGTGGAATTATAAGGCAGGTGATTATAATAGTCTTAGACGTCAACTTGGGGAAGTTTCATGGAGGGAGGAATTGGAGGGACAGGATATCATTAGCGCTTCGAAAATTGTGAAGAAATATTTGTTAGAAGACAATATAAGACTGAGGCCAGGAGAGTGACTAGTATGGTAAGGAAGGCAAAACTGGAATATGAGAAGAGATTGACCCTAAGATCCAAAGAAAATCCTAGTTAATTTTTTAGCTATGTGGCCAGTAGGAGGAGAAATGACTGTGGAAGATTGACATTGTGGGATAAAAATGGGAAGTGACTGATGCAGAGGACATAGTGGAATTGTTCAATGAACACTTTATTGGAGTATTTTATCCTGGAGGAGTAAATTTTAATACTAGAGGGATAGGGCAGGTTCGAGGTTGAGAAGTGCAGGAGGAGAGTGTGTTCCAGATGCTGAGTACTCTGGATATCAGTAAAGCTGTGGGACTGGATGGTATTTCACCACAAGTTTTGAGAGAATGTGATGAAGAACTGACAGCTCCTTTGACCTGGCTTTTCAATGAAAGTCTGGCTATGGGAAAGGTGCCCAGGGAATGGAAGGAAGGTAAGATAGTGCCATTGCATAACAGTGGTAACAGACTGGAAGTGTCTAATTATAAGCCAGTTTGTGTGTCATCAGTAGTTATTAAGATCTTCGAGAAATTAGTGTGGGACCATATACATCATTGGGCAGATAAGGGTAATGTTATCTCTGAGAGTCAACATGAATTTGTGAAGGGGCGCTGTTGTTTTAGTAATATGCTGGCCTTTTATAATAAAGTTGCAAGAGCAGTAGATGAGGGAAAGGAATATACTGCAATTTTCTTGGATTTAACGAAGGCATTTGACAGGGTGCCACATGATAAGCTGATATTTAAGTTGCAACACATTGGTCTAAATGTCAGGTTGGTCAACTGGATTCAAGATTGGCTGTCTGATAGGTATCAGAGAGTTGTGTATGGTGGGGCAGTTTCAAGGAGGCAGAGGGTTACAAGTGGGGTTCCACGGGGCTCACTACTGAGATCTATACTGTTTAAACTTTATATCAATGACATTGTCAGTGGACTGCAAGGGGATAGTCAGTTGTTTGCAGATGATGTGAAGCTTGGAAGGGTTATTATTAATAGTGCAGATGTGGTAGCCCTGCAAGAGGATTTGAATAAGCTAGACAGATGGGCAAATGAATGAGGTATTGGTTTAATGCAGCAAAATGTAAGGTCTTGAGGTTTGGAACACATCGATGGGATGCTGCATACTCTATTGGATCAGCAATACAGCAGGAAGTAGGGGAGACAAGAGATCTGGTGTTGATGATTGATAGAAAGCTGAAATTTAGGGGACATATTGCAAAGGTGGTGAAGGTAATGCAGAGGATTGCTGCAATAATCAGAAGGACACTGACCAGCAGAGATAAAAGAGTTATCATTTCGCTGTATAAGACTCTGATGAGACCTCACTTCACAGATTTGGTTCCCAGGATTTGAAGGGGATAAATTAACTGTGGAAAGGGTACAAAGGCAGATAACGAAGACAGTTTCAGGACTGTAAAATGTTAGTTTTGAGGATCGGCTGATGGAATTTGGACTGCAGAGCTTGGTGGATAGAAGGTGAGGTAATATGATCGAGACTTTTAAACTGTTGAGAGGTGGTTACAAGGTTGACACTGGGAGTTCTTTCGCTTGGTTGAACATCGGGAAGGAGTGATGACAAGGGGCCATCCCTGGAAGTTATTAAAGGAAACTGTGAGCAAGAGGGTGAGAAGTGGTGTCTTTGAAAAATATTTAACTGATTTATGGACCTGTTCAAGAATTTTTTTTCTTTTGATATTTGATCCTAGAACTCAGCACAAGAGAAATTCTTAAAATATGTCTTTACAATAATTAAAACTTTTACTCTCTCAATTTTAAGTCTGTTTTTTCATCAGTCCAGAGTGCATTTATTAATGAAAAAACACGTTCAACAGCTGCATTAGTTCCTGACAGTGCTAAATAAAAACTAACTAGGCATTTAATACTCCCAGAATTTATACCCTGCTTTTTAAAATGAGCACACATTTCACACCCTTTATTACTGACACTTTGATCCTTCTGTTAACTCCACTCTTCAAATTTGCTTTCACAATATTTTTTCACACATACAAACTCATCAAATAAGTCCTCTTCATTCACAGTAAAACTTGCTGACACTGTCTGCATGAATATCTAGTCTTGTATGTTCTTCCAAGTCACAGGATCCTTACCCTTCAAATTAATCCAAACCATAGACTGAAGAGGTGTGAGAAATTGTGTACACCACTCCTGAATATATTCAATACAGGTGCAGGAAAAATCTACTGCATAGCTTTCAAACTTTTCAACAGTTATGTCCTTCTTTTTGTAATTCTTGCAACTGTTTTCTCACAGTAGTTGTAAGAAACTTTTCTGCCTTCCTACAATTTAACCTTTCCACCAGTTTGTTTCATCCTTCACTTCAATTACTTTTATATCTTGCTTTTCAATACATTTAATGCTATCATAAAAGGTTTTTAACTGGCTGGCAAGGAAATGCAGAAGTGTAATTGAAAGTGGATTTTCAAAGAAATTTTTGAGACTGCTACAACATTTGTCAATAGAAAGAAAATATGGCTTCAATGAAGGGAACATGTCAATAACCCTCTGGATTGCAGGCAAAAGAGAGAGCCATCTTGTCTTGCTGCTACCCAAAACAGTTTTATACTCTGTGTTTTTAAATTCACAAAATGATTTAAGTTCCTCAACTCATACACAATATATGTGGAAATGTTGGTAAATCTTGTTAATTATTAACTGAAGATCGATAGGTAAGCAATCTGAAGCAGTCTGCACAGCATTAATTATAACATGTGCAGGGCAACATGTGACATTCTTGCATTTTGAAGTACAAATTATTCTTTACTTTTCTCTTCTTTCCACCAAAGTTTGTATTTGTATTATCTGCTAATATAGCAATAACCTTTTTTCAGGAGATCTAACTTCTGTAACTCTTCCAACACATAAGAAAATAAAAGTTCTGAAGTTTCACCACCCAAATTAACCAACACCAACACATTCACCTTCACACTTTTTTCTGGATGATAGTATTTAATGACCAGAGGCACTAATTTCATGTCAAAGTGGTTTGATGAATTGATAAGTACTGATATAAAACGACCTTCTTTTAGCTCTTCCTCAATCTGCTTTGTCGCTAATGGCGCAATAACATTGGTTATTATTGCCTTGCACTTTGTTTATGAACACATGAATTTATCGTTGAAAATTTCTTTCACGATGGTTGTATTATTATTATTATTATTATTATTCAGGCCTCCATGGAGTCAAAAGACTCATCGTGGGAGCTCCTTCCTAAGAACATAAAGTCTGTCAAGACTCATCGATGGGAGGCCCCCACCCCCACCCTAAGAAACACAAAGTCTATCATACCACTCCTTAAACTCATTGACTGTTCTCACTCTCACCACTCCATCAGGCAATGCATTCCACGGTTCAACCACCCTCCACGCAAAGAAACCACTCCTCATCCTCTTGCTCACAGTTTCCTTTCGTAACTTCCAGGGATGGCCTCTTGTCATCACTCCTTCCCGCTGTTCAACCAAGCGAAAGAACTTCCCAGTGTCAACCCTGTAACAACCTCTCAACAGTTTAAAAGTCTCAATCATATCAACTCTCCTTCTTCTATCCACCAAACTCTGCAGTCCACATTCCCTCAGCCGATTCTCGTAACTATCCTTGTACAGTCCTGAAACCATCGTTGTCATCCGTCTTTGTATCCTTTCCACAGTTAATTTATTCCCTTCAAATCCTGGAGACCAAATCTGAGAACAATAGTCCAAGTGTGGTCTGATCAGAAACTTATACAACGGAATGATAACCCTCTTATCTCTGCAGGTCAGTGTCCTTCTCATAATTGCAGCAATCCTCTGTGTTACCTTCACCACCTTTGCAATATGTCCCCTAAACTTCAGGTTTCTATCAATCATCAACCCCAGATCTCTTGTCTCCCCAACTTCCTCCAGTATAACTCCTCCCATAGAGTATGCAGCATCCCATCGATGTTTCCCAAACCTCAAGACCTTACATTTTGCTGCATTAAACTGAAAACTCCCATTCATTTGCCCATCTATCTAGCTTATTCAAATCCTCTTGTAGGGCTACCACATCTGCACTATTACTAATAATCCTTCCCAGCTTCGCATCATCCGCAAACAACTGAATATCCCCTTGAAATCCACTGGCAATGTCATTGATATAAAGGTTAAACAATATAGGTCCTAGTACTGAGCCCTGTTTGACCCCACTTGTAACCTTCTGTCTCCTTGAAACTGCTCCGCCATACACAACTCTCTGATACCTATCAGACAGCCAATCCTGAATCCAGTTGACCAATCTGACATCCAGACCCATGTGTTGCAACTTAAATATCAGCTTATCATGTGGCACCCTGTCAAATGCCTTTGCTAAGTCTAAGAAAATTGCAGTATATGCCTTTCTCTCTTCTAATGTTTTGTAACTTTATTATAAAAGGCTAGCATATTGCTAAAACAAGAGCGCCCTTTCACAAATCCATATTGACTCTCACAGATAACATTACTCTCATCTGCCCAGTGCTGTATACAGTCCCTCACTACTTTCTCCAAGATCTTAACAACTACTGATGACACACAGACTGGTCTATAATTAGACACTTCCAGTCTGTTACCACCCTTATGCAATGGCACTATCTTACCTTCCTTCCATTCCCTGGGCACCTTTGCCGAAGCCAGACTTTCATTGAAAAGCCAGGTTAAATGCACTGTCGGTTCCCTAGCACATTCTCTCAAAACTCATGGTGAAATACCATCCAGTCCCAAAGCTTTATTGACATCCAGAGTTCTCAGTGTCTGAAACACACTCTCCTCCTGTATACCTCTAAACCTTGAACCTGCCTTATCCCTCTAGCATTAAAACTGATTCCTCCAGGATGAAATACTCCAATAAAGTGGTCATTGAACAATTCCACTATGTCCTCTGCATCAGTCACTCTATTCCCATTTTATTCCCATAGTTAAAGCTGTGGTTATGCACCGCTGTGTGATACGCAAAGGTTGCTTCCTGCGCTGCCAGTGATAACTCTTTTTCCCTTTCGCTCTTGATTTTCACAATTAAAAAAGTACTTATACTGCAGTTGGAAGCCTTACTTCGAATAGAAGCTTTATGTTTTTTCATTTTCACATGGTTGACTACGTCTGACCGACCACCATGCAAAATGCAAAATTTACAGTTACATTCTTTTCTAATATTATCATTAATACTGCACTCTTATGTTTCGGCATTACAGGGGTAGAAAACAACAAAAATTATAATACGCAAAGTATTGATCAAGTAAGATACATTATAACAGAAGCATGGGAAAAAAGAACATCTCCATTAATTACTATTAGTTATTATTAATTAGTTATATTATTTATAATACTAATGATTATTATTATAAATAATAAATAAATAATATTTATTATTATCAACATTGTAATAGAAATTGGTACTAAAAACGAGATAAAATCAGTTTATCCATTTTTACCTGAAGAATACTTAAAAAAGAGAGAATTTTGGAATTAACTCGGGACATTTTTATAAAAAATGGGACTGTCCCGGGAAAAACAATGAATGGTAACCCTACCATACACAGGAGATTAGTTGGTCAACCTATAGTACATTAGTACCATGTATGGGTAGTGAGTTGGGAAAGGAGGAATTTGTTTGCATTTGATTTGAATGACTTTAAATTGTATTCCTTGGGAAACACAGCAGGTGGGAGACTGTTCCACAGTGCAGCAGTTGCAGGGATGAAGGAAGAGGAAAAGAAACTTGTTCTGTTTGTTTCTAGGTGTACTGTGAAGGGATGTTGTGCAGCAGCACATGTTCCAATGAGCTTTGTACTGAGTGGAGGAATTGTTGATGTTATTTCAGATGAGCATTTCTCATGGAAATATTTGTAGAATATACATACTGCAGAGACCATACGTCTGTGTGAAAGTGGGGGGGGTAGAGAGTTGGTAAGGGATGGATCATTGATAAGTCTAATTGCTCTACTCTGTATTGAGTCGAGCATTTTGAGAGAGCTTTTAGGGGCCCCACCCCATATGTGGGAGCAGTATTCAATAGCTGAACAGATTTGTGATTTGTATAATGTTAGTAGCTGTTCAGGGGGTGAAGTAACGTCTTGCGTAAATGAGAAATCCTAGTTTTTTTGAGGCTGAGGATGCAATGGTTGTGATATGTTTATGCCAGGAGAGGTTTGATGTGATGGTGATTCCAAGAAGTGAGATCTCAGACTGTCTGGAAATTTGGGTATTGTCAAAAAGGATACTGGGGAAAAATGGTTCTTTTTTATGGGAAATAGTAGAACTGGGTTTTATTGGCATTGAACTTTATGAGGTTATCCGAACCCCATTGTAGGATGGCTTGGAGATTGGAGTTGAGGGTGGTGGTGGTTGATGTTCTGTAGGTTGAGGTGAGTTGTGAAGGGTAAGGCTTATCAAATGCAAGCGAGGAGTAAAGTGTGCTGTCATCTGCAAAACTGTGTATTGGGCTGGAGGTCAATTGCAGTAGGTCATTGATATATAGTAGGAAGAGGGTTGGTGAGAAAACAGAACCTTGTGGGACCCCAGCATTAATTGAGTGGTGAGAGGATAGGAAGCCGTCCACTATCACAATGTGCATCCAGACAGAAAGCTGGCAATCCAACTACAGAAGTCCTGGGTCAGACTGAATGATAGTAGTTTGCCTAGTAGGTCTTTGTGCCAGACCCTAGATATCTAGTGCAACTACTTGAAATTCGCCAAACCTCTTCATAGCATTTGTACAGAGATGGTTGACGTGTGTGAGTAGATCTCTTGTTGATTGGCAGTGGCAGAATCCATACTAGGGGTCATTTATTTGGTGAGTGTCTTCAAGATAGTGTAGGAGTTGGGAATTGATGATTTTTTCCATCACTTTTGACAGGCCTGAGGTAAGCGAGATAGGATGATAATTGGATGGCAGTGACTTGTCACCCTTCTTGGGAATGGGCTGAATATAGGCCAATTTCCAGTTTGTGGGATAGATTCCAGTGGAGTAAGAGAGTATATATAGGTGACATAGGATAGGGGTAAGTTCTGGAGAAAAAACTTTCAGAACAATTGGGAGAATGCCATCAGAGCCAGGAGACTTTTTTGTGTCTAATTTGGGCAGTATTTTTCTGATCTCATCTTGGCAAAAGGATATAGGGTGCATTGTATGTTGGGTGTCTGGTTGGGGGACATTTACCATCGTCAGTTATGCATGCATTTGAAGCAAAGTATGAAGCCAGAAGATTGGCTTTTTCTGTGGGTGATGATGATGCAGTAGAGCCATCTAGGTATGATAGGGATGGGAATAGTATTGGACAGAAGTTACAGCCAGTTGCTTTGGTGAGAGACCAAAAGGCTCGGCTGCCGTTTGGATAGGCTGCTAGTTTCCTGCTTTTTGCTCTTTCAAACTCTGTTTTGGAAGCATTGATTGATTTTTTGCATCTATTATGGGCTTCGGTGTAAGCTTTGAAGGAGGATGAGGTTCTTGATTTCAGCCAGTTGTGGTATGTCTGGTGTTTCATCTCTACAGCCTGGCACATCTTTTGGAGAACCAGGGTTTCGTTAGGGAATGGCGGTTCACAGTGCTGTGTGGAATGTATGTATTCATGCCAGTGAGGATTACTTTGGTAATTAGCTCGGTGCATATGTTTGGGTTGGAAGGCCAGAAGCAATAGTCCAACCATGGGAATGCAGCATAGAAGTTGCGGAAGCTCTCCCATTTGGCACTGTTATGGTGCCAAACTATAACAGTGCTAAATATGGGGGTGTCTGTGTAAACGTTGTTGCATGGGGGAGGAGATAAGCACTAGGTTGTGGTCAGAATTGCCCAGGGGGCTCACTACTTTCACTGTGTATTTGGAGGGGTCATTGGTGAGGAAGAGATCTAGGGTGTTTGGGGAGAGGTTTGGATTATCTGGTATTCTGGTTGGCATCTGGACAAGTTGTGTAAGGTTGTTAGTGATGGCAAATGTTTCAGCATCTCTGCCTGCAAGATCTGTATAACTGGAGGAGGAAAGCCAGCTAGTGTTGTGGACGTTAAAATCTCCTAAGGGGATGATTTTGCTGTTAGGAAAGTGGGATTGGAGAAAGTCGATTTTTAGGGAGAGGAAATTAAAGAGCTCAGGGTGGTTGGTTGTGTTAGGGGAGCGATAGAGATAGCAAATGAATTGGACTGAGTGGGGAAGGGATATTTTCAACCAAAGAAGGTCAAAGTTGGGTGATTCTAGGTTGGATGCTCTCTGGCAAGGTATGTCAGAGCGGATGTATCCAACCTAGAATCACCCAACTTTGACCTTCTTTGGTTGAAAATATCCCTTCCCCACTCAGTCCAATTCATCTGCTATCTCTATCGCTCCCCCACCCTTAGGATGAAAGTTGTTAAAGAGTGAGTAGTTTGGAAGGTTGAGATAAGTGGTGCTGGGGGAGGAGGTGAGATTGAGTTTCTACCAGGAAGTAGGTGGGGTTTGGTAGACTGTAGGTGGTAGTGGACACTATTCAGGTTGGAGTTTAGGTCACGGATGTTGGTGAAGTGGATGTGTAGGGTTTTATGAGTCATATGTTGGACCACATGGGTCTTGCACATTTCCTATGCAGTGCCTGCATGCTGGTCTCTATGGTGGCTGCTAGTGGCATCACTTGGTTTTTTCACCAGTTTATCTTGCCTGTAGTCCAACTGTTGTCACCATTTTGACGTTTTTCTTCGAGTTGTCTTCGAAGCTGGCGTATTTGTTCCCTTTGTGCAAATTATAAGTCTGGTTGTGCACATATGCATGATTGGGGATAGGTGTCTTTGAACTTGTTGATTGCTGTTATTATTTTTGATGTGCTTGTCACCGTGTCGCAAGTCACTTTTACTAGGCGTGGAAAGTTTGTTCCATCCTTCCTTCCTTTTATTTATAGGCCCGAAACAATGGCACCTGACAATATTCTTAGGATCGCATGGCATAGATAGATTATATAAGAAAGCATTTGATTCCCTCCCACACTCCTAGATCCTAAAATCACTACAAATATTTGGAATGAGCAAAAACATATGTTCGTTTCTGGCTGCTACTAGGATATAATGGTAAACAACTTTAATAATCAATAATGAACAATTCAGAGATATCAGCATTAAACGTGGACTTTTCCAAGGTGATTCCTTGTCGCCATTGCTCTTTAACATTTCTTTGATACCTTTGTCTATGATTTTGAAGAAAACAAAACTTGGATATGAAATTCCTAAATATAATATTAAAATTTCCCATATGTTGTATATGGATGACTTGAAGTTATATGGAAAATCGGCCCAGCAAATAGACTCTTTACTGAGAACAGTTCATATTTTCAGTGAGGACATCAATATGGAATATGGTTTAGATCAGTAGTTCTTAACCTTTTCAGTCACGGAACACTTTTGATTATAAAAAAATGTGGAGAACACCAAAAGCCTAAGGGTCATAAAACTAACAATAAAAATATGCATGGATTTGCCTTTTATAAAAATGGAACTTCATTTTAATGTAATGCTTGAGCTTGCCGGCTTTTGCAGATTTCAGCAATATCAGGTCTAATATGTGATACAGCTACTCTTTGTCTATGTTATTAAGTCTTTCACGCTTTTTAGTTTTTATATTGGTTAGTATTGAGAAACCGAGCTAACATAAATATGATGTTGAAAATTGTAACAAAATTTTCACTGCTCTTGTGGAGGAAGCTGGGTATTCGGCTTGGGCAAAAATCAAAAATTCCTCAAGAGTTATTTCAGAGAATTTCATTTTTAGAGAATTTTTAGAGAATGGATTTCTTATCCAGTCATAACTGTGTGTATTTAAGGAAGGAAAGTAACTTGAAATCTTTTCTTTCAATATTATTAAATGTTCTGTTATAACAGAAATAATTCCCTCTACATTTTTTATTATGGAGCAAAGGAAACATAACTACTGTATTTTTTTTTTCTGATATGCGGTTTTTCCAAAGAGACACTTTTTTCTGAAAAGCTGACAATTTGTCAATGGATGTCAAAATATTTTCATTTTTCCCTTGGATACTTGTATTAGCGCTATTCAAGTAATTAAAAACAGCTGCTAAATATGCCAATCTAGCATACCAAATATCATTTTGAAGACATTTTACAAAAGCATCTATACCTTCATTTTGAAAAAAAGGCCAATAATTCATTCTTAAGTTCTAAAATTCAGAATTGCACATTACTCCTGGATAACCATCTTATTTCAGTGTGCAAAAGCAAAGATTGGTACTTGGTTTCCATGAATACGCAAAGTTTTTTTTCATTTTTTAATTTTTATTTTTTTAAAGGCATGCTTTTAAAGGTCTTGACTTGATGAAATTTACCATATTCCCATCTTGGTCTATTACAGGTTTTAACATTGACAGTAATGTTTCTGAAACTAGGAATTCTCTGTGCAAAAAAACAGTGCATAGATATAATATTTATAATATTTGGGATTTATTTTCTTTGAAAATAAACAATATTCTATTGGTTTAGAAGTCAACGCGCATAGCAGTCTTCAGTTGTTAGGATCAGAGTAGCCAATTACACTCGGAACTGTGTCATGTGACATCTTTCACCGGCGGAACACAAGTGTTCTGGGGAACACCGGTTAAGAACCACTGATTTAGATAAATGTGCAATTTTATCTATTAAACGAGGAAAAATTAATGACACTAGCAATTTTAATTTTGACCAAAAGACTATATAAAAGCAATTTTAGCTGACGAACACTATAAATATCTGAATTTTAGAAGCCAGTGATATTCTCCACTTGAACGTTAAACAACAGGCAGCAGCAGAATACACCAAAAGAGTTAGAAATGTTCAGAAAACAAAAGTAAACGGATTAAACACAATTCTGGGGAACACCGGTTAAGAACCACTGATTTAGATAAATGTGCAATTTTATCTATTAAACGAGGAAAAATTAATGACACTAGCAATTTTAATTTTGACCAAAAGACTATATAAAAGTAATTTTAGCTGACGAACACTATAAATATCTGAATTTTAGAAGCCAGTGATATTCTCCACTCGAACGTTAAACAACAGGCAGCAGCAGAATACACCAAAAGAGTTAGAAATGTTCAGAAAACAAAAGTAAACGGATTAAACACAATTAGAGTAAACGAATTCTTGGGCTATATGATCCGATACACAGCTGGCATAATAGATTGGACAAAAGAAGACCTGGACAAACTGGACTGCAAAACTAGAAAAGTAATGACTATGCACCATGCATTACATCCACGAAGTGATGTTGACTGATTGTGCCTACTGAGGAGAATAGGTGGACGGGGTCTGCTGCAAGTGAGGCAGATTGTGGAAGAAGAAGAAAGTAGCTTAAAAAGTTACATTGACAATAGCTCTGAGCCAATGCTTCAAGCAATTACACAAGAGGGTCATTAGGAAGCAACAGGAAACAAATGCGATCTGAACAGCAAAATAACTGATATGAGAACTGGAAAAATAAACCTTTGCATGGCCAATTTCTTATACTGAGGAGAAAACTGATGTGAACAACACATCACAATGGTTATAATATAGATATATTAAAAAAGAAACAGAAGGATTTGTTCTAGCGGCTCAAGAACAGGCATTACAAACTAATACAATAAAAGCAAAAATTTTGAACATCGATAATAAAAGGAAATTCAGATTATGTGATCAGAAAGATGACACTGTAGAACATCTAATCAGTGCTGGCAGCAAGATAGCTCAAACTGACTATAAATACCACCTTGATCAAGTGGCCAAAATAATTCATTGGCATGTATGCAAAAAATATCGCTTTCCCACTTCTGATAACTGGTGGCAGCATAAAATAGAAACAGTACTGGAAAACAAAACAGCAAAAATTCTCTGGGACTTTAGAATACAAACTGGTCGGCATTTGGAGCACAATAGATCTGACATCACAATTATTGAACATCGACAGGTTTGGACTATTGATATTGCAGTACCGATAACAACATTAACAATAAAGAACTGGGAAAAAATGCTAAATTTTAAGATCTGGCAATCGAAGTTGGCCTGCTGTGGCTTAAACACACCAAAATCATCCCAATAGTTATTGGTGAACTTGGTGCAATTTAAAAGAAGCTATCCAACTATTTACAGCAATTAAACATCAATGAAGTGACTCCATATGATCTACAAATACAGCATTACTTGGGACAGTCCATATTTTACGACTCTACCTGACAGACTTCCTAGATTCTTGGGGAGAATCTGAATTGTTCTATATTACCAGTGAAATTGTTGTTTAAATGATATTTCATTTTGACTGTGTATCAATTATGTGAATAAATTAATAATAATAATAATAATAATAATAATAATTAAATATGAGTAGTAATTTACTTACGACAATGAATTTCATCTGAACCTTCTTTGCAGTCTTTGACTCCATCACAAATCCATGCTTTAGGGATGCAAAATGAATTATCACAACAGTAATAATTGTCAGGACAAGAAACTTTTTCCCACTGGTTGTACTTGTAAGAGCCTAAAGCAAGAATATAGTATAAAACAATAAAACATACACATTAATTTATATAGGATACCCCATAGAACACTATTATGCAAATTGGAGCAGATGGGAATGGATATTAAGTTGGTGATATGGATAGGAGAATGGCTCAGGGAGAGATATCATAAGGTGGTGTATGGAGGAGCCGAGTCCAGAATGAGGCAGGTGACCAGTGGTGTGCCTCAGGGCTCTGTGCTTGGGCCAATGTTGTTTAATTTGTATATAAATGATATAGGAAATGGCTTAAAGGGAGATATTCAGTTGTTTACTGATGATGCAAAGTTGTGTAGTGCAATAAAAAATCAAGCTGATGTTGAAAGTTTGCAGGATGATTTAAATAAGCTGGTAAAATGGGCAAAAGATAATGGATGTCAGTTCAATGTGGAAAAGTGTAAAGTCATGCATTTTGGGATTAAAAGATTACCAGCTGTGTACTACATTGATGGAAAGGTACTCCAAGAGATTGATGAAGCTAGGGACTTAGGGGTGTTGGTAGATAGGGAGATGAAGTTCAGAGGACACATTGCTAAAGTGTCCAAGATTGCACATAGGATTACTTGGTTGTTGAGGAACACACTGACATCCAGAGATAAAGAGGTTTTAATTCCCCTTTATAAGGCATTGATACTTCCACATTTGGATTACTGTGCTCAGGTCTGGTCACCTGGATTCCTTGGAGATGAGGAGGCTGTGGAGAGGGTTCAGAGAAGAGTGACCAAGTTGGTGAGTGATATAAAAAATGCCCCCTACATTGATAGATTGAGAGCTTGTGGATTGCAGAGATTGGTTGATAGGCGAAGAAGAGGGGATATGATAGAAGCACTTAAATTACTGAAAGGTTTTTATAGGATTGATGCAGGGGAAATGTTTCAGCTGTGTGATAGTGATGGAAGAACAAGAGGTCATCTCTGGAAATTAAAGAAGAGTGTGGTTAACAAAGGTGTCAGAACAAGGTTTTTTGCCTGGAGGGTGGTGAACGAGCAGAATTCATTGCCTGACTTAGTTGTGAGCTCTTCATCTGTAAATGAATTCAAGAAGAGATATGACAGATATTGTTTTGCTAGTTTGGGTCTCCCGTGATGAGTCTACTGACTCCATGGAGATACCCGTAATAATAATAATAATAATAATAGTTATAGGGAGCATATATAGTTTATAGTTTATATACAATATATGGGGTATGCAAGAGGAACAGGGAAATGAGGGGGGGGGGCACTCGGGTGGACAGGGAGACATGCCATAGAGATGGTGGATGCTGAAAGTAGCAGTGAATGTGTGTATGGAGATGGAGTATATTGCGATATAGGTGGGGACATTGAGACTGAACAGATATATCTGGTAAGTGGTGATAAACGTGATTGGGCAAGGGCAGGTGTGGTGAGAAAATCACACCCAACAAGTGGCTTGAGTAGCACTGGTTATAGATCTAAAAATGAACTACTGTTTGTTTACAAATGCCGGAAGTATCAGACATTTTTTGTTTTTATTTATTTATTTATTTTATATCTGTTTCACACACGATAAGTGTCCACGAGACCTATATCAGAGTAGTGCAGTGTATAGGCAAGAGGAATAGAAGAAAGGAGGAGTCTGTTCACATTTTGCTTGAACAGCTGAGAGTTGTAATCTTCGGGGAAGGTCGAGTAGGAGAAATTTTTCTAAAGAACACAAGTAGATGAAATGAAAAAGGAGGCAGTGAAGTTGGTTCGGTGAGTTTCAAGATGGACTGTAAAAGGGTGTTGATTAGCAGTGGCTCTTGTTTTAATGATTTTGGAGGATAGTGGAGGAATAATAGTGACCAATTCAGCAGAGCACTGTACATGAAAGTATCTGTGGAAGAGGTAAAAGGCAGAAACTGAACGTCTATGAGAGACGGATCATTCATTAACTGGAATGGTCTCATGGATAGAATTGAGCAATCTAAGAGAATATTTTGGTGCACCAGCCCAAATATAAGAACAGTATTCCATGACTGAGTGGATTTGGGCTTTGTATAGAAGCTGTGAAGGTGTGAAGTGGTGTCTTGTGCGAAAAAGTGCACCAAGGTTTTTGGTGGTTGCAGATGCTATAGTTGAAATATGGTTGCGCCAGAAAAGAATGGAGGTCAGGTCAGTCCAAGAAGAGAAATCGATGTTGTTTGGATATCTCAGTATTACTGAAGATAAGAGGGAAGGGTGTGAGCTCTTTCATGCAAGATATCAGACAGAACTGAGTTTTGGTCTGAAGTTTACAAGGTTGTCTTTGCCCCACTGGGATATAGCTAGGAGATCTGAGTTCATGTTTCTGGTCATCATAGATCATGAGGATTCTAATACTTGAACACTAACAGGTTTATTGAATGAAATGGAGGAATCGAGTGTACTGTGTACTTCCAATCCTATCCACAGCAAAGCTATGGATAGGATTGGAAGTCTGTGAGAGCAGGTCGTTTATATACAAGAAGAAGAGAATAGATGAAATAACAGAACGCTGAGGTACTCCTGCATTGGTGGGAAAATCTGAGGAGAGTAAACCGTCCACCACTACACATATTGGGCAACCAGGAGAAAGTTTGCGATGCAGTTGTATAGTGGGGAAGGCAGACTATATGATGGCAGTTTGGTGAGTAGGACCCTATGCCAAACTTGATCAAAAGCCTTTGAACGTCGAGGGCAATCACATGAATTTCCTCAAATTTCTCCATGGCTCGAGTCCATAGGTGGGTGATGAAAGCAAGATCAGCTGTAGATCACGAGTGATGGTCCACAGACACGTAATTCAAGAGTTGGCTGTTGATTGGATAGTAGTTCCTTGGTTGACTTTTATCACCTTTCTTTGGGATGAGCTGGATGTGTACTTGTTTCCATGTTGTTGGATAGATGCCAGTTGAATAGGATATATTGAAGAGGCGATACAGGACAGGTATTAGTTCTGGGTCACAATTTTTTAACATAATAAGTGAGATACCATTAAGACCAAATGCCTTGTTGGTGTTCAAGTTATTCAGGATTCTTCAGATTTCTTTTTATCTAAAGACTATACGAGAAATGAAGTGAGTCATTCTTTGTGGATTGGAGGGAACTTTGCCCAGGTCATTAATGCAGGAATTGGAAGAGAAGACTGATGTAAATAAGTTAGCCTTGTCTTTTGATGAGGTGACTACAGTACCATCGGGATGTGAAAGTGGCGAAATCCTGGGTGGACGAAAGTTGCAACCAATGGCCTTGGCAAGGGACCAGAAAGAGACTGCCATTTGGAAAGGAAGCAAGTTTGCAGCATTTGGCTCTTTCAAAGTCTGACTTGGACTTGGTGAAGATTCTTTTACAACTATTGTGGGCTGCAGTATAAGCAGAGAGGGTAGCTGGAGTTTAGGTCTTGAACCAATTGTGGTACGTAGAGGTTTTTTTCATTTCTAGTATTGCCATACTTATTTGAGAACCAAGGCTGGAATGGTGGCTGAGAATTTAAACTGAAATAGGGGATGAAAGCCTTCAGTCCTTTGACGATGATTTCTATTATTTCTGGAGGGTTGTCAGGTATTATAGTATGAAGATTGATGATCTCAGATAGGTCATTGCTGATGGCAAACACCTCAGCATCCTAGCTTGCTTGGTCAGTGAAACTGGAGAAGAGAAGCCAATATGAGTTGTGGACATTGAAATCCCCAAGAAGGATCACCTCAATATTAAAGTATTTCAACTGCAGAAAGTTGAGCTTTAGAGAAGAAAGTTGAGCTTTAGAGAGGCCAACTTTCTCAACTTTTCTTATCATTCTCCAAACTCCATCAACTACTCTGAAGAGGTCAGAGTAGTTGATGGAGTTTGGAGAATGATAAGAAAAGCGTATGAGGAGGGTGGGTTGATTTTGTAGGGAAATTTTGAGCCAAAGCAGATCAAACAGTAGGGAATTCAAGAATTTGCAGTCTCTGGCATAGTATGTGTCGCATAAGTGCCATCCTTGTGGCAGAAAGAGCCATGTGATGCATCTTCTTCTTCTCCCATAGTCCTAAACGAACCATTGGGTCATTCATGGCTGGTAGGTGATACTCTTTCTAGCCTCCTCCAGTCGTCTCGGTCTCTTGTTCTTGATGTCAGTTGAGAAAGGGAGGAATTTGTCCATTTTTTGATGTTATCAGTCCATTTTAATCGAGGTCGGCCCTAACCCTTGATCCCGGAACGATGTGATGCACAGTTTGGGCAAATGAGGGTACCAGTTGGGGTTCTGAAAGTAATAGTGTTTTTGGTTTAGATCACTGTAGAAATAAGAGATATGAAATGATTTCACTGATTGAATTTATTCATCCCAAAATCATTGGAATAAGTGAAACATGGTTGAATGAAGAATTATCAACACATTAACACAATAATATTTTAATATTTGCCAAATATTTCAGTCTGAAATTAACAGCCTATCGTCAGTGGCTTGATAGGAACAGTTTACAAGGTGGAATACAAACAATTGATCATTCAAAAGTATAATGAGCCGCGTGATGTTACATTGCTAAGCACTAAAGAGAGGTAAATTTCATCAGAGTGATGAATAAATTATAGGTATTAATTCACAATTTAATATAAAAATCATAATTTATAAATTCAATTAAAGATAACAATAGGCTACTGTAAGAATTATAAGGTCTCAATTAAAGAAAAAAAACCTTAGTGTGTTATCCAGATTAAACTTTCCCATATTTTTGATAAGGATAGGCAATCATTTCGATTCAAGTTAGGGCGTTGAAGTAGAGCCTCAGCACTCTCTTTGGATAGGCGTTCGAATTTATAGCGACATCTGTGTAGAAGGCGAGTCTTGGACCAGAGAATGTTGTGTCTTTATCCAGTATAGTCCCAATCAAGACTTATTGGATTTGTTGTGAAGAATGTACGATTGATGTTCATGTATTCTTTTTTCCATAGAGCATCCGGTTTGTCCAAAATACTACAGATTGTAGTTACAAGGAACTTGATATACACCAGGTAGCGACATAGTTGAGCATTTATCTTTAGAAGAAGGGGAAATGGTGGATATTTTGTTAATAGGGATATAAGTGGCTGTTAAATCATATTTCTTCAGAATTCTTGAAATTGGTTCTAAAATTCCGGAAATATATGGAATTGGAACTCGACTTATTGATTCTTTGTTGTTCTGGATTTAACATTTAATATGTTCTGGATTAGACATTTTATAATTTCTGTTTTTTGATAAGCATGATGGCCAGATTAAAACCCACTTTTACTGGACATTATATTCTCAAATAATCTGCCCATCATCCAGTGCCGTAGCTAGAGCTTTTTTATTATTATTATTATTATTAAACAAGACCTCATGGAGTCAAAGACTCATCTAGGAGGTCCTTTTATCTCACACACATCTCATCATACCGGGTCTTAAACACATTCAAACTCCTTGCAGACACCACACTCTCAGGCAAGGCATTCCAATCATTCACAACTCTGCACGAAAAAAACCTGCCTCTCACTCCCCTACTCACACCCTCTTTATACAGTTTCCAGGGATGACCTCTGGTTCTCCCCTGATCTCCCACTATTCGCTGTAGAACTTCTCCACCATTGATCCTATAGCAACCCCTTACCAACTTGTAGGTCTCTATCATATCTCCCCTCTTCCTTCTCTCCACTAGTCTCTGCAAATTACATCTTTTCAATCTTTCCTCATACTCGACATTCCAGAGGTCAGAAACTACCTTAGTCAGTCGCCTTTGGACCCTTTCCAACATCTCCTCATCCTTCTGAAAACCAGGTGACCAAATCTGGGCACAATAGTCCATGTGTGGCCTAATCAAAGCCTTATACAATGGAACAAGAATCTCCCTACTTCTACACGTCAGTGTCCTCCTCATCATTCCCAGAAGTCTTTGTGTTGTCTTCACAATTTTGGCGATGTGACCCCTAAATTTTAGATCCTTATCCACTATCACTCCCAGATCTCTTATTTCCTCTACTTCCAACAATATATTCTTACCAAGCATAAATTCTGCATCCCATCTTTGTTTTCCAAATTTTAAAACCTTACATTTTGCAACATTGAACTCACACCCCCATTTGCTTGCCCAATCACTCAATTTATTCAAGTCTTCTTGCAAGGCCACAACATCTTCACTACTCTTTATGGTTCTTCCCAACTTTGCATCGTCTGCAAACAACTGAATATCTCCATCCAAATCTTCGCCAATATCATTAATATACAAGTTAAATAGTAATGGCCCTAAAACAGATCCCTGAGGCACTCCACTAGTGACTTTCCTTTTCCTGGATATTGCACCCCCATACACAACTTGTTGATACCTATCAGATAGCCAGTCTCCAATCAATGCCACCCAGGGCAGTCCCTGAGTCTGCCGCACCTCTCAATACTCACCAAAATACTACAAAAAGTTAAAACGACATATAGGGAAATAAATTAAAACACTATGTTTATTTTTGAAGTAAAATTTTAATTTCAACATTATAAAATGTTATTTTTCTTCCTTTTCTGTTAGTAAAATTGTCGATGGCATTGTTGAAGTTTATTTCATCACTCAGTTGCTGTTCTATAGACAGTATGGCAAGATTTCTTAAACGCAAAATGCTGCCTGGGGCAGACTGTCCCCTCTGCCCCTCCCCTATCTACGCCCTTGCCATCATCCTTATCAAAAAACAGGAATTATAAAATGTTTATTTCGACGAGCTAGAACTAATTGCTCAAACTCCCCACGAATTACAGAAAGAACTTTCAACTATCAAACATCACATGAAATTAAATGGATTCTCCGAAAAGACTACACAATTATTTTATTATTATTATTCAGGCCTCCATGGAGTCAAAAGACTCATCGTGGGAGGTCCTTCCTAAGAAACACAAAGTCTATCATACCACTCCTTAAGCTCATTGACCGTTCTCGCTCTGTTCAATTCCTACAATCCAATTCAAAACAACAAAGAATCAATATGTCGAGTTCCAATTCCATATATTTCCGGAATTTCAGAACCAATTTCAAGAATTCTGAAGAAATATGATTTAACAGCCACTTATATCCCTATTAACAAAATATCCACCTATTTCCCCCCCTCTTCTAAAGATAAACGCTCAACTGTGTCTCTACCTGGTGTATATCAAGTTCCTTGTAACTGCAATCTGTCATACTTTAGACAAACCAGACACTCTATAGAAAAAAAAAAAAGAATACAAGAACATTAATCGTACATTCTTCACAACAAATCCGATAAGTGTGGATTGGTGCAACACAGGATAGAGACAAGCCACAACATTCTCTGGTCCAAGACTCGCCTTGTACACAGATGTTGCTATAAATTCGAATGCCTATTCAAAGAAAGTGCTGAGGCCCTACTTCAATACCCTAACTTGAAAAGAAATGATTGCCTATCCTTATCAAAAATATAGAAAAGTTTAATCTGGATAACACACTAAGTTTTTTTTTTTTTTAATTGAGACCTTATAATTCTTACAGTAGTCTATTGCTATCTTTAACCGAATTTATAAATTAACATTTTTATATGAAATTGTGAATTAATACCTATAATTTATTCATTACTCTGATGAAATTTACCTCTCTTTAGTGCTTAGCAATGTAACATCACGGGGGCTCGTTCCACTTTTGAACGATCAATTGTTTGTATTCCACCTTGTAAAAACTGTTCCTACCAATCCACTGACGATAGGCTGTTAATTTCAGACTGAAATATTTGGCAAATATTAAAATATTCTTGTATTAACATGTTGATAATTCTTACTTTAACGTCACAAGTGTCTCTCAATAATAAAATGGTTGAATGAAGATAATATCGTAATTCGAATAGAAATGGAAGGATACAGTATTTTTCATGAGGATAGAAAGGACAAGAAGGGAGGAGTAGTGCTGCTGATGATAACAGAGGAATCATATCCACATAAGGTTGACATGAGAGAGGGAAATAGTGGCAAAGGTTATGAGGCAGTGTGGTGTAATGTGGAGGTTGACTGGAAGACATATTTAGTTGGATGTTGCTATAGGCCTGGGAAAGTGGAGGGTGATGATGAAAAAAATGTATAAATAACTTGGACGAACAAAGGAAGGGTATTTTATTATGGGTGACTTTAATTATGGAGGTATAGATTGGAATGAAGAAATAGCATTTGGGAATAAGGAAAATGAATTTCTTGAGTTCTTAAAGATAATTATCTCAGGCAGCATGTAAAGAAGGGCACAGGATGATCGAGGGTTTAGGATCTGATAATTTCATCAGAAGATGTAATTGTGAGTGAGGTTTTGCACTTTCCTCCAGTTGGTGAGAGTGATTATGAAGTAATCACCTGGGTTGTGGCTAACCATATGCAGACTTCTGTGAAGAAAGGACATATGTGGAATTATAAGGCTGGTGATTATGACAAGCTTAGAACAGTTCTTGGAACTATAGCACAGAATGAGAAGTGGAGTGGTAAGGAAATAAATGCTGTTTGGGAACTGACGAAGAAATACATAACAGCAGCAATGTATTATGAATGTATTTCGAAGACCAAAAGGCTGAATAAGGCAGGTGTAAAATGGATGAGTGTGGAGCTTAAGCATGAAATCTGGAAGAAAATACCATCAAAGCAGTACATCATGAATAATGGTAATAATCAGTTGCATGATGAGTATAAAGAACCAGGAGAGTGACTCTGTTAGTAAGGACAACAAAAGTGCAGTACGAGCAGAAATTAGCAAATCAGGTGAAGAAAAGCCCTAGAGAGATTTCGAGATATGGAATAATGATGATAGTAAGGTGTGGTTAATTGAGGGTTTGATTATGGGAAGTTCAGATAATTGAAAGATCACTATAGTTATAGTTTAACCTTTATATCAATGACATAGCCAGTGGATTGCAGGGGGATATTCAGTTGTTTGCGGATGATGCGAAGCTTGGAAGGATTATTAGTAATAGTGCAGATGTGGTAGCCCTGCAAGAGGATTTAAATAAGTTAGATAGATGGGCAAATGAATGGGGGTGTCAGTTTAATGCAGCAAAATGTAAGGTCTTGAGGTTTGGGAAACATCGATGGGATGCTGCATACTCTATGGGAGGAGTTATACTGGAGGAAGTAGGGGAGACAAGAGATCTGGGGTTGATGATTGATAGAAACCTGAAGTTTAGGGGACATATTGCAAAGGTGGTGAAGGTAACACAGAGGATTGCTGCTATTATGAGAAGGACACTGACCTGCAGAGATAAGAGGGTTATCATTCCGTTGTATAAGTCTCTGATCAGACCACACTTGGACTATTGTTCTCAGATTTGGTCCCCAGGATTTGAAGGGGATAAATTAACCGTGGAAAGGATACAAAGACGGATGACAAAGATGGTTTCAGGGCTGTACAAGGATAGTTATGAGGATCGGCTTAGAGAATGTGGACTGCAGAGTTTGGTGGATAGAAGAAGGAGAGGTGATATGATTGAGACTTTTAAACTGTTGAGAGGTGGTTACAGGGTTGACACTGGGGAGTTCTTTCGCTTGGTTGATCAGCGGGAAGGAGTGATGACAAGAGGCCATCCCTGGAAGTTACGAAAGGAAACTGTGAGCAAGAGGGTAAGGAGTGGTTTCTTTGTGTGGAGGGTGGTTGAGCCGTGGAATGCATTGCCTGATGGAGTGGTGGGAGCGAGAACGGTCAGTGGGTTTAAGGAGTGGTATGATAAACTTTGTGTTTCTCAGGGGGGGACTTCCCCTCGATGAGTCTTGACAGACTTTATGTCTTAGAAAGGACCTCCCTCGATGAGTCTTTTGACTCCTTGGATGCCTGAATAATAATAATAATAATAATAATAATAAAAGATCAGATGTGCTTTTGGAATAATCTTAGCTGAGGATAATTATGCTGATCACACATTCTGAATCTGCTAATAAAAAAAAAAGTATTTAAAATCAGTACTTACAGTAATCTTCATCAGACTTATCACCACAATCATCTGCTTTGTCACATCTCCAACTGCGTTGAATGCATTTACCATTGTTACACTGGAACTTGTCACTGGCACAGTGAGTTTTTTCTAAAATATCACAATAAATAAATAAATAAATAAATAAGAAGACTTAAATTAAATTGACAGCATTACATAAACAAGAAAAGATCAATATGCCATTAACACAGTAGAGTATGTTAATAATTTTGTCTTCATGTGTCCAATAATGGGAGATCAGGGGAGAACCTTCATGTGGGAGATCAGGAGAGAACCAGAAGTCATCCCTGGAAACTGTATAAAGAGGGTGTGAGTAGGAGAGCGAGAGGCAGGTTTTTTTCATGCAGAGTTGTGAATGATTGGAATGCCTTGCCTGAGAGTGTGGTGTCTGCAAGGAGTTTGAGTGTGTTTAAGACATGGTATGATGAGATGTGTGCGTGTGATAAAAGGACCTCCCAGATAAGTCTTTGACTCCATGAGATCTTGGGGTAATAATAATAATAATAATAATAATAATAATAAAAAACAAATAAATAAAAATGAATGATAATGCGATAGTAATGAAAAGAAGCTTAGAATACGCACAGGCAAACCCTACTTACAGGATAGAGTGAGGCGGGGAGATCTCACATTCTGTGTATTAGTGTCATCACGCTATGATAGTGATAGGGTGATTAGGAAGTGCAGCTTGAAGATGTGTCATGTATTTAAGGGAAGAATGCATTTGTACAAAAGTCACAGATTGCATTTGAATGGCTTTGTTGTGAGTCAGTTGGAGGGAGTTGCTAGAAAAAAGTGCAGTGAGTGATGTGGGTGAAGTGAAAGATGGCAACAGCGAAACAGATGAGAATGAACTGCTGAAAATGAAGGAGAGTGGATACTAGAAGTAGCAGTAAATGTGCATTGGAATGAATCAACACAGGAACAGAATGGCCTGGAATGTGGGAAGGAGGCATAATTGAGTCGGAAGGGATATTCAGGTGAGTGGGGATGAAGTTGATTTGGGATGGATAGGTATAGTGGGGAAATCACAACCAATAGGTGGCATGGGTATGACTGATTATAGCCCTTAAAGTGAACTGCTGTGTTTATTTACAAATGCCAGGAACATCAGAAAATAAGGTAGATGAAATTGTTTCACTGAATGAGTTTATGTCCGAAAACTGCTGGCATAAATAAAGGCACATGTTTGGATGATATTCTAGCAGGGATAGAAATGGAAGGATATGATTTTTTTGCTTGAATGGAATGGACAAGAAAGGGATGGAGAGAGGAGTACTACTGATGATAGCAGGGAAATCATGTCCATATACGAGTAAAGATTCAAGAGGGGAAATAGTGGCAATGATTTTTGAGGTTGTATAATGAGAGGTGGAGGTTGACAGGAAGAAATATTGTTGGATGTTGCTATAGGTCAGGAAATGTTAAGGATGATGATGAATAAATGTATAAGCAATTTGGATTAGTGAACAAGGGAAGGGTGATCATTATGAATGATTTTAGTTATAGTAATATAGAGTGGAATGAAGAAATACCCTTGCAATGTGATCACATTTCAAGGGTATATCATCCAGGCATTGACTTTGCAGTTACTGATGTTACAGAGACTGATGTGAGAATTGAGATCTGGAGGTACTCAGTACTGTATACTGAAAAATATCTGTTTTTTCAGTATATTTTTGATGAAGAGGATTCAGAAACAAGTGATTAAACTCGTGACAGGCCTGTGGAATGTTCTTTATGAGGATAGATTGAAGGTGTGTGGACTGCCGAGTTTATGATATAAACTTATAAGTTTCTGAAGAGATTCTTTAAGATTGGAAAATTTTCAATACATAGGGAGTAGGAGGGAAAACAAGGGCTCAAACTTGAAAGTTTTCTGATAGTGTGGAATGGATTGCCAGAGATAGTTGTGATGGCCCCAACAGTGAGCCGATTTGAGGTGCTGTATGATAAATATTGTGTTAAAGGATAAAATGAATCTCCCGTGATCAATCTTTTGACTCCATGGAGCACCATTATAAATAATAATACAATGGTTCCCAAAATCTAAGGACAATCTACACTTTTACCTGTATATGAAGAAATTTTCACGACTGCAATCAAATGTACGTTTTTGGCAAAATTTATAAATTTCTTCAGGATTAAGTAATTAACGTAGAGTGTTTACAGAGAACTATGCGAAGAGACATTTCAGTATGAAATATGTCTACCCAGAATTGCAATGCAGCTTTGACGAGCTGCATTGCAATTCTGGGTAGACATTGCAATATATCACATTGGCGGAACTGCACTCCAGGAGATTGATGAGGCCAGGGACTTGGGGTGCTGGTGGATAGGGAGTTAAAGTTTAGGGGGATCATTGCAAAAGTGGCTAAATCAGTTCATCAAATCACTTGGATGCTGAAGAATACTTTGACGAGCAGAGATAAGCAAGTTATTGTTCCTCTGCACCGAGCCTTGATAAGACCCCATCCTGATTACTGTGCCCAGATCTGGTCACCTAGGTTTCTTCTTGATGGGAGGAGGTTGAGAGGATCCAGAGACGAGTGACCAAGATGATAGCAGGTCTATGGAATGAACCTTATGAAAACAGGTTGAAGATTTGTGGGTTGCAGAAATTGGTTGATAGGCGGAAAAGGGGAGATATGATTGAGACATTCAAATTGCTGAAGGGTTTCTATAGGATTAATTCAGAGGATATTTTTTGAGAACAGGACTGGTGGTGGGAGGACTAGGGGACATCCATGGAAGCTGGGTGAGAGTGTGGTTAGTAAGGGTGTTAGAGCTGGGTTTTTTACTTTTAGAGTGGTGAATGAGTGGAATAAGCTGCCTGAGTCTGTTGTGGGTGCTATCACAGTGAATGAGTTCAAGGCAAAGTATGATAGATACTGTGTGAATATCAAATAGTTGTGATGGACATGATGTTAAGGGCCTCCCTCTATGAGTCTAAGGACTCCTTGGAGTTGCCCGTAATAATAATAATAATAATAAATTAAAGAAACGGAATGAAGACTAATAAGAGTGAGGGTGTGAAAGAATGCATGGATGAAGAAGAAGTAAAATTAAGTGATAAGCGAGCGAAAGGAAGTAAAGTGTAACAAGATAGTTAGTCTTGCGCTAACTATCTCTCTTTGGCTAATGGTTGGGATTGAACTTTTTCTTCAGTATCCAAAAAGTTAGGGTTAAAATGGTAGGGAATAATAGGCCTTAGATTTTTTTTTTATATTTACTATTATGATTAAAAATTGTTAATGTAGATTGGAACAAAATTGGGATTTTTAAAAGTACACTTGTTAGCTTCTTAAGATACTTTAATATAAATTATGTGTTTGTAGAACTTAATTATGTAATAATAAGTAATTAAGGTGTAAACTGATAAATAGTGAATCAAGTAACAAATTAAGTTGGCCTTAATTGTTTAATGACAAGAAAATAAAATTTGAAGTAAAATACATAATAGTGATGCAAAATATCTGTTTGAAGTCTCAGTAGTTTCCGTTTCTTGGAATTTTGCTGTAGTGTCTGATGTATGTGAAGATCTCTGGCATGGGCATACAGGTTTTTCTCCCAGAAACTTGGATTTTCATCCAGTAATCTCAAGGAAATTGACTGTAGAACCCAGTAGTAGTAGTAGTAGCACTTGTAATATATATATATATATATATATATTACTACGCACGATTCCTAAAATTGAACACAATATACTGTACTAATGCTTCATTGTCCTCTTCACGAGGATAATAAAACATTAGTGCTTCATGAAGAAGGCCCTTTTCGGCGCGTAAATGTTGCGTCACATTGGCGTTAATAGTCCGGGTGTGCTTTCAAAATGCATACACCTTTGAGCCATCGGAAAAGATGTAAAGACGGCGCAGCGTGTTAAATTCTTAGCTTTGCATTATTTTAATTTTTCCTGGTTCCCAAGTTAGTCGATCTCTGGCACTGGCAAGCGGGTTTTTCCTCCCGGAAACTCGGGTTTTTCGTCCTGTAAACTCAAGAAAATCGACCGTAGAACCCACATTATTTCAGACATTAAATATAGTTCCGCTGCACAAAGGTGGTTCCAAGGCTGCTGTTGAAAATTACCGGCCAATCAGCATAACAGGAATCCTCTTGGTGTCGCACTGATTAGATCGTCGGCTTGTTGAGTGCTCCTGAAAAGATTAGTATTTTGTGTTAACATTGGAAACTTTACAAGAATTTTAAGTAGTATTGTTTGCTTTTTGTTTCTTGGTGTGTCTGTGCAATTTTTGCGTGTTTTCTGTTATTTTAATTATTATTTTAAAGAAGATAGCGTACATATGGCACCGATAAAGAAAAAAATGACGGCCAGGTCGTCATGTTTGTTTAAGAGTTTTGATGTAAACGAATTTATGCAATGTGCTGCCTGTGAGATGTAGGCTTTGCGAAGAGCGGTGGGAGTCTGGTTAGAGGGTGATAGTGGAGTTAATATATGTGCAGAAAGTGTAAAGAGAATGAGGATCTCAATCGATAGTCAGAATGTAGAAAATGGCGGTGTGTTAGAGAATTGCGTGGTAGTGCCAGATAGGTGTGAGAGTGTCGTTGAAAGTGTAAATGAAGATAGAAATACAGAACGAATGGATGATTTGGTTGATAATGAAAATGGTGAGATAAATGCGAGTAGTGAAATTGCCCGTTTGAACGGTGCGATACACAGAGCTAAAAGGCAATTGGAGCATATGGAAAAATGTGTGTTGAACATACCAACAAATAACCGGCGAAAGTCTGTGACGGCAAATAATAGAATTTTCGTAAACGTCAATAAAATGAAGGAGCAAGTGCTGTATGGGGATTCGCTATTAAGAGGTGTGATAGTTGAGAGTTTAACGAAGTCGTACCAGCCGGGTGCGAACATAAAGGACGTCAGCGAATCTATTCGAATGGAAACAGAGGGTAAAAGAGATGATAATCGTGGCAGGAACAAATGATTTGAAAGAGGACAAAATGGAAATGATAGAGGATGTGAGGGAATTACTTGAGGTAGCAAAAGAGAAGAGTGAGAGAGTTAGGATGGTGAGTATCTTCCCGTGGTATGACAGCGAAGTGTTTAGAAGGAGGGCCATAATTGCCAATGACTTTATGCGTGGGTTATACATGGAGAGTGGTGTGGATTTTGTGGATGTGTGGAATGAGTTCAATAGGCGAAAGGACCTGTATAAGATGGATGGGTTACATTTGAATGGAGTGGGTGTACGGAGGCTTGAAAAAGTGTTGATGAATGATGTGGAAGTGGATGTACAGACTGAGGGAAACTAGATTTATTAAGAGGGGGGGGGAGTAGATATGCAGACTTTAGGGAGGCAGTTGAGTGTATGAATGAGTATATTATGCCCGAGCGAGTACGAAGGACAACAAATCAGAATGGGATAGTTAGTATAAGGCATCAAAGTAGGGATGGGACAAATGGGCTTCTGCTATTCATGTACACTAATGCCAGGAGTATTAGGAACAAGAAGGAAGAGTTTTTGGCCTTGGTTGGCACTACCAGGCCACAGGTTGTTAGTATTAGTGAAACAGACTGACAGAAGATGATAAAGCTAGTGGGATTGAATGCGACGGGTATAGCGTGTTCAGGAGTGACAGGGTGAATAAAAAGGGTTGGAGGAGTGTTATTGATGATAGCTGATGAGCTGCAGCCAAAGGAGTGCAGAAGTTGAACTGCAGGATAGAGAAAGAGCACATTTGAGGCTGTTTGGTGTGAGATAGAATCTAGCAGAACAAAATATACAATTGGGTGCTGCTATAGACCAGGTGATGGAATAGATGTTGGGCATAGTATGCATAGGCAAATAGAAGAAATGAGTGGAAGGAGGGTAATTATTATGGGTGATGTCAATTATGATAACATTGACTGGAAAGAGGAGAGGGCACATGGGAGGAAGGAATTGGATTTTATGCAGTTATTGAGGGACAACTATCTGCGGCAATGTGTAGTGGAAAATACCAGGGGGCAGAGAGTGCTGGACCTAGTAATTGCAACTGAGGATTTGGCTGTAATAAATATGACCACATTGCCACCAATTGGTGAGAGTGAGCTTAAGGTCTTGACTTGGGAAGTGGCTAAAGGTGTGGAATTTTCAATTAAGACAAGGTACATGCAGAATTATCGGGCTGGAAAGTATGACAAGCTTAGGAGTTTGATTGGTTCAGTGCCATGGCATGTAAAACTGCAAGGGCTGGATGTTGATAGTGCATGGGAGGTGGTTAAGAACTGTTTGCAGGAGGCAATGGTTGACTGTATACGAAGAGTCTGAATAATAAATCAAGTTGGGGTTAAATGGATGAATAACACTATTAAGCTTGAGCTGCAAAAAAAGAAACAGTTGTGGAGGGAATTTAAGGAGAAAGGTGACCATCAGGTGCAGGAACAGTATAAAGCTCAGGCCAGGATGGTAACAAGGGGTGGTAAGAAAAGTAAAAGCAGATTACGAAAGAAAATTGGCCATGCAGGCTAAAGAGAATCCCAAACAGTTTTTTCAATATGTTGCAAGTAAAAGGAAAAATGCTCATGGTAGAATGATCTTAAAAAATGCTGAGGGTAGGGAGGTAACCGAATCAGTCGATATTGTGGAATTAGAGCGAGCACTGTGCAAGAGTATATCATCCAGGTGGTGACTTTGCAGGAATGGAAGAACCAACAGCTTATACTGGAATTGTGTATAAGTAGAGGTAACTAGTCTATTACAGAACCTCATTGTCAATACATCTTTGGGATTGGATGGTATACCAGCTCGTGTCGTACGTGAAGCGGCTAAAGAATTGTCAGTGCCCTTGACCATTTTGTGTAATTTGAGCCTCGGGTCTGGGTCAGTCCCAAGAGGGTGGAAAGAGGGGAAAATAGTTCCGCTGCACAAAGGTGGTTCCAAGGCTGCTTTTGAAAATTACCGGCCAATCAGCATAACAGGAATCATTATCAAGGTCTTAGAGAAAATAGTCAAGAGGAAAATACAAGATTGGATAGAAGAAAATGGGATACTGTATCGGGGACAGCATGGTTTTGTGAAGGGTAGGTCATGCCTCAGTAACTTGCTCACGTATTATAACACAGTGACGGCTGAACTGGATAAGAGTAATTGGTTTATAGTGATTCTACTGGACCTTGCTAAGGCCTTTGATAGGATACCACATGGAATTCTAATCAGTAAATTGCAGCATATGGGGATGGACATAGGGTTGGTGAGATGGATAGGCGGGTGGTTGACGGAGAGATATCAGAGAGTGGGTTACTCAGGAGTAGAGTCCACAAGACATCCTGTGACTTGTGGTGTGCCACAAGGATCTGTTCTTGGACCACTGCTGTTTAATTTGTTCATTAATGATATAGGAAAGGATATCAGAGGAACAGTTCATTTGTTTGCGGATGATGCGAAGTTGGGTAGGGTAGGGCAATAGTGAATGCAGATGACGTCAAAATTTTGCAGGATGATTTGGATAGATTGGAGTTCTGGGCTAAGGAGAATGGATGTGAATTTAATGTGGCAAAATGTAAGGTTATGCATTTTGGGGTGAAAAGATTGGCGGCAGTCTACTGCATTGATGGAACTGTGCTCCAGGAAATTGATGAGGCACGAGATTTAGGAGTGTTAGTGGATAAGGAATTGAAATTTAGGGGACACATTGCAAAAGTGACCAAATCAGCTCATCAAATCACTTGGTTGCTGAAGAATACGTTGACAAGCAGAGACAAGCAGGTTATTGTTCCTCTGTATCGAGCCTTGATAAGACCCCATCTCGACTACTGTGCCCAGATTTGGTCACCTAGGTTTCTTCTTGATGGGGAGGAGGTGGGGAGGATCCAGAGGCGAGTGACCAAGATGATAGCAGGTCTGTGGAATGAACCTTATGAGAACAGGTTGAGGATTTGTGGGTTGCAAAAATTGGTTGATAGGCGGAGGAGGGGAGATATGATTGAGACATTCAAATTACTGAAGGGTTTCTATAAAATTAATTCAGAAGATATTTTTGAGAACAGGGCTGGTTGTGGGAGGACTAGGAGGACTAGTTGTGATGAATATGATTTGGGGCCTCCCTCGATGAGTCTAATGACTCCCTGAAGTTGCCCGTAATAATAGTAATAGTAATATTGTGTTAGGATTAGGGAGCACAAGATGGCAGTACATTTGAGCCGTCTCTCTTGACTGCGTACTGCTTAGTGATAGCCTTGGGCCATCTATCTCTGATTGGTACCAGTGGAGATTGAACTGCTCACTCAGTCTCCAAAAGTTAGATAGGGCTAAATGGCCTCGCCTACTCCCCGTATACGGGAATAAAGAGACGTTAGCTGATTTTTTTTTTTGATAATTTAAATTAGGATTAATTAATTAGTTGATTTTTAATAAAATATGTCGATCAATTTTTTAATATATGAAATTGTGCTTAAAACAATTAATTCTGAATACTTTTTTCCCCCCAAGAATTAAAGATCATTAAAATCGATGCAAAATGAAAATAATGTATTTATGGTTTACATTGACAAATAATTACATAAAAAAGCTAAAAGACGTTTATTGATGTAATTATTTAATTAAAGCAATAATTATAAAAAATTTTTGATGTAATTATTTGTTTCGAAGCTCCCCTCCCCTACTGGAAAACAAGACAGCACACTCAACCGAAATGATCACGCAATGCCACTGATATATATATATATATATAGTGATATAATTATCGGGGATAACCATGGACTAGCTGTTTCTGACTGGCTACCAATGGAGACTGAACTGTTCACCCAGTCTCTAAAAGATAGGTAGGGTTAAATGGCCTCGTCTACTCCTTGTAAGGGAATAAAGGCGTTAGTCATATATATATATATATAAACGTCTTTTGTTCACTACAGGAAATTGCTGAGGTCGTTTTACCCCTATCTAGTGTTTGGAGACTGAGAGAGCAGTTGAGTCTTCACTGGTAGTTAATCAGAGATAGCTGACTCAATCACTAATTATAAATGGCATCAAATGAATAGTAGGGGACAAGTGCTACTATTAGTAACCCCTAACCCTAGCTCAGCATGTTGAAAATTTTTCACTTGGTTATTATATTACTATTTGTTCCCTTATCCAAATGAAAGTGAAGTTTTCACGTGAAACTCTTCATGAATAGGTTATTTGTATTTGTACATGCTAATAGCTTCACATTAAATGCCTTAGTATGCCACGATACAAAGCACCCATCCTTTTGAATGTGCATTATACACATCCAAAGCAGACTTGAAAAAGTGTTGTTTAATGAAGTGGATGTGCAGAATCATGGAAACTAGATTTATTAAGGGGGGGGGGGGAGAGTAGATATGCAGACCTTAGGGAGGCAGTTAAGTGTATTAATGAGTATAATATGCCCAAGCGAATAAGGACAACAAATCAGAATGGGATAGTTAGTATAAGGCATCAGGGTAGGGATGGGGCTAACGGGGGTCTGAAATTCATGTACACTAATGCTAGGAGTATTAGGCACAAGAAAGAAGAATTTTTGGGTATGATTGGCACTTCCAGACCACAGATTATTGGCATTAGTGAAACATGGCTGACTGTAAATGATATAGCTAGTGGGATTGAATGTGATGGGTATAGTGTGTTCAGGAATGACAGGGAAAATAAAATGGGGGAGGAGTATTGCTGATGAGCTGCAGCCATGGAGAATAGAAGTTGAATTGCAGGATAGAGAAAAGAGCACACTTGAGGCCATTTGGTGTGAGATTGTGGCTAGCAAATCAAAATATACAATTTGGTGCTGCTATAGACCAGGTGATGGAAAAGATGGTGGAGATAGTATGCACAAGCAAATAGAAGAAATGAGTGGAAGGAGGGTAATTATTATGGGAGATTTCAACTATGGTCGCATTGATTGGAGTGAGGAGAGGACACACGGGAGGAAGAAATTGGATTTTATGCGGTTATTAAGCGATAATTATCTGCGACAGCATGTAATGGAAAATACTAGGGGTCAGAGAGTGCTTGACCTAGTAATTGCATCTGAGGCCTTGGCTGTAACAAATATGATCACATTGCCACCATTTGGTGAGCGTGATCATAGGGTCTTGACTTGGAAGATGGCTAAAGGTGTGGAATTTACAATTAAGATAGGGTACATGTGGAATTATCGGGCTGGTAAGTATGACAAGCTTAGGTGTTTGATTGGTTCAGTGCCTAGGCATGTACAACTGCAAGGGCTGGATGTTGATATTGCATGGGAAGTGTTTGCATGAAGCAATGGCTGACTGTATACCTAGAGTCCGAGTAATAAATCGAGTAGGGGTTAAATGGATGAATAACACCATTTAGCTTGAGCTGCAAAAAAAAAAGAAACAATTATGGAGGGAATTTATGGAGAAAGGTGACTGGCAGGCACATGAACAGTATAAAGCGCAGGCCAGAAGGGTAACGAGTGTAGTAAGAAAAGCAAAAAAGGATTACGAAAGAACATTGGCCATGCAGGCTAAAGAGAATCCTAAACAGTTTTTTCGATATGTTGCAAGTAAAAAAGAAAAAATGTATATGGCAGAATGATTTTAAAGAATGCCAATGGTAGGGAGGTAACTGAATCAGTTGATATAGTTGAGTTACTGAGTGAGCACTTTGCAAGAATATATCATCCAGGTGGTGAAATTGCAGAAATGAATGAACCAATAGATTATATGGGAATTGTGGTGAATGAAGTGGAGGTGAGTAGTCTATTGCATAACCTCAATGTCATTACATCTGTGGGATTGGATGGTATACCAGCTCGAGTCATACGTGAAGTGGCTAAAGAATTGTCAGTACCTTTGATCATTTTGTTTAATTTGAGTCTCGGGTCTGGGTTAGTCCCGAGGGGGTGGAAAGAGGGGAAAATAGTTCCACTGCATAAAGGAGGTTCCAAGACTGCTGTTGTAAATTACGGACCGATTGGCATATCAGGAATCGTCAAGGTCTTGGACAAATTAGTCAAGAAAAGAATACAGGATTGGATAGATGAAAATGAGATATTGTATGGGAGACAACATGGTTTTGTGAAGGGTAGATCATGCCTCAGTAACTTGCTCACGTTTTATAACACAGTGACGGCTGAACGGGATAGGGGTAATGAGTTTACAGTGATTCTACTGGGCCTTGCCAAGGCCTTTGACAGGATACCACACGGAATTCTAATCCGTAAACTGGAGCATATTGGATATAGGGTTGGTGAGATGGATAGGAGGGTTGATGGAGAGATATTAGAGAGTGGTTTATTCAGGAGTTGAGTCCAAAAGACGGCTTGTGACTGGTGCTGTGCCGCAGGGCTCTGTTCTTTGACCACTACTTTTCAATTTGTTCCTCAATGATATAGGAAAGGATCTGAGAGGAAGTGTTCACTTGTTTGCTGATGATGCAAAGTTGGCTAGAGCAATTGTGAGTGCACAGGATGTCAAAATTTTGCAGGATGATTTGGATAGTTTGGAGGACTGGCTAGGGAAAATGGATGTCAATTTAATGTGGCAAAGTGTAAGGTTATGCATTTTAGGGTGAAAAGAATAGCAGCAGTATATCACATTGGTGGAACCATACTCCAGGAGATTGATGAGGCCAGGGATTTTGAAGTGTTGGTGGATAGGGAATTGAAGTTTAGGGGGGCACATTGCAAATGTGGCTAAATCAGCTCATCAAATCACTTGGCTTCTGAAAAATACTTTAACAAGCAGAGACAAACAAGTTATTGTTCCTCTGTATTGGGCCTTGATAAGACCCCATCTAGACTACTCTGCCCAGATATGGGTGCCAGGGTTTCTTCTTGATGGGGAGGAGGCGGAGAGGATCCAGAGACCAGTGACCAAGATGATAGCAGGTCTGTGGAATGAACCTTATGAGAACAGGTTGAAGATTTGTAGGTTGCAAAAATTGGTCAATAGGCAGAAAAGGGGTGATATGATTGAGACATTCAAATTACTGAAGGTTTCTATAAAATTAATCCAGAAGATATTTTCGAGAATAGGACTAATGGTGAGACTACAGCCCAAAATGGAAGCTGGACAAGAATGTGGTTAGCAGGGGTGTTAGAGCTAGGTTTTTTACTTGGAGAGTGGTGAATGAGTGGAATAAGCTGCCAGAGTCTGTTGTGGGTGCTACGACCGTGAATGAGTTCAAGGCCAGGTATGATAGATACTGTGTGAATGTCGAATAATTGTTCTTGACATGATGTTAGGGCCTCCCTTGATGAGTCTGTCGACTCCTTGGAGTTGCCCCCAATAATAATAATAATAATGCATAACAGATCCTTTCAGATGTGTATAATGCTATGCTTTATGGGAAGGACCACTAACCCCCCCCCCCCTCCAGTTTCAACCTTTGTTGAGATATGTTTTATACATATTACATATTTAATAATTTAATACATTTTACATATTACATATTGTATGCTTTATGGGAAGGACCACTAACTCTCTCCCTCCAGTTTCAACCTTTATTGAGATATGTTTAAGTGCAGGGATACCTCTTCAAGAACTCTGATTGATCTACAAAATCACTCTAAGTCTCACTGGGCGAGACACTAGGGGTTCACTACTAAACTCATTGCTTCTGACTTGAATCGAATCACTCGAAGACAGGAAACTCAGAAGTTCCACCCAGTGACAGGAAAAGACCAGCCACTGTGGAGAACTTCCATATCCCTGAAGGGAAGCAAATCCAAAGACGAACATATAAAAAGTAGTCAGTGGGAGCCAGACCCAGAAGTGATATTAAGATTGAAGTAATGAAGAAGTCATATATTTCCATTGTAGAAGTAGTGAAAAGTTGTAACACCTTGTCAACAAAATACTCTGAATTAGAGTAAGGTGTTGAAAGTTGTTTCAGTTCGTTATAAATTAAATGAAAAATGCCAAGAAATATTCTTCTTCAATCCTTTAAACAAACTTTGCTTACACTTGCGTTAAGGATTAAAAAGGTTAATTTCCTGGCATGTTTAACCTAACACAGGATATTATTTCCATGAGATAGTTTGGGTTCTACGTCGATTTTTCTGAGATTACGGGACTATAAACCATTTTCCGAGAAAAATCACGAAAAAGATTCTCTAATTGGGGACAAAATTCGAACTGAGAACAGGATTACTCGGACGACAAAGTGCTATGGGCGCGCGCAAACGTCACATTCATAGGGCTACTCAGGCCTTATTTTACGCATTAATTCGTATAAATCATTGCAGTTCATTCTTTCCTTTACGCTTTCTTAATTACTGATTTTTCTGTGTCAACATGCAATCGGTTTTTTCTTTCCATCATAAAAAAATTCACTAAAGAGTAAACTCTTTATACTTAAGTAATGGAACTAGGCAATGTTAAAACAGTTTCTCAACACTTTTCATATTCATTATGATAGTGCCGGAAACCGTTCGAAAGAAAAGAAAAAATCTTGCAAATCCGATATTGAAAGAAAAAAAAAATGGACATATTGGCGTCCAGACAACCATTCTGGGAACGGCGGGACATTTTTTTTTTTTTTTTTTTTTTTTTTTTTTTTTTTTGAAAACGGGATGGACGGGCTCTGTTCATCATGAAACATTAACATATTTCTCTTGTGTTTTTTTGCCATGACACTGTTCCGAGCCATGTTCCCAAGCTTTTAGCAATCGTTTACTCCATAAATCTACATAACTGAAAACTCTTCTGAACAGGAAATTCCACACACCTAAGCGTGGAATTTTCAGCTAAATTTCTCGCATTCCAGTAATAGCGACTATCTTAGTTATGGTCGAATCCACTTATATTAACACCAGATATTACCACTCAAATGCGAGGTTCTTACCATCGCAAGTTTTTTTTTTCTTCTCTGTAGTATCTGTGCAAATTCTCGCTCGTGTCTTTCTTCCAATTTATGCACCACAATTAAAGTTTCCCCAAATAGTTACTCGCCTGTGCTCACTTAGCTGATCTTCTGATCCATACCATCTACAGTTTCTTTGCCTCATCATAACCCATAGTAGCAACTGGTATGTTCTATCCCGTCTTATATCAGATAGGCTTAAATGCATCTTCCAAACTTCTATTCTTGTTCGTTCATGCAACATCGTGAAATTAAATTAACGATAACAGCAGTCCCCAGAACTCAACATTTTTCACACGCGGACAAGTAGCAACATTTCAATACTTCCGTGCTTTAGAAAGAGAGAGAGAGAGAACATCAGTGTTTCATGCTTTTCGCAATTAGTTGTGAAAGCATACACTGAAAAATCAGATTTCAAGGTCCATCCAGAAGAAAATTATGCTCATAACTAATCGATTTTTATCTACCAGCATGTTTGGAAGATTGAATAGCATCTCTGTATTCTCACCAATTGTTTGTGGATTCAAATCTCACTGTAAGCAAACAGATCGCTCAGTCATAGTTGCTTTTTATTTCATCACTAGTAAGAGACCACTAGTGTGTTTAACTGAAGGCATGAAGTGGGTTGAAAAATGTTCACAGTTTTGTCCTAGAACCATAAAATTTAATCTCATTCCACATTATGATACTAAATGCATGATAGGCTTACAACCTTCTAGCCTACTGCTTATAATTTTCGTAGTACATCATCCTTATGCACACAGTATTCCTTCCGCATCATCCTTTTCTTACGAATCTCTTGCTTAATAAGATTACACATCCATTTGGCTCCTACCTTATTTTTTTTTCGAGCTCTCGGGACACATTCTGATATCGCATCATTTAAGTATTGCTTAAATGTTTCCCATGTACTGTCATTATTCTTTTAATCCAGCAACCGATCCCATTCCACTGAACGCTGTATACTCCTCAGTTGGTCATAATTTCCTGCTTTGTAGTTCAGCATGTAACCTTTTCTGAATGGAACTTTCATAAAATTAGTCACTTCCCCACATGATCACTGTAACCAACCAGAGGCAAAATAATTACGTCTTTAACTGAAATATCCTCTGTCACTATAATCAAATCTAAAACCCCCGGGGGCACGTAAAAGGTCTTCAGAGGGGGTACGTGGCAATTTTCGCTGTGCATCATTAACGCATGGAATCATTATTAAGAAACAAAAACGAATTAATTTAAACTTATATATATATATATATATATATATATATATATATATATATATATATATATATATATATATATATATATATATATATATATATATATATATATATATAAGAAATCTTTATAAGATAACTTAAAGATTTTAATGAGAATAATACAACTAGTTTCGATTTCAACTTATAACAGCCTTCTTCAGGTATTCATAAAGGAAGAGAATAGTAATAAACATTAAAGTCTGAAAAACTGGAAATTACAGGTAAAAATTGCCACACATAATTGGTACATATATATATATATATATACACATAAACAAATCAAGTTTGTGCCTGCAAATGTTGGAAGTCTAGTTGATCCTACACGGTCTGGGTAGTGGCCCCCTTACCTTTAATACAAAACATCATACATCTCCTCCAGGAGATATGCTTTGCATTAAGGGTAAATATTAAGATTAGTGATCAGAGCTTATTCTACTTTTACCATGAGTTGCCTTGGTCTTGCACTTTGTGTAGGATCAGCTAGACTTGCAACACTTGCAGGCGCAAACTTGACTTGTTTGTCTGTTTGCTTACTTGGGAAATGGAGTAAAACTAGGTTTAAAATAGCTTGGTATCATTAATATTTATTATACCCAAGGTAAAATACTTTCTACCTTTCTACGTTTGAATATATATATATTCAAATATTATTACATTATCTCTGAATTCTCCTGCTCAAATTGCGAGTTACTATTGCCCCGAAGTGAACGTCCAGGCGATAGTAACTCGCTCCTTGTGGTAAGTAACACGTCCTCCGCGACAGCTACTATACTGCTGACGCACAAAAAACAATCTGTGTTTATGATGTCTCTGAATAAGGTACAGAGACATTTGCAGGCTGTGTAATATATTTCTCAACAATTGATGCAATTAGAAACAACTGGCACTAATAAATCACATGTCTCGTCCCACAGAAACTGCTGTATAGACTCGAGCAAAACCATATGCTGCAATGGCAACATATGGTTCTGTTTGACGCCACCCCGGCGTGAACGTGTTAAATCTAAGAAATATATAGTGAATGTGTTTCACTATATTATGGAATTCGATTGAAGAGAATTAATTAGCATTTCAACTCAATTGTTGAAATGAGAGCCAACTCAATTGTCGGCTTGCTTTTGTCTTAGGATCGCGCGATCTTTTGTTAATATTGCACCAATCACATGCACGTCTTCATAGCTGCTCTATCTCTACTGGCCTACAATTGCTGTCTGTTTTACGCTATGCTTTCACTTCTCATTAGTCATTTGTGAAGGATTGTTCATTACATATCTCAAGTCTTGTAAATTACTGATAATTTTTGCTTGAAATAATGGGAAAGAAGATGACGATGTTTGGGTAGATGACTTTGACGATGCACACAAGGAAAATGCTCTTGAGGCCGGAAGTAGTGATGGCGAATAGGAACCTTGGTAAGTCATACCCATTTTCATTTTTTTCTGAAAACTTTAGTTTCCGAAAATCTCCGCATATATTGCACCACGGTGTTTTTTTTTTTTTTTTTGCTTTAATTTTAGGAAAAAATGCAAATGCGAGTTATATTCGAGTAAATGCAGTACTTTTTTTTAGCTTTCAAATGCATAAGTATGGATCATTAGTTAAAGACTGGATTTATAATATGCACAAAAGAGAGCAATAAAGCAGATACAAGTAGCTGTGAGCAACAAGAAAACGTTGATATTGTATCCCTCTCATTTATGATAAATTATTTAAATTAATTAAAAATTTATACTATCTTTATAAATTTTGTTCTATTAAAAAAAATGTTTTGTTTACATGTACATCTAAATTCAAATAAAATAGACATTTACAATGAAATATACTTTTTATGTTGAATTTTTTCTTGACAATTATTCATAAGACTATTACACTTTTTTATAAAATCTTTATCAAGTAGCTTTATTTTTATCCTCCTACATGTTTCGCCAATCTGTTTCTATTGGCATCCTCAGGGAATACAAATCAGTAAGCACAAAATGAAGGTTACAGACTGGGTTATAACCGATGGTTCTAAATCATACAAAAATTGGTATTGTGCGTGACAATGTGCGTGTCTCGTTAACGTGATTTATTCGTGATGACTCATGACGTAATTGTTATGAAAGTTCATTTCTTTGATATTTATTGATCTGATAAAAGTTTTCCAAATTTCTGGTAAAATTAGACCTTGATTCTTGTTTAGGTTTTCAGTTTTACGGACGACTGTAGCTGCTTCTTTAAAGGTTCTTGAATGGTAGTTATCTTCTATGTATGGCATAAGGCTCTTATCCCACTCAATGTGATGGTTAGTAGAGGCAAAGTGGCATGAAAGGCCTGAAATGTCTTGTCTGTTATTTCTGACATATCCTATGTGTTCTTTCTTTCTCGTTTCGAAGCTTCTAGATGTCTGACCTACGTAACTAATACCACATGAGCAAAGAATATTATATACTCCAGAGTATTTGTAGAATGGGTGAGGATCTTTCGGTGATCTTAAAAATTTCCGAATAGTATTGATTGGTTTGAATGCCACTCTGATCTTGTATGGTTTTAAAAGGTTAGCTAATTTTTTGGAAAGGTTGTTGACAAAGGGAATTGTAATTGTACTGATGTATTGGACGTCATCACGTTGTCGATGTGGTATATCAGTAAATAGAATCTTGTTATAGAGTCTTTTAGGGTAACCATTTAAAGAAAGTTCTCTGGATATTGTGGTTAATTCCGTTAGTAGGTCATCCTTGTCTGTCGTATACTGTATAGCTCTTTTCTTGAGACTATGGATAATGCTAAGTTTCTGAGCTATGTGATGAGCTGAGTTGAAATGGAGGTAACGTCCAGTATTTGTAGGTTTTCTGTATGCAGATAGGTTGATATTATTATTGGATTGTTTCTTTATTAAAATGTCAAGGAATGGCAGTTTTTTATCTTTTTCCATTTCTAATGTGAATTTGATGGTATTGTGGAAACTATTGATTTGGTTGAGGTAATTCATTAGTTCTTCTTTTGTATGATCCCAAATGCTAAAGATGTCATCTACATATCTGTTACAAATTTTCGGTTTTGGAAAGATCTGGGTTAAGATTTTTTTCTCTAGATCTTCCATGAATAAGTCAGCACAAGGAGGTGAGAGGGGGCTACCCATAGCTAATCCAGTGAGTTGTTTGTAGATCGTTTCTTGCCAAATGAAATAGTTAGAAGTTAAACAGTGATTGAACAAAGTAGTGATGTTTCTTGGGAACAATTTGTCTAAGATGTTGATGACTTCAACCACTGGAATGTTAGTAAACAGAGATGTGATGTCCAGGCTTGCTAGTATATCCTCTTCAAAAATAGGGATGTTTTTTATTTTATCTATAAAATGTTTTGAGTTTTTAATATAAGTATCCGAGACGTGAATGTGTTGCTGTAAAATCTTCGCAAGATACTTGGATAGTTGGTAAGTGGGAGAATAGATTCCATCAACTATTGGACGTAATGGTATACCTTCTTTGTGAATTTTTGGAAGGCCATACAATCTAGGAGTAAGTGGGTGCATAGATTTTAATTTTTTTATAATTTCTATAGGCCAATTATTCATTCCACGTAATAATTCATTGGTGTCATTATGATTTTTAGTGGTAGGATCTCCACTGAGAACTTCATATACAGACCTGTCAGATAATAGATTTTTAATTTTTTCTTTATAATCTGAAGTATTTAATATAACTGTATTATTACCTTTGTCGGCTTTGAGTATGATGATATCTTTATTATTCCTTAATTTGAGAAGCGTTCTTCTTTCCATTTGGTTAGAGTTGGTGTTAGGAGATCTTGACTGAGCTGAAAGGATTATGCTGCTTTTTAATCGCAAGTCATTAGCTGTTGGAGCTGGTAGTAATGAGAAGGCTTTTTCTAAGTTGCAGATGAACTCTATTTTAGGAATGACAGTGGGTTTTAAAGCAAAGTTGAAACCTTTTTTGAGGATAGAGATCTCAGGTTTACTTAAAACGTGTTTAGATAGGTTAATTATCACTTGCTTATCTGGTAGAGAAGGTTTGCAGTTGTTATGATTATCATACAGTAAATTGAATTTATCAATTTGTGTCTTTTTGCTGTGATTAAATGTTTTGGTAAAACTGTGGTTAATCATATTGTCTAATAGTTGCTATGTCTCAGTGTCAAGATTATTAGAGATATCTGTGAATAAATTATAGCATTGTGAGTCTATTTTGCTAAGCATGAATCTCGTATGGCGAATTCTTTCTCTAAGAAGAGCATATGAAGTTCGTTGGTAAATCAAGTTGGCTTGTCTAGTTTTATAAAATTGTTTCAAACAGACTAGGTTATAACCTAGTCTGTAACCTTCATTTTGTGCTTACTGATTTGTATTCCCTGAGGATGCCAATAGAAACAGATTGGCGAAACATGTAGGAGGATAAAAATAAAGCTACTTGATAAAGATTTTATAAAAAAGTAATAGTCTTATGAAATATACTTTTTATTTGTTTATTATTATTATTATTTTGATAAGGGGTACTTAGTAATAATGAAAATTTAAGATGGGGTACACGGATATCTGAAGTTTGAGAAACACTGTTCGAAGGGTATTTTGAGAAACACTGGTATTCGTGACTGTAATCCGTATGTGTTCACGGCAGTGGTGTAGCTAGGGGGTGTGCGGAGGGGGGAGATCCAACCCGGGTGACACTTTTCACGTGAGACACAATTTTATTTTTCGACGATTCTTCTATTTGTTAACTTAGTAATTTTATTACTTAATTAATAATTATTTTTCAACAATTATACTTACAACTAAAATAAACATAAATACAGTGTTTTAATTTCTTTCCCTACGTCGTTTTGACTTTTTGTAATATTTTTCGTGTGTATTGAGAGGGGCGACAAACTCAGGGATCGCCCCAGGCGGCAAAAGCTCTAGCTACGCCACTGGTTCACGTGACCAGTTTGCCTGCTTGCGGGAGGAAAACCCCCCAGATGTCTGAGAAAGATCCTTAAGCTCCTCAGGTCGGCGACGGGAATCGAACTCAGGACACTCCTTTCCCAGGCATATGGTTGCGAAGCGGACGTAACAACATCCCACTATGTAATTGACCTTGTTAGATTCCACATCACACAGATGGCTTGAAACTCACTGCCACTGAAATACTGTTAGTAGTACTATTACAGTCATAGGTCTCAACTCTAACTGGATTCAAGTCATCCGATATCATTAGCAACACGCTCCCCCTCCTCTCCTTTCCTCTCTATCCTTCCTAAAAATAGTGTATCCTTTACACTCAATACTAGTTAGTATGCCTGACTCCGATAGCCAGGTCGTACTAATGCCTACAATTTGAGGTTCCAACATATAGACCAAGGCAACAAACTCTATCCCTTTGTTTCTGATACTTCTAGCACTAGTATATAGACATAATAAGCGACCTGCATGTTATTACACACGCTATTGCACACTAAGTGATTTTATTCAACCTTCGTTACCATAATATATTAACCTTTAGACCTTTATGCACCAAACTTAACAACTTTGAATGTTTTTATCCTGAAAAAACAGCCAAACTGACCGAAGAATACGCGCAATTAAAACTCATAATACATTGGTTTCACAAGTTCTGGTACTTCAACCATAATTACAACCAAATTAAATTTGACCCAAGCACCGGCTCAGGACAAAAAACAGCGGTGCTCTCTCATCGAATTGCTAACATACTTCACTAACTAGCTTTAATTTTAAAACTATGTTGGTTTTGTAATTTACAGAAAGTACATATTATACAGTTTTTATCTTAAATTGTGCAATGATATATTCATTTTAAAATGAAAAGATTTCTTTTTATATTGTCCGCAAGGATGAACATATTTTTTTTATATTGCCCCCCCCCCCCCCCCCCCCCCACGAAAGGTTATTTTGTCAACTTGTAGTGCATTTTGTACCTTGGGTGGGCTAGGGATATTTTTGTATTTTTCATTTATTTATTATTTTTAACATAGTTGGAAACCTTGCGTTAGAGACCAAACATGGAACCTTTTCAAGCCACTCAGGCCTCCCGTAAGCGGGGATGTGGTCTCGCATGAGGCGATGACATTCATCTTCTCCCTAAAGACAATCGCAAACATCCATATCCAAGGCAGGATTCGAGCCCGCATTCTGCTGGTTTTTTTTTTTTGCAATGAATTTTGAAATAGGGTCAAAGGAGCTCTGCCTGCTCCCCTTTGAGGAATAAAAGTCTTTAAAGGATTCCCATTTTTATTTAACAGGTGTAATTAACTCCATATTTAAACCTAACCTTGTTCAAAAACAAACCAGATTAAAAAGTATACAATTCGTTAGTTAGCCCTACCAGCATGTCGGTGCTAGGTTATTTTGCGCCCTAGGCAAAGTTTACAAGTCCGCCCCTTATTTCATAAACTAAAATATTTCTAATTGACATTAAACAAAATAAAAATGTCTTTCAGGTAAATTAATAGGGCTTTTTTATTTTCTTTTTTAATTAATTTGAAAATTCTCTGTTATAATTCATTTACAAAAAAAAGTTATAAAATACCGAAATTTAATATTTTAAAATGTTAACGTTTTAAAATATTTATCTTAACTGAATTTAGCGGTAAATTCAAATTATTTAGGTAAGGAACAAAAAAGAACCAACAGTTAAATAGTAAAATAGTGTGGTGTGTGAGGGATAAGGAAAAAGAATCGATACCTAAATCATGTATCACTATTTGATTTTGATATTTTAGTAAAGTATGAATAAAGCATAGCTTGAAGTTTTGCTCTACCGGCGGCACTACCGGCGCTACACAATCTTATGTGAATTCTGGACAATAAAACAAATAAACAAAGTTTAACAGCTGAAATAAAGTTTATGAGAAAGACTGCAAAGTATACTCTATTCAATCACAAAAGAAATGAAGAAATTATGAAAGAAATAAACCAGGCATCAGTATTAGAAAAAATTAAAAAATATAAACATAAACGGATGGAACACGTTGAAAGAATGAAAACAGAAAGATTACCAAAAACAAGCCTTAAAGTACAAGCCATTAGGAAAAAGAAAACTAAGACGTCCTCTTTAAAGATTCAAAGATGACTTCTAAGGCGAAGAGGCCACTCTACGCCTAAATCCTTGAAAAGCGTGATGATGGCGATGATTATAATGATTTATTTCCAACGAACTTTTGCCAGAAAGTTAACAACAGAGTATGACAAGCTATAAGGCTTACTGAAAAGAGTTTGGCCATGAATGATGGTATTAAACTGATTAATCTGTTTAATACCATCATCAAAACAGATTAATAGATAAATAGATGGGTAAATTTGGCAATATGGAATAACCATCTTAACAGCATGTGACAAATCGGAATTCTTCATTCTTGGTTTGTCTGGCTATAAATGTGAATATAATGTATTCATCATCTCTTTAATTAATTAGTTTTAAATTAAATGCTTTAATTCTCATTCTTCGTCATTTGAATTTATCAAGTTCTATTTTCTCACTATGCTACAAACATACTTTATTTATTGCTTAAATGCGTTGTTGTTGTTGGGTTGCTTCGAAAGAAGCTTCATTTCGGGAGAATTACAAATTTCACAGTTTATTGACTGGCACTTACAATTCCAAAGTAGACGGGTTTATAGCGACATTTATTTCACAGAAAGATAAGTCAAAACGAAAACTGTTTCAGTAAAAGGGAGAAACGCGTCCTCAAGATGGCGAAAAAATATATATTCTGTATTCCCCCTTTTCCGAATCCAAAAGAATATTCAGTATGGTCAGATATATGGAGTTGGAATACTGAAGATTACAAAAAAAAAAAAAAAAAAAAGTTACTTCTAGAACACGTGAATATTTCCGAAAATAGGCGAATTTTCTATTTTCTGCTATTGACAGTTAATTAATCGGTTTGGAACATAAATAATCACTTACGGTAGGCGCAACATTGGAATGCCAGCAGACAGACAAGAAACGCAAGAAGGATTCGGTGGTATTTGGCCATTACTGTTTCCAGGAATTGTTTATCCTCACTTGCAACACGATGGTTTCCTTTCGGCAGACACAACTCTTGGAAAGAGCGACCGAAATAAAGTGATGTAGAAACTCGATACTACAGCCGGGTAGTGGAGAGTTGAAACGAGAGCCCTATCTCCCCCCCCCCTCCCCCTCCGTCCTGTGGTCAGAGAGAAGTGAGTTAAGGGCGGGGGAGAGAAATTTCGGACGCCAACTGAATAGAATTGTTTCAACTTTGTATAACGGATGGTTGAAAGCAAGGTTCGGAAGCAAATTCCATACAAATTAAATACGATTTGGTTATGGAAATACAAAATGTTATTATGTTTCTTTATTACCTTTTTTTTTAATTGTTTTAATACGTTTTGTGTTGCTAACTTCTGTTTGTCGTTTTCATTAAATTAAACTGAAAATCCTGAGGCGTAACACACACGCCTAACAGGATTTCGAAATGCTTTTCAATTAAGTGACGGATTACTTGCCGAAAATGAAACGAATCTTCCGTTAGATCTTGAGGTGCTTATGAGTAAATTATTGAATTTGTCGATGCAGTGGTTCCTGAAAAAATCATGGAAAAATCCATTTATCGAGAGACAGTTTCTTGAAAGACAATTCACTCTCCCCCCTGCAAAAAAAAAAAGCAATCAATCGAAACGACAATTCACTGGTAATTTTCGATGAATTCGTTTTCATAATTCATCGAGAATACGGTTATTTTCTTGTTAAATATCATTTTAACGTAACTTTTGAAAGTGACCGAAGGGCTTACGTCAGTGTTTCTCAACCTTTTTGGATCATGCCCCACCTCAAGGTTTCAATGCTCCCCTTCTAGCATAATAGGCAGCCAAATTCTGTAAAAGTATAATATATGTATAAATATGTACATATAAATTTTCTAATTGCCCCCCCCCCCCCCAAATATTCAAAATGCGCAACGTTGAGAAACACTGGCTTACGTGAATAATCCAACTTTCAATGACTGGTTGCCTTCGATACTTTCGACACTTTTAAATTTCGAAGGCAGCAACTGTTTTGCTGCTTATGTATACAACGATATGAATATTTATCATATTTATTTTAATACGTCTACTCTATACTATAAAATGATAAGCTGAAATTGGAAATGGATGTGACGTCGCTTGAAACGGATGTAGGCTGTAACTTTTTTGTGTAACGTTTTTTGTAACGTTTTTGTCAAGTTGTTTGAAACGTTTTGAAACTCAGGGGCTACCCTGAGTGCCGAGTCTTCAAAATTCGAGTCATCGGAATTCAAGGAGAACAGGCCAACCAGTCCGGAACACGGGGATTGAGCGCCGTAGGCGTCAGGGGGGAGGAGTCCCATAGTATATTTATAAATTCTAAATGAATGAAAAGTATAAGCTTTTTTTTCTGTACTTATATGAACGTTTTCATAAGTAAAATTAACATTAATACTACTATTTCCATTGCCACCTAATTAGCACGGCTATCAAGCTTAGCTTTTATTTTTGTCCTATTTTAGCAAGGAATTCTTTCTGTTGGAATACAGTACTACTGAGAAGTCACTTTTGTAGCTGAACATATTTTGGACTCGCATCGTTTGTTGCCATGTGCTGTATTTGTGTGTGAGGGTGAGAGAGAGAGAGAGAGAACATGTAATCCGCCAACATGGAATAATGAATAATTATCATGGCGAATACCATGCATCGAAAATTGACTCGATAATTCTTTTTCTTTTCTCGCGAAAAATTTAATATTTTAATGAGTAGACCATAAAGCATATTGAATGTTAGTCTCTCTCTCTCTCTCTCTCTCTCTCTATATATATATATATATATATATATATATACATATATATATATATATATATATATATATTGTTGAAATTAGGATTTACTCGGGATGTATACATTTATAAAAATAAATTTAACTGACTAGAACCCGAGAAAGTATAACAAAAACCTTTAATATTTAATATTTAATATTTAAAAAAATTTTTTTTTTTTTTTTTTTTTTTTTTTTTTTTTTTTTTGTTATACTTTCTCGGGTTCTAGTCAGTTAAATTTATTTTTATAAATATATATATATATATATATACATATATATATATATATATATATATATATATATGTATATATATATATATATATATATATATATATATATATATATATATATATATATATATATATATGACAGAATGATCATTGACTCGGTTAACATACATAGTTTTATGAAAAAAATTGAATGACTAGAACCGAGATTTAATTAAAAAGGTTTTAATATAAACACACTACTAGTTTTGGCCTGTAACAGCCTTCTTCAGGTGACATTATAAAAGAAAAAACACTAAACATTGAGGGTTAAAAGACTATGAACAACACAGACAGTCTTTATACATAATTAGCATTAAAACGTTGTAGTTGTATTTGAAGCTGTTCTTTCATTTGTTGCATTGTTGGGAGAGTGCGTGCTTGCTGCATCACGTGAACGCCAGCACATGATTACAGCTGAATGACTATCCGGGAGGTTGTAGCTTAAGTTGTTATTTAGATGAACCAGGATTGAAGATGATTTCTCTCGATTCCACAATTTTTCTCTCTATTTCGTCACAGCAACGGAAGATGTTTGTAGATTTTTCCAGTAGACTTTGTGACTTTGGTTATCATCATTAGGATTAGCCGAGAAGAGGATATGACTTGATAATGCACTTGCTCGCTGTCTCTTGTAAGTAATGTCTCTCATGTGTTCTTCCATACGCATTTCGACAGATTTGTCTGTCTGCCCGAAATAAGGAATATCGCAGTCACATAATATTTTATATACGCCAGGGTATTTGAGTTGATGATGACAAGGTTTTGGGTGGCTAATTAAGGAACGGATCTTTGGAAGTGGAGTGAACAAGGTTCTGATATTGTATTTTTTTAGAACTTTTGCTAATTTATGTGAAACAGTACTTATGTAAGGAATAGATATATTGCTTTTGAATCTATTTGTTTCTTCTGAGTGATGTCTGGTAGGATTAAGAAGGAATTTGTTAATGATTTTCTTGGAATATCCATTAACTTCGAAAGAAGTTTTCAGATGGTTTATTTCTGTAAGCAGTTCATTTGGATCATCAAGAAGAGAACGGGCTCTATGTCCCAAGGTGGAAATTATTCCAAGCTTATGAGGAGGGAAATGATGGGATTGACTGTGCAGATATCTGTTGGTATGTGTGGGTTTTCTATATATCGATATTTTTAGTTTACCAGCAGAAGAGCGAGTCAGTTTGACATCAAGAAAAGGCAAAGAATTATCCGTTTCAAGCTCAGCAGTAAACTTAATACTTTGATGTCGGCTATTGAGATGTTCGAGGAAAACCATAAGGGATTCATGTCCATGGCTCCAAACAATGAAGACATCATCCACATAACGTTTCCAAACTTTAGGTGTTAATTTTTTTTCATAAAACTATATATATATATATATATATATATATATATATATATATATATATATATATATATATATATATATATATGTATATATATATATATATACATGAACATGCTATTTACTCTAGTTACCTAGAATCCAGAATTAGATTACATTTTCTGCTTGAGAAACATAATGATCATTTTCTGTCATGTTTCTCTTAGGAGTGCAATACAGCGGAAAGAGCTTCTCCTTCGTAATTCTCCCCCTTTTTCTCCTTTCTCTTGCCGTCTTCGCATCACACATACAATTTAGCTAACCTTTCCTTTTTAATTCTGTTTAAGTCACCATATCATCCCAGATTAGCTCTTCACACTTTAATTAACTTCATTTGATTATTATTATTATTATTATTATTATTATTATTATTATTATTATTATTATTATTATTATTATTATTATTATTCGTGACACCTCGAAGGAGTCCGAAGACTTATCGCGGGAGGACACTTATTTCCTCAGACATCTCAGATATGAGCTTTCTGAGGAAACTAAAGTAAATTTATTCTGTTGACTTACAACTCTAGTCTTCAATGAACTGTTTCACTTCTAACCCAATTCTCAGATCCATAACTTAAAACTGGTTGGAACACTGTCTTGTATACTGCTAGGTTAGTGTTTTGACTAATCTTATTCCACAAGAACTTATTCGTTTGGGTTCCCACCACACAAGCTTTGCTTATTCTGTTTTCTATTTCCATATGTGAATTGCCATATTTACTAAAAAAATTGGGCCAAAATAGCTGAAATATTTTACTTGTTCTGTAAGTTCTCTTACTGTTCTAAAGGTTTTGTTTTATTTTATAGATTGCGAATGTAATTCAAGTTTTCACTATTCCTGTCCGTTTTCATAGTTTTTGGTATTTCTTGTATCAAATTTAATGCAGAAGTTATTCGATTTAGTTAAAGAATCCTTACCTAGACATACCAAATTCTTTCATAACGTTTCATCTGTACGATCCATACAGATGATGAATAAAAATCGAAATGTTGTGTACCCTTGTCTTACATTTGATTTTGCATCAAGCAATCTTCCTATCTCTTCTATCACTTCTAACTGTCGACTTAAAATTTAAACACAGACTATATATTGTTATGGATAATGTTTCATTATACAGAACAGCTCAGTAGATGTAATCCTTGCACACCATAGAGCTTGACTGCACGAAGAAAGACTTGCTTTCGAATCTAGTCGGCGACTAGAGGAATTTTTTCTAAGCCTTTTTTCGAACGATTCCCGAGTTAGTCGATCTCTAGCACGGGCAAGCGCGATTTTTCTCCCTGAAACTCGGGTTTTTCGTCCCATAAACTTAATATTTCAACAAAGAACCCACATCATTTCAGACATTAAATATATTGTTAGGGTTAGGGACCACGCGATGGCGGCACTTGTTAAGACATTCTCTTCACTGCGTGCCGCTTAATTAGTGATAGCCTTGGTACAGCTATCTCTGATTGGGTACCAGTGGAGATTAAACTGCCCACTCAGTCTCCAAAACTTATATATATATATATATATATATATATATATATATATATATATATATATATATATATATATATATATATATATATATATATATATGCGCGGTTAGCCTAATGGCTGTGCGCTTCACAACCATATGCCTGGGGAGGTATTGTTCTAGGTTCGATTCCCTTCAGTGACGTGAGGAGCTAAAGGATCTTCCTCAGCCATAGCCAAGTTAGCCGGTCTTGGGCATGGACAGTAGGGTTTTTTCCACAGTTTATCTTGGGGGGTTTTCAATCCACAAAGCAAGCAAACCGGCCATGAGAACTCAACACTACAGAACATAGGATACACCAAAACATAGGGCTGACCACCTTATCCTATGAACGGTTTGAGGTCCGATGTCTAATTAACTCTCGGCTCCGCAAGGCAAAAGAGGGTAAAAGGAAGATGAGATGACATATATATATATATATATATATATATATATATATATGTAGAAAGCATTTTACCTTAGGTATAATAAATGTTAAAGATACCAAGCTATTTTAAACCTGGTTTTACTCCATATTCCAAGTAAGTAAACAGACAAACAAGTCAAGTTTGCGCCTGCAAGTGTTGCAAGTCTAGCTGACACTGCACGTAGTGGAAGACCAAGGCAACTCATGGTAAAAGTAGAATAAGCTCTGATCACTAATCTTAATATTTACCCTTAATGCGAAGCACATCTCTTGGAGGAGATGTATGATGCTTTGTATTAAAGGCAAGGGGCCGAGACCTCAATAAATGTCGAAACCGGTCTGGGTAGTGGCCCCTTGCCTTTAATACAAAGTATCATACATCTACTCCAGGAGATGTGCTTTACATTATGGGTAAATATTAAGATTAGTGATCAGAGCTTATTCTACGTTTACCATGAGTTGCCTTGGTCTTGCACTACGTGTAGGGTCAGCTAGACTTGCAACACTTGCAGGCGCAAACTTGACTTGTTTGTCTGTTTGCTTACTTGGGATATGAAGTAAAATCCAGGTTTAAAATAGCTTGGTATCTTTAACATTTATTACACCCAAGGTAAAATACTTTCTACATTTATATCTCCTCCTGAGATTTTTATTTAATAAGGTTAAAACACCTTATGGTAACTTGTTCTGGTAAAATACTTATTAGCTCTGTATTACTAAAATATTGGTATTTCTAGCGTGGTTCCCACTGATGAGACCTGAATAAAGGTCGAAACCGGTGGTGGACAATTATGAGTTCGCTCTCTTAAGGTTTTTGCCTTAAGGAAGCAATTTGAGTCTCTGGGGAAAGTGTTTTCCGGCACGTCCCGGTGAGGGGTGAATGCTTTATAGGTGAATGCTTTTCTTCGGAATATGAGCGGTTCTGCTCGGTGGTGGTGGGTGGAAGGCCATTACTGAGTGGAGCTAATGCTGAGATGGACGGTCTTTCGCCCACAATTGAGTGGCATAGGGATCGTCCGAATTTTTATAGGCGGCTTTACTTATTCATAAGGTCGAAACCGGTCTGGGTAGTGTCTCCTTGCCTTTAATACAAAGCATCATACATCTTCTCCATTAGATGTGCTTTGCATTAAGAGTAAATATTAAGATTAGTAATCAGAGCTTATTTTACTTTTAACATGATTTGCCTTGGTCTTGCACTACGTGCAGCTTGACTTGCAACACTTGCAGGCGCAAACTTGACTTATTTGTCTATTTGCTTACTTGGGATATGGAGTAAAATCCAGGTATAAAATAGCTTGGTATCTTTAACATTTATTATACCCAAGGTAAAATACTTTCTACATTTATGTCTTCTCCTGAGATTTTTATTTAATAAGGTTAAAACACCTTATGGTAACTTATTCTGGTAAAATACTTATAAGCGTTGTATTACTAAAATCTTGGTAGAATAATGAGTTGAATAAGTCCTTTTTAGGACTTCCGGGGTAAACAAATGGCAATGCTGTAGCCAGTGAAGTTTCAACTGAGGCTCGGCTATTGCCGTTACCCAGCTATGACTACAGCTTTTTAGCTCAATAACACCCCATCCACACAGATTTTCTTTATTTATATGACGGGATAAAGAGTCAAGGACTGAGTCCATCGCTCAGTTCTTATAAGAAATCTTGGTGTAAAACGGCAGATAAAAGATGGCGGCTCGTGTGTTAGAGTTTCGTGTCGTGTCGTGTATTATTGATGAATTGTGAATTTGACTGATATGTTTTTAGCGATTTATTTATTCTTTTTCATTAGTAATAGTAGTTAATTGCTTGCTACCATAAAGAGTCACTTTATTTTCCATAGTGCTTTATCCAGATAAGTCATTTGTAATTATAAGGGCGATACGCTAGGTCTACTGCCGCTAGTATCGCCATTGTTTCTTATAGTGACATTTTACTGCTGATAGACACCTAAGAGTGTCTATGGGATTTACTAGTGGACCCTCACAAGTCCACAGGTTTATCATTACCTGCTCAGGACACCTGAGAAATCGCTACTCTTTCTCCATCTGTGTCATAACACATTTTATATTATTGTAATGGCAAAACGTCTGAATGAGACCAAATTCGAGGACGTATACATGGAATTCCTCAGACTAGGAAAGCTACTGAGTGATAATTGGCCGGGAAAAGTGAAATCGTATGACACGTTTCCTCCCGAATGTGTCTCAGACGTTGTCGCTGAAGATTATTTAGATTCGGTGCCTTCTACTCCTTCAGACTTTGTAGAAGTGCGCGCACGCAAAAAGCGAAAAACAACAGAAGAACTGCACAATGACAATACTGAAATGGAACAGGATTCTCAGGGTTCGGATGCCGCTATTTCTCCCAAAGAAAAGGTGCCTCCGATCATCCTAGAGAAAAGTAGAAGTGGGAAACTTTAAGATCCACAATGTCCAATCTGCATATTGGCTTCATTAAGGCCAAAAACATGGATGATGGCACAAAGATCCAGCCAGCAACAGTGACAGACTATAGAAGGTTGCCCAAAGAACTGGGCGACAGAAAATCATCCAGTATCATACCTTTGCGCTCAGCTCCGAAAAAAACTTAAAAGTGGTCCTTCGTGGTGTATGTGAAGATATTGACACAACAGAAATAGCTGCTGACCTAAATTCTCAGGATCTGCCTCCAGTCAAGGTCAGCAGAATGTACAAAGCAGACAAGACTCCCATGCCATTAGTCCTTGTTGAGATTCATAAAATATACAAGGATACCTAAAGCTTAAAAACAGTCGGCCAAATGTGCTAACTGCAGTGGCCCCCATCCTGTGAACTACAAAGAATGTACTCAGCACCCAAAGAACAGACGAATGGAGGCAGCCCTCCTCCTACAGTATAAGAACACCAGAGGCCCAGGCATCAAAACCGGAGACTCAGCGTCGACAGTCGGAGACTTCCAATAATAGAGACACCCAAAAGCAAACAAGAAGTTATGCCGATGTGACCCGTACAATTAGACCAATTCCAGAACAAAATCAACCAGCAGCACCTAAAAACCTAACAGCTGTTATTACGGCCTCACTAGAAAACATGCTACAAAATTCCAGCCTATCAAACCCTACTGAAACCGCCACTAAAAGATTTCTTCGTGAAACGAAGGTCATCCTCACAGCTCTCATAAATGAATAATAACAAACTCACTCCAGCATCTCTTCAGATAGTTGCTTGGAATGCAAATGGCCTCAAAAACAAAATTCTGGAACTCCAAGATTTCACATATAGGTATCAACCAGATGTTATATTAATCAGTGAAACTCATAGACAATCCTAAAATAAGGGGTTATCGCCTATACAGAAATGACAGGTTACTCTACAGAGGCGGCGGCACTGCCATCTTCATTAAAAACTATATTAAGCACCACTCTGTGAGCAACCCTTCAACAACTCACCTTGAGATCATTGGCGTGGAAGTAGTCACCAGCTCCACTGGCAAACTGAAAATCTACTCAGCTTACAACCCTCCCCAAAAATCTCTAAATGCCATCTTATACGTCAGAGAGCCGACCATTATAGCCGGGGATCTGAACTCCAAGCACCCTGCATGGAATTCCTCAACCACCAACAAGAATGGTTGCATCCTTTCCAATTACTTAGGATCAAGCAATGCTGTTGTGGCAGGTCCCACTGAACCAACTTATCTCAGTACGTTTGGTACTACTGACATCCTGGATATAGCTATCCTGCAGGATATCAAACTTCAATACAGCATTATATCCATGGATGAACTATCATCCGATCACAACCCAATTCTACTACAGCTGGGAAAACAAGAATACCTGTCTCCTCCTTCTCACTCCTACATAGCATGGGAAAGACTGTCAACAGCACTGAAGGATTATATTGGACCTGTTCCTCACATACGTACAAAAGAAGTAGAAACTGCAGTGAAAAATCTCACACAACAAATTAATTCTGCTATAAAGGTAGCTTCCTCCTACAAATCTGCCCGCAAGCCAGATCGTTTGCCTGATGACATCATGAACGCTAGGAAAAGATTCCGTAACACGTGTGCACCACAAGATAAAACAAATCTAAACAGATTAGAAGGAGGGCCATAATTGCCAATGACTTTATGCGTGGGTTATGCATGGAGAGTGGTGTGGAATGAGTTCGATGGGCGAAAGGACTTATATAAGATGGATGGATTGCATTTGAATGGAGTTGGTGTACGGAGACTTGAAAGAGTGTTGATGAATGATGTGGAAGTGGATGTACAGACTCAGGGAAACTAGATTTATTAAGAGGGGGGGAGTAGTTATGCTGACTTTAGGGGGGCAGTTAAGTGTATGAATGAGTATATTATGCCCGAGCGAGTACGACGGACAACAAATCAGAATGGGATAGTTAGTATAAGGCATCAAAGTAAGGATGGGACAAATGGGCTTCTGCGATTCATGTACACTAATGCCAGGAGTATTAAGAACAAGAAGGAAGAGTTTTTGGCCTTGGTTGGCACTACCAGGCCACAGGTTGTTAGTAGTAGTGAAACAGACTGACAGAAGATGATAAAGCTAGTGGGATTGAATGCGACGGGTATAGCGTGTTCAGGAGTGACAGGGTGAATAAAAAGGGTTGGAGGAGTGTTATTGATGATAGCTGATGATCTTCAGCCAAGGAGTATAGAAGTTAAACTGCATGATGGGGAAAAAAGCACATTTGAGGCTGTTTGGTGTGAGATACAATCCAGCAGAACAAAATATACAATTGGGTGCTGCTATAGACCGGGTGATGGAGTGGATGGTGGGGATAGTATGCATAAGCAAATAGAAGAAATGAGTGGAAGGAGGGTAATTATTATGGGTGATTTCAATTATGGTAACATTGACTGGAAAGAGGAGAGGGCACATGGGAGGAAGGAATTGGATTTTATGTGGTTATTAAGGGACAACTATCTAATGCAACATGTATTTGAAAATACCAGAGGGCAGAGAGTGCTGGACCTAGTAATTGCAACCGAGATTGTGGCTGTAATGAACATGACCATGTTGCCACCAATTGGTGAGAGGGACCATAAAGTCATGACTTGGGAGGTGACTAAAGGAGTCGAAATTACAATTAAGACAGGGTACATGTGGAATTACCGGGCTGGTAAGTATGACAAGCTTAGGTGTGTGCTTGGCTCAATGCCATGGCATGTAAAACTGCAAGGGCTGGATGTTGATAGTGCATGGGAGGTGGTTAAGAACTGTTTGCAGGAGGCAATGGTTGACTGTATACCAAGAGTCCGAATAATAAATCAATTAGGGGTTAAATGGATGAATAACACTATTAAGCTTGAGCTGCAAAAAAAGAAACAATTGTGGAGGAAATTTAAGGAGAAGGGTGACCATCAGGTGCAGGAACAGTATAAAGCTCAGCCAGGATGGTAACAAGAGTGGTAAGAAAAGCAAAAGCAGATTACGAAAGGAAATTGGCCAGGCAGGCTAAAGAGAATCCAAAACAGTTTTTTCAATATGTTGCAAGTAAAAGGAAAAATGCTCATGGTAGAATGATCTTAAAAAATGCTGAGGGTAGGGAGGTAACCGAATCAGCCGATATTGTGGAATTACTGAGCGAGCACTTTGCAAGAGTATATCATCCAGGTGGTGACTTTGCAGGAATGGAAGAACCAACAGCTTATACTGGAATTGTGATGAATGAAGTAGAGGTAACTAGTCTATTACAGAACCTCAATGTCAATACATCTGTGGGATTGGATGGTATACCAGCTCGTGTCGTACGTTAAGCGGCCAAAGAATTGTCAGTGCCCTTGACCATTTTGTTTAATTTGAGCCTCAGGACTGGGTCAGTCCCAAGGGGGTGGAAAGAGGGGAAAATAGTTCCACTGCACAAAGGTGGTTCCAAGGCTGCTGTTGAAAATTACCGGCCAATCAGCATAACAGGAATCATTGTCAAGGTCTTAGAGAAAATAGTCAAGAGGAAAATACAAGATTGGATAGAAGAAAATGGGATACCGTATCGGGGACAGCATGGTTTTGTGAAGGGTAGGTCATGCCTCAGTAACTTGCTCACGTATTATAACACAGTGACGGCTGAACTAGATAAAGGTAATGGGTTTACGGTGATTCTACTGGACCTTGCCAAGGCCTTTGACAGGATACCACATGGAATTCTAATCAGTAAATTGGGGCATATGGGGATGGACATAGGGTTGGTGAGATGGATAGGAGGGTGGTTGATGGAGAGATATCAGAGAGTGGTTTACTCAGGAGCAGAGTCCACAAGACGGCCTGTGACTAGTGGTGTGCCACAAGGATCTGTTCTTGGACCACTGCTGTTTAATTTGTTCATAAATGATATAGGAAAGGATCTGAGAGGAACAGTTCATTTGTTTGCGGATGATGCGAAGTTGGGTAGGGCAATAGTGAATGCAGATGACGTCAAAATTTTGCAGGATGATTTGGATAGATTGGAGGTCTGGGCTAAGGAGAATGGATGTCAGTTTAATGTGGCAAAATGTAAGGTTATGCATTTTGGGGTGAAAAGATTGGCGGCAGTTTTCTGCATTGGTGGAACCGTGCTCCAGGAAATTGATGAGGCACGAGATTTAGGAGTGTTGGTAGATAAGGAATTGAAATTTAGGGGACACATTGCAAAAGTGGCCAAATCAGCTCATCAAATCACTTGGTTGCTGAAGAATACGTTGACAAGCAGGTTATTGTTCCTCTGTATCGAGCCTTGATAAGACCCCGTCTAGACTACTGTGCTGAGATTTGATCACCTAGGTTTCTTCTTGATGGGGAGGAGGTGGAGAGGATCCAGAGGCGAGTGACCAAGATGATAGCAGGTCTGTGGAATGAACCGTATGAGAACAGGTTGAGGATTTGTGGGTTGCAAAAATTGGTTGATAGGCGGAGGAGGGGAAATATGATCGAGACATTCAAATTACTGAAGGGTTTCTATAAAATTAATTCAGAAGATATTTTTGAGAACAGGGCTGGTTGTGGGAGGACTAGGGGACATCCATGGAAACTGGGCAAAAGTGTGGTTAGTAAAGGTGTTAGAGCTGGGTTCTTTACTTTTAGAGTAGTGAATGAGTGGAATGCGCTCCCTGAGTCTGTGGTGGATGCTGTGACAGTGATTGAGTTTAAGGCGAGTTTTGATAGATACTGTATGAATGTCAAATAGTTGTGATGAATGTGATTTGGGGCCTCCCTCGATGAGTCTAATGACTCCTTGGAGTTGCCCGTAATAATAGTAATAATAATATAATAGTAATAATAGTAATAGATTAAATGGAGCAGTAAGAGATGCACTCAAAGCTCATAGAGATCAAGTATGGGATGAAAAGTTATCCTGCATTTCGCTTACTGATCACTCCATCTGGGGACTACTGAAAATATCAAAATCAAAGACAGATCCCTTCCCCCAATATTCTCTGACCAGGGCCTTGTTCACACAGATGTAGACAAAGCAGAAGTTATAGCATACAATTAGGAGGAGCAATGCAGGCCTTCGTATGAAAACCTTGATTTTCACCACATATATAAGATTCACAGGAAGATCAGACAGTCACTCAAACTTTCTATCACCAGCACTGACCATATTGCACCAACAACACCTGCTGAGATATATGACATTATTAAAAAATTATAGAACACAAAAGCTCCTGGGCCTGACGGCATTACTAATCGGGTGATCAAACTTCTGCCCCGAAAAGCAGTAGTGCACCTGACCAGTATAATAAATGCAATTTTAAGATTTCACTATTTTCCTTCCACCTGGAAACTGGCTGACGTAATTCCTATACATAAGTCAGGCAGAGATCCGCACCTACCCCAAAATTATCGTCCAATCAGTCTCATCTCCAATCTGGGTAAGGTTGCAGAGAAACCCATCCTCTCAAGACTCCAAACCTCAGTAAATGACCTAAACATCCTCCCTAAAGAACAGTTTGATTTTAGGCAACACCATAGTACTATCCAGCAAATCCACAGAATTGTCGAATATATCACCACCAGCTACAACTGGCGCCAGTGCACAGGAGCTGTTTTCCTAGACTTATCCAAAGCATTTGACAAAATCTGCCATTTTGGACTCCTGCACAAACTTATCTCAGCCGGTACCTCACTACAAATGGTTCATTTAATCCATTCATATCTTCATAATAGGTCAATGCAAGTAAAAATCAACGGTTCTACATCCTCCCAGCGCCACATCTTTGCTGGAGTACCGCAGGGATCTCTACTGGCTCCATTGCTGTTCTCTATATACATGTCAGACATCCCGCACAATCCGATGACTTCCATTTTGGCCCTGTATGCGGACGATACGGCAATACTAACCAGATCTCTCAGACCCCCATTTCATTACCAGAGAGCTTCAAGAAAACATTCTAAAGCTAGAGGGTTGGTTCGCTAAGTGGAAATTGGAAGTCAACTCCCAGAAAAGCTCAGCCGTTCTTTTCTCAAAAAGGCCAATATCTCCTGTAGGTGATGTGTTACTATTCAATACTAAAATTCCCTGGCAGACAGAAACAAATTACCTGGGTGTAATTCTCGACCAAAAGTTATCTTTCAATCAGCACACCAAGTCTGCACGCACAAAGGCATCTAAAGCCATAGCTCAGATCTCTCCGCTAATTAATAGAAATAGCAAGCTCACCAACAGAATCAAATTGCAACTATACCAAATGACGATTCGTCCTATAATCACCTATGCCTCTGCAGCCTGAAGCCACACCTCTAATACTAACATTATCAAGATACAAAGAGTGCAGAACAAGTGCTTGAAAATGATTCTGAACGGAGCGTTCAGAATCATTTTCAAGAAATAAACTGGAATATAACCAGTTTAGAAACAATCAACTTCATAGAGATGCAAATATTCCCTATATTTTCTCTTTTCTACAATCCTTAGCATCCAAGTTTTTTCTAAAGACGTCCACACACCCCAAAGATTTGGTTCAGCAAGCTGCAGCATACCAGGCAACGGACATATTCAAATATAGAAGACCAAAAGCTGTATTAGAATCCCATAACGATGCATAATCTCTATGCCCATTCGGGGCGAGCAAACTGCTCATAAATTTTACCCTTACTGTAACCACAACAGATAGCGGGGAATATAAAAAGCATCTTGCTTCACCCCTAAAGACATAAATGTCAATTGTCAAAAATCTTGGTATTTCTAGCCTGGCTCCCACTGATGAGACCTCAATAAAGGTCTAAACCGGTCTGGGTAATTGCCCCTTGCCTTTAATACAAAGCATCATACATCTCCTCCAGGAGATGTGTTTTGCATTAAGGGTAAATATTAAGATTAGTGATCAGAGCTTATTCTACTTTTGCCATGAGTTGCCTTGGTCTTGCACTACGTGCAGGGTCAGCTAGCTTGCAACACTTGCAGGCGCAAACTTGACTTGTTTGTCTGTTGTTCCCATAATAATAGGTGCTTTAGGCGCCATCCCTAAAGCATTTAAAAACCATCTAGAAACACTCGAGTTAGATGGATTAAAAACCGGGCAGCTGCAAAAGGCCGCTTTGTTCGGCACAGCTTTCATTTTCAGAAAGTATTTCAGCAACTCATAGGCCCTTGGGTACGGCTCAAATTAGTGGAATATAAGCTTTTCTTAAGACTGAGGAAGCAAATTGATGAATATTATATATATATATATATATATATATATATATATATATACACTTTCCCTGTGAGGGCAGACGGGTTAAGCGATATCATTGGGTAGTAGAATGGTTTTAGGTCTTTTATGATTGTAGAGGGCTCAGAATTCTGTGTATCGCCATGTGCTTGTTGGATATTGGTTGTTGCGTGTAAGGTGTCCAGATCACTGTTGACACGATTTTCCTAAATTAAAATTTAGGAAATTAGGTGGCTGTTTGATGTGTTTGCATAGACTGTTATTCCGTATCTGAGTGGGGATTCGCAGATACCGTGATAGATATTGGAGTTTTTTTTTTTTATGTTGGATGGAATAATGTCTTTAACTTGGAAGAGTTTTGCTGCAATGATCCGGAGTTTGGTTTGTAGGTATTCTATATGTTTTGTCCATTTAAGGTGGGAATCAATAGAGGGAACGAGGTATTTTGCATGTTACAGGTTTGATTTCGGAACATTGGCAGGTATCTTTGTTGTTAATGCACCGGTATGTGTGATAGTGTATCGATAGTGATGCGGGGCGTATGATTCTTGGGTTGTGTATTATCAACATCTGTGATTTAGTGCCGTTGATTAGAATTGCGTTTTAGTGGAAGTATGTTGTGATTTCATTTAGTTGTTGTGCTTTGCAGAAAGCCGTGTTGATGTCTGTGTGGATTGCTAGTAGTGCAGTCATCTGCGTACTGAAATATTTAACTTCTTATGGATATGTTATGAACATCGTTAATGTATATGTTGAATAGAGTGAGTGATAATATGGTACATTGAGGTATACCGTGTTTTTATTTGTGGTAGTTCTGAGAGGTAGTTCTTGAACCATGTATCCAGTGTTCTACTTATGCCTATTGAGTATAGTTTGGTGAGTAGTATGTCATGTTCAAGTGTATCAAATGCTTTGGTTAGGTCCAGCAGTATAAGGAGGGCGTACTTGTTTTTCTTGAGAGCTTCGTTTATTGTGTCGGTGTCTTCTAATAAAGTGATGATGCTTTTTGTTTTCTGAAAGCCGTATTGGTTTTGTGAGATGATGTTGTACTTCTGTAAATAGTTCTGTAGTCTGGTGTGTGTTATTTTTTCTAGAATTTTTGAGATGACTGGAAGTGTAGCTATTGGTCTGTAGTTCTAAGTATCGTTTCTTTTGCCGTGTTTGTATATTGGCATAATTACTGCAGTTTTTAGTTGTTGTGGAATAATGCCTGTGTCGAATATTATGTTCACGAGTTTCAAAAGTATTGGATTTATTTGTTCAATGTGTAGGGTTTCCCCCTGTCCCGAATTAGGCGGCACATCCTGAATTTTAAGAAAATTTTCAACGTCCCGAATTACACCTAAGTGGGACAACTTATATATTTAAAATACAAATATTATTAAATCACTAATACCGGTACCAATGTATTCAATCTTTTAATTTTTTATAACGTTAGAATTACATATTCAACTTTGACTTTTTCATTTTATACATTTAGAGGAGAGGAAGACGTTCACATTCGATAAGTGTGTTCCTCTTTAGACCTACCAAAAGGTGGCAACCCTAGTTATAAGGTGAGTCTTATTTTGTCTATTCCTGGAGTGATCTTTGGTTTTAGTTGTAGGAGTGCTTCTTTCAGTTCCTGTTTTGTTACGGGTGGAAAATGCATCGTTTGTTGTTGACTTTGTGTCGGTAGTTTTTTGTTGAGAATTTGAGTTTTTAGTTGTGTTATATTGTTTGTGAAGGCATGGTTGAATGAGTTTGCTAGTTAATCTTGGTTTGTCTCCTGATCGAAGCTTTTTGCAATAAAATCTTGTGCTGAAATTTTCTTTTTTCGAGTTACTAATTCATTGAGTGTAACCCATGTTTGCCTCATGTTGTCGTTATATTCCACGAATTTTTGGAAGTAGTAGCGTCTTTTTGTCCTACGAATTTTTGTTGTTAGTTGATTTCTTGTGTTTTTTGTATAAGGTTTGAAAATGTGTGCTACTGGGTGACTTTTTAAGTTTTTTCCATAGATTTTCTTTTACAGTAATACTGTTTAGTATGTCGTCATTTATCCATGAATTGTTGTCTGTTCGCCTCGTTTGTGTAGGTTTTGTTGCTTTTTTGTATATTTCTGTGAACTTTAGCTGAAAATTCTCGTACAATGTTATAGGATCATTTATTTTAAGTAGGCAATTCCAGTCTGTATTTTTTACATGGTTATCGACAGTGCTCTTTAGTATGACTTTTGTGGTGGTGGGAGGGGGGGGATTGGTAACGTAACAAAAAGAAGTTGAGACAAAGTAGTGATCGGCAATTTTGACGTTAATTACTGATGATGTATATCTATGGATGGAGCCCGTATGTTGATATGATCAATGCATGATTGTGTTAGTAAGTTTTTGAGTATTTTTTCTCTTGTTGGGGAGTTTGGGGATTTTTTCACAAAATTTATTATCATCTTCACATATACAGATTATTTACAAATATACAATTGAAGTGTTACTATTACATTTTTGTTCACTACAAATATTCAGTATTAAGTGAATATCCTATTTAAATGTTTGTAAATAATAATAGAAACAATACATTTTACATCCCCCCCCCTTATATATTTACAATGATCCATTTAAATAGTTAAAAGAAAGATAATTTTCATATTAACGATTTTGGATGTGGAATAATTTATATAAATATACACATAATTCTCTTCTGCATTTTGTAATTTACATTTATATTCCAATCTGCAGTTTATTTTAATTTACAAATTATTACAGTTAACATTAACTTATAACATTATATAAGGAATAAGCCAGCAAAACAAGATAAGAAGCACACAATTATCAAAAATATACAGAAGCACATACTTATAGATAAATATAAGGAAGAAATTTCGGAAAGATGGAGGGTATACTTAGAAGATCTATATAGTGTAAAATAACTAGATTCCAAGGCTATAGAAGATGAGACAAAACTTGACATGGAAGAAATTGGTCCAACTACAGAGTGACCATAAACAGGGACAGTATAGAGGGTACAGACAGTACAGACAGTATAGACAGTACAGAGGAACTTCCCCTCTTTAGAGGCATCTGCAGCTAAAACCAATAAATGGAACGAGACCAAATTTTATATTGAGCTTTTGAAGGCATGGGGAGATGAATTCCGCGAGCAAAAGATTTAGTACCAAAAGTCGCGATACGGGAAATTTTGGAGCTGGTGGAGCCGAAAGCATTCAGATATTTGCAGTAAACGCAGGTAAAACAGATTATGCAAATTTTACTGTGCGTACGTGACAGCAGCGCCACCATTTCCACTTAAAATGGGATTGGGAACGTTCAAGCAGTTATTCCAATGACTGACGAATTGTGCTCAATTTGCATCCTACTTTGCCTCAGCCTGCTTTACTTGTTAAGTTGTTTTACCTTAAACAGTGCGATGCCGTAGCGGCCCTTCTGGAATTTAGAAGGCTTCATAACCTGCGTACAGGTCCTATGTCAGCTGTAGCAGTGAGAGCTATGATTAAGATTTTTGAAGAAACTGGATCACTAGGAGTTAGACCCGGCAGAGGACGGAAAGCAGTGCAACAAGAGACAGTAACAGACGTTGCTACTGCGGTGTTCGACGACACAGGGACCAGTACTGGTCCAAGCGTTCGTGCCATAGCTCGTAAACTTGATATGGCTTATGGTACAGTCAGGCCCGGATTTAGACTTGCTGAGACCCTAAGCTATACAAAACCCAGAGGCCTTCCCCCCCCCCCCCTACTGTTTTAAAATACATCAGCTGGTCTGAGAAAAATTTAAAATATATACGCCTTTATAATATATGAAAATATATTGTCTTTTAATTTTTATTAAAAATATAATAAAGTATGCGCTTACAAAATCACAGAAATAATTATATAATTAAAGAATTTTAAAAACGACAAATAAGGCTCATAGAACAGAAAGTTTTAAATTAACATAGGAAAATAAAAAGTAAAAATGAATTAATATAACAACATAATTGGTAGTATATAAAAAATTAATCTTTTATTCAGGTGAAAATTGACAGCAGACATCACATAAAATTGGGTACCCAAAATTCCAAATAATACAGGTACATATGCATAAAATAAATTAATATTGAAAATATGGAGTGGATAAATTGTTATAATAGAACAATATGTAATAATTATATTATATAATCCTCTAAAAGGCTTAAGATAAAACTTAAAACATTTTCTTTCTTGATTTCCCAAAAGCAAAATCATTAATTATGTCATCAAGAGATATGCTACGTAACATCGCTTTCTATACACATGATGCTAAGTGCAGACAATATTTCTTGAGACATAGCTGCTCTCAGTTCATTTTTTATTCTCTTTAGCTGTGATATGTCTGACTTCATTTGAGTGAGTTTTCTACGAATATTCTTTTATCAATTTTTATATTTTTTTGTTTTTTTTATTTGAGGCCCCGGCAGATTGCGAGGCCGTGAGCTGTAGCTTTTTTAGCTCATACGTAAATCCGGCACTGGGTATAGTCTGGAAAATCTTACGGAAAATGCTTTACTTCTATCCGTATAAGTTCAGTCGTGTGCAAGCACTAACTACCGCAGATTATGATAAGCGCATGTTATTCGCGCTAACCTTCGCGCTAACGTTTCTTGCCCGAATGGAGGTCAACAATGACTGGCTTTGGAGAATATTGTGGGGGTGATGAGGCTCATTTTTATCTGAATAGGTCTGTCAACACTCACAACTGCAGAATGCAGTGGTACCAGCAAGTACCACTGCATTCTCCAAAAGTAACCGTGTGTGTTGCTTCACAGCCGATTCGTAATAGGACCATATTTTTTTCTGCATATTATTACCCCTACAGGTCCTGTAACCTGCTCCATTACTGGAGAGATTTATCGACGAGTACTGGAAAATTTTGTTATTCCTGAATTGCAGCAAAGACAATGTTTGGACTCCATAATTTTTATGCAGGATGGAGCATGGCCACACATTGAACATTCAGTACAGCGCCTTTTACGCCAACATTTCAGTAATGAGAGGGTTATCAGTCAGTTCTTTCCGACGACATGGCCGCCTCGATCCCCGGACATCACTCCATGCGACTTTTGGCTGTGGGGTATTTGAAATCCGTTGTGTATGTTGGTGGAGTTCCCAACTTGCATGTCTTGAAAGAGAACATAAAACGCGGGCTGTTAGGAACAACCAATCTGAGTCCTTACGCTCAGCTGTAGAGCATGTCGCACACCGGATGCAATTTGTTGTACACAAGAAAGGTCAGCACATTGAAAATCGTGTATGTGGTCTAGGGGACCTGATTCTGATGAATAAAACATTGTTTCCTGTGAGTTCAATCACTACATTAATTTCTGTGTCTCTCGCCAAGTCGTTGTTTTAGTTTAATTATTATTCTTATTATCATTGTAACATGCCACATATCCAGCTGGAACGAGGCTGTCGCTGACACCGTCAAAATGTTATCATTCCATTTTATCTGCCTTTAATGTAATTATCCTCTTGTTTTCGGCTCCGTTAGCGCTAAAATTTCCCTTATCGGCGACTTTTGGTACTAAATCTTTTTTTCGCGGAAATCATCTCCCAATGCCTTCAAGTTTCAATATAAAATTTGGTCTCATTCCGTTTATTAGTTTTAACCATGCCTCCAAAGAGGGAAAGTTATTTTATGGCCATCCTGTATATTTTTATTAAATGTCAGTTAAGATTATTATATACAGCATCAGCAGTCTAAAGATACTATGTGCATCCAGTCTGTGTTTCTGATTTCGACGTTTACTATAGTTTCGCTTAGGATGCTATTATACTATTTTGTAGTCTGAGTGAGTTTTAAGGGTTCTGTTTCAGTATGTAACTGTAATGCAGTGACATTATGGTCTGCCAGCTTGCACATTATGATGGCTGCTGTATAGCTGTTTGGAGGGGATCGTATGTGTATGTGGTCAATACAGAATGAGGTGATTGTATTTTCGACTTTCTTTTCTTGTGTATATTACTGTTATGTTATACGCTGATAAGAGGTATAGGTATTGTGATGTGTTGTTATTTATGTTCCTAATATTTAGATTCATGTCACCTATTAATATCAGGTATTCTGAGGCGCCTTCTGCCATGGCAGAAAGCCATCTGTTTAATTCATCTAGAAATTTTGCGGTGCATAAATTGGGTGGTCTGTATATTGCATTTAATATCAAGGAGTTCTCTTGTTTGATATTTTTAATTTCGATGCATATATTTTCCTCAAATTCTAATTTATAGTTTATCTCTATTACTTCTAATTTATGTTTGCTAAATATTATTATACCACCGCCTCGTTTTGCTTGTCTGCAGTGTTTATGTTGTTGAAAGTTTGGCATTTGGTAGATGATTTCCTCTTTGTTTTGTTGTGGATACTTCTGTTAGTATTAAAATATCTATGTTGTCTATAGCGACAGGTTAGTAACCTGCCCTGGGGAAATTCAAAATACTTTCAAGTTTCATGCAAAGAAAAGCCAGACAGACTGTCAGGGAAAAGACCACAACCCAGGAAACGGTAAACAAAATTGGAAAAAGGAACACATAATGAAGATTGCAACATGGAATGTGAGAAGCATTGCACACAAAGAAGAACTTGATAAACAACTAAACCAAGCTAACGTAAAGATATGTATAGTAACAGAAACAAAGAAAAAACAAAAAGGTACAAAAGAAACAAATAACTATATACAAATCTACAGTGGGGTAAAAAAAGAAGAAAGAGCAAAAGCAAGTATAATGATTATGGTACATAAATCCCTAAAGAACAATATTGTATATTACAACTATTTGAATGAAAGACTAATAGATATTAGACTCAAGACATTAAGAGGCCACATAACAATAATTGGTGCATATGCACCAGAAGAGGGAAAAGAAGAAGACAGTAATATATTTTATAAAGAATTACAGAATGCCGTAGATAAAACAAACAAAAGTGACTATTTACTGCTAGCAGGAGACTTAAATGCCAGAATAGGAAACAAAAAATACAAAACAAACATAGGTAAATTTGGCGAAGATACATGTAATCAAAATGGTCGCAGATTGCGCGATTTTGTCATTTATAATAATATGAGAATAATGAATTCAATGTTTAAACACAAGGAAATACATAAATATACTTGGTCAGCCAGAGGATACAAATCAGTAATTGACGTTATCACAAATTTTAAATTAACCGAGTTAATTTTAGACGTAAGAGGCTCTATTAGATCGACCCCAACATATTGGTTACCTCTTTAAGCAGGCATTATTCCTCCAGAACTACGTAGATTGAATTCTTTAGTCCGTGAATTCCAAAAAATTGCTGGTAATCCGAACCTACCTATTCATCAGGATCTCCCAGCTCTTAACGTCAATAGATTGAAATCTCGCCATCCACCACTACGAGCAGCAGAAGAACTAGTGCTAAATAATTTTAATCCTTTATCAAAGTGGGAAGAAACATGGAAGGAATATACAAAAGAACATTTGCATAACATCTTTAAAGGTGATCAAATCATCACCTGATCAGATCTACCTCGCGAAACATGGGTACTTAATAGATAGAATTCGGACAAATCATGGCCTATGTGGAGATACTCTCTATAAATGGAACAGACAAACATCTCCAGAATGTGACTGTGGTGTTTCACAACAGACTATGCAGAATGCATCTTCCGTGCTTATCAGAATGACTGGAATGACTTTTTACAAGCGGCTCCAGAAGCTGTGACCTGGATTAAGAACTTAGATCTGAATTTATAATGATATGTATGTTTCTTTTCCTTGTTATAAGATATTAAGACTTTTACTTTTAACTCTTATTTTAATTTTCCAACTTCATGGATTAGATCTGTTTTCCTTCAAAGTTGTAACTTAAAATATTTTAAATTCTTCAATTCTGTTAATATATAATGACATCATGATTCTCTTTTTTAACATCATGTTTTTTCCACGAGCTATGTATGTATGTATTTTCAGACATTAAATATATTGGGTTAGAGTTAGGGATCACCAGATGGCGGCACTTACTAGCTGCCTTCTTCACTGTATGGCGATTAATTCGTGATAGCCTTGGGAAAGCTATCTCTGATTGGCTACCAATGGAGATTGAACTGCCCACTCAGTCTCCAAAAGTTATTATTATTATTATTATTATTATTCCTGATACCTCCAAGGAGTCCGAAGACTCATCGCGGGAGGACATCTTCAACTGTCCCTACACCTTACCTCTACTACGAATCAACGCCATCTACCGCCCACCTCCAACACCACCACAACTAGTAATTTTTGTCTGTAAATTGCGTGTGTTCTGAAGGGCCGATTTGTATGTATGCGGGATGAAAAACCCGAGTTTCCGGGAGAAAAAACCCTGCTACCTCCGTATGAGATCGGCTAACTCACCATCGATTGAAATCGACCAGATAAAGATTCCTCCCGTCGCGACGAGAATCGAACTTAGGCCTATTCCAATCGAAGGGCGCAATGTACCGTCGTTCTTCCAATTGCGCTACGGAGGCATATAAGTTAGATAGGGTTTAAAAACGGCCTCGCCTACTCCTTATATATGGGAACAAAAAGGCGTTAGATGATTTTTTAAATTTTTTTAATTTTAGTCTTCCATTGAAGGATGGTGGGCTGATTGCTCTTGAATGTAGCTTCCAGTAAAAGTTGATTTTCGATAAACGGAAGTAATTAAATTACCTGATGGCGAGTGATGAAATATATCTAAAAAGGATAATTTCCCCCCTATTTCCATAGTAAATTTTATTCGTGGATGTAGATTGTTTATATTAGATTTTTTTAAAAAAGACAATGTTTTTTCATTTTGTAGTCAGAGAGCAAAAATGTGATCTATATATATAACGAACACGAAATAAAGGAGGAGGGTGGACGAGAAAAAAACAGATGTCTCTTGAATGTTCTAAATAAAAAATAGCGAGTGCGAGTGAACTTCCAATTGCAGTTCTTTCAACTTGACTGCAAACTTATTTTGATAAATAAAATATCGGGAGTACATAAAGTGGAATAGTTTCACTATTTCTTGTGGAAATGCTTTTGAAAGTAGATGAAGTGGCGTATCCCAAGAGGAACTTTAGTAAAGAGATTCTATATCCAAGCTAATCATTATATGTATGAGTGAAAACATTTTTCACTTTATTTAGAAAATCTAAAGAATTTTTTTTTATGAATGAGAGGCAGTTACCAATCTGAACTTTCAATAAGTGCGCTAAAAATTTGGCTATTCGATAATCAGGTGAATCTATGCAGCCAATTGGAAGAAGAGGAATGTCTTTTTTTTAGCTAAACTATAGAACCCCAGTTCTAGCAAAATAAGTTTAAAATTTTTCTTTGGTGTTACCATCGACGTTTACAAGTTCAGCTCTGTTAGTGGGATTGTAATCCAATTCTGGTAATGATCGAACCCGTAATAAAAGAGCGATTTTTCTTTTATAATTTGCAGAATCCGTAACAACTATAGCTTCACCCCATCAGACTTAGTAATGAGTTGACTATTGCGTCTTAAGGATTGCACCACCTTCAATTCAGCTAAAGAGAATGTTTTTTGGTGGGAGCATGGATTTCAGTAGGGCAGATGAAATTTTGAAACCATATCCTTTCGAAAGAATGATTTCACTTTCAGTTGAAGGGTGTCTTAACATGTTTGCTAAGCAATTTTCTGGAACAGTGAAGTGCACTTAACTTAGCTAAAAGGGCATTGAATTTACAATATTAATGTCAGGTTTGTCTGTGGAATCCTAAGCTTCATCGTGGGAGACCCAAGCTATCAACATAATATCTATTGTATCTCTCCTTAAAACCCTTAACAGTCAAAGCACTCACAACTAACACAGGCAACCCATTACATTCATTCACCACTCTCCAAGCGAAAAATGCAATCCTCACGCTTTTGTTAACTACTCTCACCGAACTTCCAGGAATGACCCCCTGTTCTGCTCCCTCTAGTTGAAATATTTCTCCTGCATCAATCTTATAAAATGCTTTAACTTAAATATTTCTATCATATCCCCTCTCCCCCCACCATATGAACCAACTTTAAAATCCACAAGCCCTCGATCCATCCTCATAAGGAGCATTCTACAAATCACTTGCCTCTGGGCCCTGTCCACCATTCCTCATCCCCAAGAAACTTAGATGACCAGACCTGAGCACAGTAATCCAGATGTGGTCGTATTAGGGCTTTATAAAAAGGAATGACAACTCCCCTATTTCTGCTTGGTAGTGTGTTCTTCAATAATCAAGTAATACTGTGGGCTACCATTGCTACGTCAGCCTATTCAAATCATCCCACAAGTTCTCTACATCACCGTGATTAACATTTACTCAACGTTGCATCAGCAAACAACTGAATATCTCCCTTCAAATTATTTCATACATATACAAATGAAACAGCAATGATCCAAGCACACCACTTAATCACTGACCTCTCCTGGATTCTGATCCTCCATATACTTTTGATGTGTTTATCAGACATCCTTTTATACATATCACCAGTTTATCCATATCCCAATTCATTGCAGTTTGTCACCATTAATCTAACACAGCTGTAATCCTTTTATGAAAAGTTAATAGAGTACTTAGACATGATCTGCCCTTCACAAAGCCATATTCTCATAGAGAACATTCTTATCCGCACATTCCTGATTTCTTTTTGACCAACTTTTCCCACTCCTGAGATACTACCGATTGGGCTATAGCTTGCTACCACAGACAGATCCTTTCATGCAAAGGAATTATTTTGCTCACCTTCCATTCTCTTCGGACTTTGCCATAGCTGAGTTTTCAAAGGCATCACCAGTTCCCCTTTATTCTATTAAAATGTGAGCCGATATTCTATTCAACCCAAGCTATATTCGCATTCAGATTCTGCAATATCATAAGTAACTTCAATTCAACTTATTTTCACATCAGAACTGTCACAATATCTTCACTTGGATGATATACCATTGTGCAAAATGATCACTCGGTAGATCAACAATTTAATCTGCACTCATTAAAGTTATCCTTCCATAGTCATTCTTCCTCCTACTTGCCACATATAGAAAGAAACTGTCATTTCCTTTCGCCTGGCGAAATTTCTTCCAATAATCTGATTTTGCTTTCCTTACCATGCCGGCCCTCACACTGTTTTTGAGCTAGCCTGTCACCTTACTCCATATATATACCTCATTTTCTTTTTTGGAGCTGATGCTTATTGATACTACTCATTCATCAACTTCTACCCGATTTACCCTCCTGATGTTGAGTATATAGTGCAATACTGCTTCCTCCAGATACTCCTTGATACCCCCCCATGCACTGTGAACATCCTCCCCTTGCAGAACTTTATGCCATGGTACTGCTTTAAACCCTCAAGTGTATCATAATTACCTGTCTTATAATTCTACATCTTTCTTAACTGGAATTTTCATGTTATGTTACTATCCATGTCAGTGCCACATCACTTTCCCCAATTGGAGGCAATGTGTAGCCTGTAGCCACCTTAGTTATTGACAAGTCTCAACTCTATAACAAGATCCAACACTCTCATATCCAGAGTCCCCTCCATCACATTCTGCTTTAAGTAATTCTCTCTGTAAGTGTATAAATTCCTTTCTATGTGATATCATCTTTCCAATCTGTCTCTTAAGTTCCCAATAATAATTACTCCACTCATTGTACTAATCTGCTGATGAATGTCTTCCACATCATCCTTGACTTATAGCAGCAACCGATTTTATATTTTGTCCTATTGGCCTTAATCTCACACTAGACTGGCTCAAAAGAATTGCCATCTGCCTAACTCCTAATCTGTTGGCTGCATCATCAGTAGCACCTCACCCCATTCTGTCTACTTCATTATTCCTTTCTTTCTCTTTTACATCGCAATGTCAAGGATTTCCTATTCATTTAACCTCAACTGTATCACAAGGATAATGTGGTTAGCCCTATGCCCCCCCCAGTGTATCCTATGTCTGTAGATGCATGTGTTCACAGGCTGGTTTACCTATTCTGGGGGATGAAAAACCCAAGTTTTTGGTTGAAAAAATCCCCTACCTCTGTATGAGATCAGCTAACTCACCTTCATTTGAAAGAGACATGTTACTGACGGGAATCGAACCCAGGTCTTTCCGACCAATGGGCTTTGTCTATACTGACTAAGCTACGGAGGCTTCTTTGTCTATTCTCTACTCCCTGAAAATACTAAATCCATCATTCTATCTCTAACTATATCATCTGTTGTTAGCCAAATCTCACTAATGCCTGTAAGTTTTGACAAGGTTGCACTAACCAATGAATTATTAGTTGTTCTTTAAGAGATACTTGTGGCATGGGAGGTTTCTTTTAATTAACACAAAATGCACAAGTAATTAATACTATTTTTTTAAAGGCCACATATTAGTCTGAATATTACATGCCATCATCCGTGGCAAGGACTAGTCAGTACTGTGTTAAAAAATTACCCTATTAAAAATAGGATATATCATTAGCCTATTAAAAAAAATTCCTTACAATTATGGCAACTCAGAACACATTTCAGGAATTCTTAATATAATTTAGTGGCTACTTTACTTCCTATCATCAAATTATCAGCATTGTTTCCATTGTTGTTACTTCGGACAAACTGGACATTGAGTAGAAATGAGAATAAAAGAACACCAATCTTATATTAGTAACAGTAAATCTGAGAAATGAAATCTGGTTTGGCACTGCACAGATTAGATACAGACCACAATATCCCATAGTCTGAAACACGTTTACTTCATTGATGGCAGTTAAAATTTGGACATTTATTTAAAGAAAGTGTTGAGGACCAGTGCCGGCTCTAGGGGTACTGGCATCCCAATCCAATTTTAAGTTGAGCGCCCTTTACTTTTTTTTTTAAATGCATTTAAAATTTAAAGGTTAAAACATCAAAACACATTTTTATGTAAAATTGCGTACTTTAAAAAATGCAAATATATATTATATTAAGCTCCAATTGGCCAGCACATCTATATACGTCCAGCAAAATCTGAATATGATGCATACTATCTGTTGAAAGAACATAAGTGCAATTTGGCTGCTGTGTCCATTAGAAGGTGCGATAATCCTTCATACGAAGAGAACACTTAACCAAATAATCTCGCAATCATAGCCGTGTCTCAGTTGCCTGTAACAAAAAAACACAGTTCTTTGTTCTATGCTGGGTAACTGGACTCTTGGATAGACTAAAAATATAGAAATTTTTATTATTGTTTCTTCCTTTTATATACATCCTATATATACTGTATATAGTTACCAGAGGTGTACATCAAGGGTCTGTTTTGGGTCCATTGCTGATTAATTTGTATGTAAATGATATTTGGAGAGGTCTGAATGGTGATGTGCAGTTGTTTGCAGATGATGCAAAGTTGGGGAGAGCTATCAGGAGTCGAGCGGATGCTGTAGCTTTGCAAGAGGACTTGAATTAACTGGCTAAATGGGTAAATGAGTGGGGATATCAATTCAATGTTTCAAACATCGTTCCCATTATCCACTGTGTTGTGAAGACAACACAGCAGATAATGGGAATGACGTGGAGGACACTGACTTGTAGAAGTAAGGATGTTATGGTTCCTTTGTATAAGGCTTTGATCAGGCCATGTAAGGATTACTGTGCACAGATCTGGTCACCTGGTTTTCAAAAAGATGAAGATGTGATGGAAAAAGTTCAGAGGCGATTGACTAAGGTGATTTCTGGAAGACAGATTGACAAAATGCAATTTGTAGAAATTGGCAGATAGGAGGAGAAGGGGGGGGGGAGTATGATTGAGACATATATAAGCTGTTAAGAGTTTATTACCAGATTAATGTTGGAGAGGTTTTGCACAGAATGGATGAATATAGCAGGAGAACAAGAGGTCATCCCTGGAAGCTGTAAAAAAAGTCAGTAGTGTGCCCCTGTAACGCAATGCCCCGGGCTTGTCTAGTGCTTCTGCCAGCACTTATACTACACATAGCGAAAATCAACTTGCAGTTTTTGCTAAATGTCATTAAAAGTCACAGTATTTATTACAATATATTTAGTGCATATTCACATTTAATAAACACTAATATTAAAATGTTTTTATTTTATTTTTTCACATCATTTCAGTGCCCCTTGAAGAAGACACCCATCATATATACTGTGCTAAGTCGGCCCTGTTGAGGACATACTTCAAACTGAAATCCGAATGACTGCCCCTAAGATATGGGAAAGTCTTATTTTAATCACACATCAATATTTTTTTTTCAAAAAACAGCCAATGAGTAATTAATACTGCAATATTCACTTAGTTATACCACTGTGATGATGGGGTGATGGAGAAATTGTTGGCGAACATGGCCTAGGCACCAGAAATGACAGAGGAGATCGTCTAGTCCAGTTCTGTCAGGAAGATCTAACAATAGCAAATACTTGGTTTAAACTTCCACCCAGAAAACTGTACACTTGGAAATCACCTCAAGATAACTGACATAACATTGTCAGAAATCAAATTGATTACATACTGATGAATAAAAGATTCCACAGTAGTATAAAGAGTGCAAAGACTTATCCTGGAGCAGATATCTCATCAGACCACAATCCTATAGTTACAGAAATATGTATTAGATTAAAATCAGCTAAAAAATCACAAAAGAAAAAGAAAATTGTTGTAGAAAAACTAAAAGACCCAAAGATAAATAAAAGTGCCAAGACCCTTAACCTGCGATTATAACAGATTAACAGAAGAAAATAAAAGAGTGGAATCTCTTTAGAATAGCTTAAAGAATGTCATCATAACAAGTATTGAAGAAGTAGGTTACGTGGATAATGTAAAAAAACAGGAATGGATGACAAATGAGATTCTCTCTCTTATGGATACAAGAAAAATGTACAAAACAAAGCCCTAGCTAGATATAAAATAGAAAAAAAAATAAAAGAAGATAGGAAAATTGGATTTATGTACTGAGATTGAACTGCTTAGAAGAAACAGTTCATAATTTCAATCTGTATAAGAAAATCAACAAAATGAAAAAAGCAAACAGTGTCATTAAGAGACGAAAGTGGAAAAATAGTTCTAGAAGAAGAGAATAAAGCACAGATTTGGATAAAATATGTAACAGAACTTTTCAATGATACTAGTCTATAAATATAAAAGATAACATTCAAGGACCAGCAATTATGAAATGTGAAATAGAGAATGCTATAAGATCAAGTAAAACAGATAAAGCCAGTAGACCAGATAGTGTGCAAACAGAATTTTTAAAATTACTAGAACCAGAGAACATCAAACTTCTTGAAAACTATTTAATAAAATATATGAAAGTAATGAATTTCCATCAGATTGGCTTAAATCTACATTTATCACTATCCCAAAGAAACCCAAAGCGAATTCCTGTGGCGATTTCTGCCTTATTAGTCTAATATGCCAAACATTAAAAATATTCTTGAAAGTAATTCAGAATCGTATTTATAGAAAAAGTGAAGAAACTAAGTGAAACACAATTCGGCTTTTGGAATGGTTTTGGTACTGAGAGGCCCTTTTCTGTGCCCAAATATTGATAAAAAATGCATAGAAAAACAGAAATCTGTCTTTATGTGTTTCATAGATTTTGAAAAAGCATTTGACAAAGTCAGACACACTAATTTAATAAAAGTCCTTCAACAAATAGGGCTAGATGAACAAGACAAGACTAATAAGAAAACTGTATTGGAATCAGTCAGCTACCATTCAATTAGACAACATTACCACCAGTGATATTAACATCAAAAGAGGAGTGAGACAAGGATGCATGCTCTCACCACTCTTGTTCAACATATACGCAGAGGTAATCTTTAAAAAGGCATTGGAAGAATGTCCAGAGGGAATCACAATAAATGGATTGTTAACAACCTACGATATGCAGATGACACTATGCTAATTACAGATAACATTATGGATCTCCAAAAACTCATTGACAGAGTATACATTGAAAGCCAAAGAATGGGAATAAATATAAACATCAACAAGACAAAATGCATGGTCATCAGCAAACATCCAGCCTCATCAATGAAACTGACACTAAATGAGAAAAATATCGATCAAGTGGCAAGATATAAATATCTTGGTTGCTAGCTTAATGAAAGGTGGGATCCTGAAATAGATATAAAGACAAGGATTGAAGTTGCAAGGCAAGTCCTTCATGAAAATGAGAACATTATTCTGCAATAAAGACCTAAACATGGAAGTCAGATGCCAAATGCTAAGTGTGGTCTATTCTGCTCTATGGAGTTGAAACATGGACATTGAAGGCAACAACCATCAAGAAAACTGAAGCCTTTGAGATGTGGCTATACAGAAGAATGCTAAAGATATCAATGGACAGAAAAAATGACCAATGAAGATGTCTTAAAATCCATTGGCAAAGATCTTGTACAAATAATCAAGAAACGAAAAACATCATATCTTGGATACATTATGAGAAACAGCAAATACCAACTTCTACAAGCTATTTTGGTAGGAAAAATTGATGGCAAAAGAACTAGAGGAAGAAAAAAAATATGGTTTGACAACATCAAGAGGTGGACAGGAAAGAGCAGCGCACAACTGCTCTGATTAACACAAGAACGCAGTTTGTTCGCCAAGATGGTTTCTGACCTTCAATAGAAGATAGCACCATAAGAAGAAGATACCAATGTACTGTTTTATGTATAACATCACTTGGCTGTATCCCTTGAACACACAGGGATACAGCCAAGAATACCTTGAGGCATAGGAGTGACCATTCTATCCTCGTATTTCGGTTACGAAATCCAAGCATGCTTGGAAGGTTGTGGGCCTTAAAGGCATGTTAAAGCCATTGGGATAGATGGGATAGATCACATGGCTCTTACTTTTTTTTTCCCCCAAATCCATCAAATATTTGCATTCTACCAGTAAAGAACTTAGCATCCATCTAAAAAAAAAAAAGGCTAGTAAAAACATACATATGGAGCATTGCATTATATGGTTGTGAGGCCTGGATGTTAACAAAACAAGACATTAAAAAGTTGGAGGCATTTGAACTTTGGTGCTGGAGAAAGATGATGAAAATTAGTTGGACAGAAAGGAAGTTCTAAATATAGTTCATGAAGAGCGGTCACTAATGAACCACATCAATGAGAGAAGAAAAAGCCTAATTGGACACTGTTGTGTCGGAAAAAGAGCTGACTCACTATTTGTAAGCCATCTTGTTTCCGACCCAACACAGAGTGACGATTAGACCTAAGGATAAGGACATGCTTATGCCTCCAGAGAAAGGGCTAAGAGAGTATTGTATATATGTTCACTCAAAAGTGTATCAAACCGACTGAGATTGTTAATATTAAATAAACTTAGGAAATCTGTATTTAGAATTAATAATGTCTGTGTAAAATAAGCAAAGGGAAATTGTGTCTCAGGACCGAAATTGTTATTATTAATTGTGCATAAGAGATCTATGTATTAGAACCATGTCAAAACAGTTCAGAGTTGGGGTGACTAATCGGCCGCAGCTAAGAGTATGACGTAGTCATCGAGAGAGGGTGCTCGCATTTGTAACATAAGGCGTGGTGCGAGACTCAAACGCTCTCTCGTTTTCTGTTCCTGTCCAATCCTGGATATCTACGGAAGTTTGTCGCCGGTGCCCAGCAACAATCTCCTGGTTGCTGTTGTACCGAGTCGAATAAAGCCACCAAATGAATGAAGTCAGAATTCCAGTAAAGAGCCGTTGGTAAGCTACGCCAACGTGAAGTCAGCGAAGGGCAACCTTCGAAGATAGTGGAAGTAAGTCGCTGATGCCACAGAAACACATGGTGAGAAAATATGGAAGTGAAAGCATGGAGGGAAGTCACAGAAACCCCATGAAAAGAACAAGATGGTAATGTACAAATTTTCATACTCATTATAGAATTGTAATCGAAAAAGGAATAGGAGCCAAGGATTGATCTGTTTGTGTCAAATAAGCTGGTGCCACTCTAAGCTTGTGCTGAGAAAGGAACCTAACCTTTGAACTGTTTGTCAGGAAGAAGCTATATGATATATTGTTAAATATTAGCCTGAATTTTAATTAAGTTGTGGGGGGATAGAGCTTGTGCATGAATTAGAATATTTTTCCATGTTAAAATACAAGACAGAATGCGTCTGACATACTTTGTATATAACTGTGCTTAGAAAATGAGCACTGAGTAACCCTGTATGGAATAATAGAGTCTGAACATAATAATATAACTGAGATATAGGAATGTTTCGTTTAAACATAAGAATTGAAATTTTGGATATCTTAAACTAAAGAGGGGGAGGGGAGTTCAGACTCTCTAGCATTGAAATTATTACTTAAAGTGTATCTATGCAAGTGTATATAATAAATGTATTTCTTTATATCAAAGTTCATGAGTCTGTTGTCTCTGAGATTGAATTACCACTTATAAAACTTTCGGACCTGTATGAGTGAAGGGGGGGAGCAATTTACGTAAGAAAGAAAAAGGGGGAGCACACTCGCACATCATGTGATCCCTTTGTTGCTAAGCGTTACTTATTTGAGTATCAGAATTTAGTTGCCGGCTGGCGCAGTCATTCAAAACAAAATATAAATTTGTCAGCAGTGAAATAACTGATATGCATGAGAGATAAATAATACATATAGAATAATATAACATAAGAATAAAAGTAAAAAGGTGACGAGGCGGCGACGTAACAACACCATTTGAAGCATGGGAGACCGATTACAGAAATAATGGAGGAGACTAGAAGGAAAGAGGCCACAAGGCAGACCAAGAATTTCATATATATAAATAACAATGATGCTAACTGGTGCTAAGAGTTATGAAGAAATAAAATGGGGGTCACAAGACAGGATGTTATGATGTGCTGCTATAATTACCAATCTTTGGATTGATGCACCAAAGAAGAACCTTGCAATCAACAATCGTTGTCACTGATGATGGCCTCAAATAAATAGTATTACTTTTTTCTTTGTGTTTTTCGTGTTAAAAGAATATGCAATGTGAAGAAAAGAAAGATTCACTGCATAGTCAATTTATTTAATTTTAGTTTTATTTGAATTACTACTTTTACAAACTGGTATTCATTCTAATCAACTAATCTGTATTTTTTCTAATTGGTTTGTCTACCTTGCAATAACTACTGATCCACTATTTAGCTGGCTTATCAAAAAAAAAGTTTGCCTAATTTAGTTTTTTTCTCCAGCATTTTATAAACTGGGTAACAAAACGCATAAAGTTTAGATTTAGTCTTCATACATGTGAGATTGTCACTTATTGATAAAGCTAATGAAGCATACTGAAAACAGAAATAAATTACATTTTTGAATTTCTTCTGTTGTACACTAAGCAAACAACAAAACACAATAATCCCTTTAAATGCATCTACCATATATATATATATCATTTCCACACACAGCATTTAATGACTATAAGACCATATTAAAATATTAAGAATTATAAAAAAAAAATACAAAAAAAGAGCAATTAATTTTCAAAGATAACAGTAATGGAAATTACTTAAAAACATGATCATGCACTAGTGAAACTTAATTTTCTGGTATACAGGTGATGTAATTTTAATTACTCTCCAAGAATGTTCACTGTAGTTTTATGTTTCTGAAGGTCTCTGGAATTAGGCACATTCCAAATTTATCATAGGAAGGAAAATCAAATTGCACTTTTAATTACAGAAAAAAATATCCATGAGTTTTTTTTCCCACATGTTTAAATGAGAATATTAAATCTGAAATTTTAAAGTCAACACAAAATACTTTCAAATGAAGTTTTTCATTAAGTGTGACAAGGAATTTTGGATTTTTTTTTTTGTCATGGATATTGAAATTGTCAACTGTTTGCATAATTTATTGAAATCAAGAATAATTACAGAATTAAAAAAATGCTGCTACTTAGCATTTTAGAATGCTACATGGCATGGAACTAACAATATCAAACTACAGCTCTTCAAGTGTTTTCTTCTTCAATGTTTACATCTATACATTATTCCTTGCTCATTCACAAATTTGGTATCAGTTTTAACTGAACAATATCAAATTCATTTACAGAACGTTATTTTCACAGACTACATCAAATATATTCATGATATCTTGCTATAATAATGGTATAGCACAAGATGGACACAACTGCATGAAATTTAATATAAATAAAAAAAAAGAAGCAAACTATTTGTGATATTGGTTATCCTTAATTTTTTATGTTCATTTACAAGCATGTCATTAAAAATGTAAGTTACTTCAAAATGACATTAACCTGTTACAACTACTACAGTGATCTCTCAATTATTTGACCTTTAAAATAAAATAAACTCATCAATTAATCAATCATTGGAATAGCATCATGTAATTGTACCTTCAGTTATTCAATATACTTTAAACAAATTTCTCTTCTGCTATTGCTTGATAATTGAAGGATTATTGTACTACTATCTATATAACAGATTAAAGGTTAAATATAAAGATAAGAAATAAGCATGAGCCAATGGTAACAAAAATGAAGGAGCCGTGATTCCTTTACTAATGAAATATAATGTGTAAATGTGTAATGTATCTAAAAAACCTTATAGAGATGTTATCAAATTTCTTCAAACATCAGTAAATGTACTTTGGCTTTGTTCAACATATTTCACTGTATGCATAATTTATTAAGTTTTTCTTATCACATCCAACTAGAAAATTCACTATTTTAATCTCTGAACTACATCACTAAAAACACTTTCAAGATGATCTCATAGGTACAGAAATAGAAGATTTCTGTACCTATGTGCGATTGTTGATTTATTCGCAATGACAAACACACTTTAAATCTACATAAAAAAAAAAAAGCTTACAAAAGACAGCAAATTTTATTATCCATTCCATTACTGCTACCAACAAAATGAAGAATTTTAACAGAGATTAGCAAAGTTATATGAAATTGGAACAGTCTGGGAAATTAGATTACTTCAACTTCGCCACTAACATTAACAATCCTGGAATAATTTGATCCAATAAGGACTTTCTTGCTTAATTAAAAATTATAATACAGCATGCAAAATGAATCATCATTAAAAAAAAAGTTCTCTACATATTCAAAGAATTTGGACCAATTATATTCAGAGAGATCCAACTTACTCTGTCAGTGAGAGAAGGGAAATGAAATATTTAATCTGCATATATTAATTATGTTTAAATGTTTCAGCAGAAGAAAAAACGTTTAGTAAATTTAAATAGAAACAATTAGAGAAAACACGAATTTTTTAAGTGATGTTCTGTGCAATCCTATTCTGTTATTCAGCAAAGAGTTAAAAAATAAATAATTGAAAAACAAATGTTACAACATTAAATTGTTTTACGATCTTTCAATCAGTTAACAATGACTAAAGGGTATATGAATTTAATAAATGCTGATAAGCATTGACATCAGTTACTGAAATAATTTATAATTCTACAATATACATAAAAACATGATACAAAACATAACATTCCCCATAAATACTAATGGAATTTCTTATTACTTAAGGATGTAAAATCTAGTAAGCAAATCTCAGTGATCTCATGTCTAATTCCAACCATTTCCTCCTTTTATTCATATTCCAGGTTTGCTATTTATGAATACCTATCAATAATTAAGTGCAAAAACTTTTAATTTATTTATTATATAGCTATATAAATATGTGATATATTTTTACTCAACAGTTTACACAGCTTCCTGCTAGAAGATTACACTATCTGAGAAGTATGAAAATTATTTCCTGCTTAATTGTAGGTTTGTTTTATTTGGCTATGAAGTAATTATACTAAACAAAAAATTATATTATTGTTTAAATCCTAGGTGTGAGGAAACAAAGCTGGTGTGTAAAGAACAAAGCCAGTAAAGGATTAAAGCAAGAATATAATTTTATGTCTAGTAGAGTTTAATTCTTAGTTAATGTTCTTTCTTTATTTTGTTTTAGTTATATTAGTCCTCATCATTTTCAGATTTCTAGTATAAATTTATACCTAGTTTACTCTTCTGACTGGGAAATTAATTATACCAATTTATTGTGTACAAATGCAGAAACTATTCAAAATAATCTAATAAGAAACCTAATTATTAATTTTAGAGTAAATATCATGACTAAAAGATTATATATAATAATATATATAAATCCATTTTTATGCATGTTAAACCAATTATCACATTTTTATAGTTCATAATATAATTTAGATATTTAAAAAAATTACTTGCACATATCATCCATATTTTAATACTGATATTTCCATTTTTCCATATTAATGATTAACCTTTTTAATTTTTTTTTTTTTTTGAAATTCAGAAATCTTAGCATAACTACAGGAAGCGGGAGGGGTAATAATTTCCCAGTCAGATAAAAGCACACTTGATGAACGGAAACAATATACTTTATAAAGTACATTTTATCTAGCTAACCACTTGTGCACAAATGCTCTGTTTTACATTACCTGCTTTTCCAGTTAGAATTAAGTTAAATGATTTCTTACTATATTTTTTATAAACTAACAGACTAATTGATTTTCATTTGAAACCATTTACATATATATTAGCGCTAATTCAATACCAGACAGTGGCTGATTCTTTTAAAGTATATTGTTCAGGATAAACGTTTTTATCATAAAAATGACTAAGCTAAAATTTAAGTGCAAATAACAAAATAGATGGAACGTTCCTGTCTGGAGGATATTACTGACGAACATATTAATGATCAAGATGATTGAGGATAAATACTGTAGTGATGCACTGTTAAAGTTTTTATTATATAAGGTTATTTCATGCACATTGCAAAAAGAAAAAGTATGAAGTTTATGTATTTTTAGATTATGAAATACATGTAAACATTTTTTTTTTCTACCAGATATAAAGTCACATGATGAAAGGCATTATTTACTGATTACTTTAAACCTTTTTTTTTTTATCAGCTGTTTAAATTTTTAATTTTACATTTGTTGGCTATACTTATTTTTTTCCCCCCATTCCCTTTAGTTCTAAATGATTATTTTCAAGAAATGATTATATTTAGCAAAAGCACTAAACATAATTTTCCAGCTTCTCATACAGACTCCATCGTGTAATATATTCTCACACCATTAATGCTGTTAACAGTTCCTTATCATGTATTCTTTAAGAAAGCTTACCTTGGTTTAACTAGGTAACCTCCAATCCTGAACTAACAAGAGCTCTTTCTCTGATGGATACTTAAAACAATATTGGATGTAAGTAATGAAATAAGAAACTTACGAGAAATCTTGACTAATTTTTAGCCGTAATAAGTAGAACATTCTGTTAATGTGTTAAACACCTTAACTGAATAACCACATGGCCAATTAGTCAAATTTCCATTTTCAATAAATGATCAACACTTCATTAAAACAGAGAAGGCAGATATGCCTTCAACAAGAAAGCACCCTCTCTTGCTAAAGATTTAATAGAAATCATGGGAGGAGCCCAGAAGTAAGGTGGTAACATGGTATTTGCTCAACTCCAAAGCAATGCCAAATGAGATTTGCTTTCTCTCTTTCTAATTGGAGAGCCACTTTTCATTAAGTGACCCCAGAACTGAAGAGGCACTCAAGCAGTGTGGGTCTGCTCTTCTCTCCCATTATGAATGGAAGCTTTTTTTTTTCTTCACTTCTTCTAGTAAGTCAGAAGAACTGTATTATCGAACTACCTCTTGCTCAGCAATGTTGTAAACACCTTTCAACATTTTGCATAGGTCAAATGGTATAGGCTCCTTTGGTGGTAAATAGGCCCCTTGATCTCCTTCATATACAAAGCTGTAGATGAAATTAAGGATTTAATAATGCTCGTATACACAAAAAATACTGTTATAGATTTTATAAAAAGCAAAGCTTAATTCATTTTACAAAATCATTAATTTACATTAATATTGTCAACAATGTGCTTATGTATGCCAAACAAAATACAATTCTTCCATCTCTTAATAATATAATTACACAAACATATCAAAATAATTTTCTAGTATAGAGTGGTGAAGTCATGAAAGGGTTTAATATGTGAATAACTTTTTTGGTTATTAATATTTTCATTTTATTTTTATTTTTAGGTATTCTAAGGAAAATCTGGGAAATTAATCAAATGAAAAAGTTCAAAAAACAATGAACCAGATCTTTGTGAATAATTTTGCAAAAAATCTGCAATTAAATGGCCATCACATTCTCCAGATCCAGACTCTCGACTTTTTCCTATAGGGAAGAAGGATATGTGAACAAGCCCCACACAATTCAGCAGCTGAAGGAGAACATTTGTACAGAAATTAGGGTGCTGTAGCCAGAAACATTAACACTGTAATGGAACATGCCATAGAAAGGGTTTGTCTTTGTGAAGCCAAACATGGGAGGAATTTACATGATGTAGTCTTTCATAACTAATAAACAAAAATCTCCAGAATTTCAATATAACAAAAAAATAAATAAATAAATAAATAAAAATAATTAATAAGTTATTAAACGTTTAAATCCCTTTGTGAATAATATGGGCCACTCTGTATTTCAGAAGAAAGAGAAAGAAAGTTGTCCTCTAGATATGGCATATATGCTTTATCCCAATCAATGTTGTTGTGTCCTGAATGATCAAAATTTGGATAAAAGATTAATTCATTCAGGATCTAACAATTCTAAATTGTAGGCAGAGAAACTTGTACTTTGGCAAGGAAATAAAAATGTATTATAACTGTAAAGCAGAACTGAAGAAATATTTAATTTAGAAATGCAAAACTTAACCTATTTTGCACAGAGTCAAAAGGGGAATTTATGTAAAATTATAGTTAAATTAGAATATCCCATTCTATGTAGTATATGAGAGCAAGTTGAATGTAGGCTGAGGTCCAAAGGTCACGCTTTAGCCATCCAGTATAACTTATGGCCTATGGGAAGGAGAATTTATATGGAAAGCGAAGCTTGAACACATTCTTGGAAAAATGCTACGTGCAATAGATAAGTGCCATGCGGTAAAAAACGTAGCGAGAGAGGGCGCCAAAGGAGGTGGTATAAAAGGGTTTTGTCCCCCTCTCTCGAGGTCTTTTGGTTCCTGTTTCCTGCACTCTTGGACGCTGGCTCTCCCTCCGCCATCGGGGGTGATTCCCGATTGGCCGTAGAAGTCATGAGTCATCTACTGTAGCTTGCGAGTTAAGGCTAGCTAACTTTTCATAGCAGAGTAACTAAGCAATATCGAGTGACCGATAATACAGATGAATGCCAGCAGTACCAGAGAGAGACTAGAGCGGCACATCGCCTTATGGACTCGGGGAGACGAGGCTGTGCAGTCATCGTAAATGACCCCGTGGACGATAGCCTACAAAATTGCCTTGATGTCTAGACAAGGCTGCTGATAGAACAGATAGTCATTCCATGGGATGGTAATGTAGAATGTTTAAGTCTTATTTCCAGTTAGAGATATGAATGGACTTTATATGTTAATTTATGTGTGGACATTTGATACAGAACTTTAGAGATTACCACATTTGGCAGTGACCTGTCCCTATTTGAAGAAAGTCTCCCAAGAAGGGATCTGTATGTGAATTAAATGGGATATATTGTGAGATATGATTAATGACTTGAAAGTGATAATCTAATAATTTAAGCTAGCAATTTGTACATTTTATGGATAAGTCTGTGGAGCAAGTTATTATCATGTACTATTGTGTTAGTAGTGATATCTAAATTTTACTAGGAAGGTGATTAAGTTAACCATGTGTTTGATTATATTTCTCATGTGTAATTCTTAGACCTCAATAAATATGTCTTATTTCATTTACCTGAAATCAGCCTGTCATATGAATTTGAATTGCCACTCAAAAAAATTACAGAACCTAGTGGGAGGGACACAGGATTATAATTGAAATTTACGGGCCATGATTGCATGCAAAGGCAAAGTAAAATAACTTTGCCTTTGCATGCAGTTGTGGCCCATAAATTCCAATTATAATCCTGTGTCCCTCCCACTAGGTTCTGTAATTTTTTTGAGTGGCAATTGAAATTCATAACTGAATTAGTGAGTAGAATAAGTTAAGTAAGAGTGTTAGAACATCCATTACTGTGTATTCTTCAGACAGAGCAACCTTGGATAAGAGTCTCATCTATCCTATGGTATTGACTGGCACAGCATAATAGAAATTCGTCAATATTTAACAGGGAGACTGTCTCAGAAGATAAAATTAAGGGCTTTGTCACAAACTTAGACAATGCCTCTAATGAATGAAAGAAATACACGTGACTAAACTTAGGAACGGCCCGAAATCATAGCTTGCTTAAGGAAAAGAGAGTGATAGTTGAATTACTGATTTTGATTGACATATTATTACAGAGGGCAGAAGGGAAATAACTGTATGAGTGAGAAGTAAAAACATTAAAGTAAAAAACGAGAAAAAGTAATGATATAACAATGTCATAATATGTATTGAAATCCAGATCTGATCTTTCTCATTGGATTAAAAATTCTGCACCATTATTTTTCTCACATGAATTGTTTAACAAAAACTAAGGACCCATCTTAAGTGATATTTCAAAATCACTGATTGCTGCACATACATAACTAATTTTTCAGCTAATCATCTTCAAATCATCTTCATTCATTTTCTAACATCGGTTAGAAAACGAATGATTTGTGTCACACTTCCCTATCTCCTTGTGTTTTGATTGTTTATACTACAGTGGTTTCTTCCAGCCTTTCTGTTAATTTATATTTTTCAGCTAATTAAAGCTGATAAAGACAATACCACTATAGTCTTATAGATGCTAAACCATCGGAATGATCGGAAAATGAATTTGCTGCTTTGTGATTGCAATACATACTCTCAGCTTAATGATCCTACCAAAAGTCAGTTAAAAAAACTCAACTTATTGGATGAAACAAAATCTACAGATCAAGAAACCATCAAAAGACTCAAAAACATACCATGCAAGACCTCTTAGAATATATGGTTCACCAAAATTACATAAAAGTAACTGTCCGCTTAGACCTATTGTGGATTCTATAGGAAATCTTGATATAAAATATCAAGATTTCTGTCTAACCTTCTCTATCCCATCACAGGCCACTCAGCTTCGATAAAAATTTCGACAGAATTTCATACAAGAATAAAACACATTAAACTAATAGATAGACATGTTAATAAGCTTTGACATTGTCTCTCTCTCTTCATTAATATCTCTCACAAAGAGACAATAGAACTGTTAACCTAAAAATTTCTACCAGACATAGTGGAATTATTCAAATTTGAAATCACATCAGGTTACTTCACATGGAAAGATAAAATATATACAAAGAGGAAGGAACAGCAATGGGCTCACCCTTATCACCAAACTTAGCCAACTTTTTCTTGAACACTTAGAATATAAAATTTTCACTCTCGACCCAAAACCAACAATTTGGCTATGTCATGTTGATGATGTCTTTACAGCTTGGAGTCACACAGAACCTGAACTCTACCCATTTCTACAAAAAAAAATCAACATGCCTGCATTCTCGTATCAGCTTCACACTAGAAAAATAATCATCAAAAAGTATTTTGTTTCTTGATGTACACATCTAGCATAAACAAGATGGATCCATTTCCACTTCTGTCTACCAAAAACCAACTTTTTCAAGTCATTATATCCATAATACGTCAGTTTCATCCATCTCAAAAATATGGCATCATAAAATCATTAGTATACAGAGTACAAATGTTTTGTTCTTCTGAAGAATCTCCAAAACAAGAATGGGAAATTATCAAAGAAACAGCCTTACTAAATGGATAAAATATAACAACCCAAAAAATAATTAACCACTCTCCTACAAATCAACCCAGACAAGAAGCCCACAGGACTCTCATACCATATATTAAAGGAATCTCTGAATGTTTGGCAAAAATTATTAAAAAAATATCAACTCATTGCTACTTACAAATCCATCAACCAAATTCACAACTTGTTACCTTCTCCAAAAGACAAACTCTCACCAATGATGCTACCTGGTGTATACGAAGTACCATGTTTGTGTAACTCGTCTTACTTTGGACAAACAGGGAGATCTATAAATAAACGTATCTCTGAATATCAAGACACACCCGCCTTGTCAAACCTCACAAATCTGGCCTTGCACAACAAAGAATTGAAAATGCTAACCACAAGATTCAATGGCAAAATGCTAAGCTACTACAGATCTATATATAAACATGAGCCTTTATATAAAGTAAGTGCTGAAGCCTTACTTCATAGACCTAATCTTAATCGGAATGACTGTTCACTATTCCAAGAGTTTGAAAAATAGTTATCCTCAATTGTATTAAATAATTATCTGCTATATTTTAATTTAATTTAATTAATTTCAGTCCAATAGTGTTAATCCATAAACATGCAACTGTACATGTGCACTATTGTTTTTTGAATCCAATTCCTACTGTTGTTCGATAGTGGCACTGATGATGTCTTATAATATATAAGATGAAATATTTACATAATAAACAAGTTATTTACTGTGGCATATGTGTTATTCTATAGTTATGGATAGACCACAGGTTTCACTATATATATAAAATACAAAGAAAGTCAAAAGGTGTCACACATTATTACTAAAATACCCTGGATTAGAGATAGATGTCAAAAGCTTTACATTTGGTAATACTATAAATTAAAGATGCCAAGAAATTATATTCTTGGTTTAATCATTTATCCAAGTGTAAGCAAAGTAAGTGTATATTGAAATATGACTTCTGCATTACTTCAACCTTGGTATCACACTTTTGGGTCTGGTTCCCACTGATGAGACCTCAATAAAGGTCAAAACAGTAGTGGGCCCTTTCCTTAATGATTAGCATTATACATGTCCATAAGGATATATGTACTTGGATAAAGGATTAAACCAAGAATATAATTTCTTGGCATCTTTAATTTAAGTGATGGTGAGTGGTATTTATGTTAGTGTTAATGCGATGGGTGTAAGTAAAGTAGATGTAAAAGTAAATTTTTAATGAGGAGATTCTTGCATAGTTTGTATTTAGTGATTAATTGGTTGTGTCATGTTGTGCATTTTTTTTTACTGGAATTAGTTTAATGAGGAAAGCTCTTTTGTCCAGTCTGCTTAACATAATATGGCCTTGAGAGTGTCTCCAATATACCACTATTTGGACTCTCTCTCTCTCTCTCTCCAGGTACCCTGGCAGAGTATGTGATAACAGAATTATGCACTTGTTGATCAGGAAGCCTCTTGACTTGTTCCTGACAGGTTTTGGCCACTATTATTCCTTTACTTTCCTCCAAAACTAAAACTTCCGCTCAAATCATTAATAATAATCTAAAGGAAATTTAATATAATGAACTATTCCTTCAGTCTCAATTAAGTAAATTATATTAAAAATATAACACAAAAAATACATCAATAAATAAAAAAAATTTACATAAAACTAAGAGTACTGATAAACAAAGGATACGGCAAGCGCAAGACCCAGTATGCTGACTGAGAGAGCTTCACAGGTTCGGTATTACCAGGATAGAAAACTGGACATGGTGGAGGTGCAGGCTGTACTCTGGGATTGAGTGTAACATGCACTGGTGCCTTAGGTGTCACTACATGGATTCGCATCATTTGTGCAATCTGAGGTTTTGAAGACCTGAAATGAATTGTACAACTATAATGAAACACTAATAAGCTTTATCTATTTAAGTTCAATTTTCATTGAACAGGGCAAATCAAGTAAATAGATGACAGAATCCCCAACCACTCCCAAAACACTTGTATTTCTGCCTCACTACTGATCCAAGTAGACTGTGAATGCTGTCAGCCATTTATGCAGTTCAGACCACAATCTAGTCCAGGTCTCTTCCAGCTTGGAGAAAAATATACACAACCATTCACATCCATGCATTGCAAGAAAGTCAAGCAGGACGATCTTTGCAAATTATATCTTTGCTAATTTCTTCGGTCGGATTACTGTTTCCAGCCAACTCATTCTACATTTCATATATGTAGAATGAGTCACTGAAATAATTCTCATTGGTATGGAAATATTTATTCCCTGCTTCATCCTAAATTTGCATCCCACATCTAAGCTTTGGTTGATTGATTTGTGGTTTTATCTTTGCTGTCCTTGCACCATAAAAAACAAATCAATAAACGAAAGCTTAGATGTGGGATGCAAATTTAGAGTGAAGCAGGGAATAAATATTTCCATATTTTCATTTCAAAAAATTGATTTATTCAAACACATTTGATTATAAATTTGGGTATATATAGATACCACATTATAGGTACTAAACTTTGTACATACATATCATGTCAATGTATACAAGGTATTTATTAGTACCTTTAAATATAGATATTCTTTATTCTTATTTTTGTACATATATTTTATTTATCATTCTTTAATATGCAGATACTTAATACCATATACATTTTGTTATTAATTTATCTCCTTATAACTATTTATTTATTAATACCCTGTCATACTGCACCATGACACAGGTTACAGCAGTACACAGGGTATTAATAAATAAATAGTTATAAGGAGATAAATTAGTTAATAACAAAATGTATACGATATTAAGTATCTGCATATATAAAGAATGATAAATAAAATATATGTACAAAAATAAGAATATCTATATTTAAAGGTACTAATAAATACCTTGTATACATTGACATGATATGTATGTACAAGGTTTAGTACCTACAATGTGGTATCTATATTCGAACACATTTGATTATAAACAAATTTATAATCAAATGTGTTTGAATAAATCAATTTTTTATAAAAATTTAAAAACATTATACAAAATGTCCTGATCTGATAACATTTGCCTGAGTGTATAGGGCTTGGCAGGATAAGTAAAAATGGCATTCCTCTCTCATATGAAGTCCCAGCACTGCACCAGAATATGACTAATGGTGAATGTGAGAGAGGTGTTGCATTTCTCACACGTAGGGTCACTGGCTCTCAGTAAATAAGAATGTGTAAGATGACGACTGTGACCTCTACGGAGCCTAGCAAGAACAACTTCCTCTCTTCTTTTCCTATATTAACTAGACTGCCAATGATAAATTTCAGACTTGATTTTATGCAATTTGTTTGTCAGTGTTTTTGCTAGGAGCACTGGGCAATTAGCTATGATCTTATAAACTGTTTGTAATCAGTATATGATACTGTCAAACAGCATGAGCTGACCTTGCAGCTGTATCTGCAGTGTCATTTTCCTTAATTTCAATGTGACTGGGAGTCCAACTCAACCAAAATTAAGGAGCGTTAATTTGCACAAAGGTTATAAAACCTCACCAAACAGTGGATGTGGATTATACACAAGAGAGGAGACAGTGTATAGAACCGAAAAAAAAAAGTCTGTATAAATTACACATGCACAACACAAGCTGAATAGCATGCAACTGCTGTATAATTACTGCAGTCAAGTGGGATCTAGTTGGAGACAGTAATGTTAGGAAACACAGTCAACAGTTTCTGATCTTGAACCATCAAACCTTCTTCACTAAGAACAACTATAAACAGGACTGTAGAAAATGCAGTATCTTAAATAACAATTGCAATACTAAAAATAGGACATCCTTTTTTCTGAAAGAAAACCATCTGTAAGAAAGAAAGAATGTTTAATCCTGTCATCATAAATGGAATTTAGCTTGATGTAATTTGTAATTTTTTTTATTTTTTTCACTAGAGGTCATGCCAGTAGAATAACATGTGATCAAATCATTGTTTCTCTAGCCTACAGTTAATAATGTAACTCAGCTTGTCTTGTATATTTATGTATGCTCCAGATGATGAACTTGATATGAAGATCGAAACGTCGGGATAATAAAAAAGTTTTTTTAACATGGTTGTAAATTCCATAAAATTTTTAAATGAATGCTGATCACCGTGTAACACTAAAAGAAATGATATTCCTGAAGGTAGAGTCCTCACTGGGTTTTAAATATGTTTCCTGCTGCAGGTGCTCGATGTTACTGATATTCTGGCAAAACCCGCAACTGTTACATTGTAAAAATTTGACTATTGTTTAGGCTTCATAGACTGGTCTGATGTCAGAGAGGTTGAGGACTTACCCTGGTAGGGTTTGTATTTCTTATTAGATTTTGGGAAGTATAGATGACCAGTGTCCATCTCTTTCTTTCGAAAAATATCAAACATATCATCGAAGGTGTCAAGATAACTGGGTAAGTTCAAGTTACTGAAGTATCCATTTTTTCTGAGGGAGGATCTGGTGGTTTGCCATTAAGTGATAACCTTGCCATGATTTTTTTTTTTTTTTTCACAAGTGATATTCACATCAAATGGAAATATTTTTGGAGTTGTTTCTGGAGTGAGATCATGCATTGTCGATTGAAGTGCTCAACAGAGAAGCAGTCACAATCATAAAGTTCAGGTATAGTGAAATTATCACACTGTGGAATACACGTTTCAGTTGCTGTTGACATTTTCTGAACTGCTACCTTCTCAGCATAAGAGGATCTCAGCACAGGTGTGGTAGTGGTTAACTTCCTTTTTTTTGCATCCTGATATATTGAAGTGTTGTTTTTATCTTTTGTATTTCTTTTTTTCTTTCCACTCCTGGCATACACAGGAGTATACTGGATGATCTCCCTGACAGTTTACATATTTAGCTTTCTTTGCAGAGTAAGACTGATTATCATGCTCTTTACTACCACATCGGGCACACAGATTAATTGAGATATCCTGCTTTTATACAGATGTTGGAGGCTTAGGAGTATCAAAAGCAAGGATGATGTTTCTGGATGGAACCAGGTAACTATCACTTCCTGATTTTTCAGCTCTGAACATATCTCCTCACCAGGAATATCTGGAGGTCTCATTCTGAGATCACTCCTCCATGTGAATTGAGTGTTTTATGAGGTGTAACTATTATTGGTATTCCACCAATTGACATTATTCTGAGTAGTTTCTCGGAATGTTGTTAACATGATGTTTCTACAAGGAAATCACAAGAACATAGTTTTTGACTCTTTTGGGAAAACCTGTTAGTCCTAATCCCTTTCGAATAAAGAAGATTGACATTCATTTTCCCTACTGACTTTTCACCTGTTACACAGGTGATTAAAAACAATAGAAGATGAAGAATTCATCTTGAGTGTTTTTTTTTTTTTTTTTTCCAGCAACAGAACTTCCCACCTACCATGGAGCCACATGTGGACAGCAATTCTCCAGCATGCAATGAATGTGTTAAGGAGTGGAATGCCAGGGTTACCCTGGATGCTATACTATACAAGCACCACAGCAAGGCTTGGGACCTGTCCCTGGAACATACATAGGGCCCAAGGCTACCTACTTGCTGAAGCAGAGGCCAAAGTAGTGCAAGACACCCCCCCCCCCTCCAGATGTCCTATGGGTCACAGCAAACACAGCTGCAAGTTGTTGAATTGCAATCTCAATTACTTTATGATACGAGTTAGCAATATTTGTTTCTGTTGTTATCTCTTCCCAAAGACAGCACTCAAGTTACATTTCAATATTCTTTGCTCATTTAGTGGCTGAGAGATAGGATAATGAAATACACCAAAGCCTGAAATAACTGTCACCACATTGAAAACTGATTTTGAGAGAGCTAAAAGAAGCATAAACTTGAATTGTGTTCAAATGGCAGCCATGCCTTCTGGGCGCTCGCCAAAGCTATCGGCATGAACTTTCACACAACATTCTCACCTCTATCACATCCAGATGGTACTATTGTATCATCACCCACAGAAAAGCCAACTTTCTGGCTTCTTATTTCTCCTCCAATTCTTGCATAGCTGATCATGATCAATGTTCCCCAACCATTCCAAATACTCAAAACCGTATTTGATCTTTTGCCAGACAGAGATCAGAAAAATTTACTTAAACTGGATACCCAAAAGTCTCCTGGTCCTAACGGCATTTCTCCAAATATTCTAAAGGTGCGTGCACCAGAGTTACACTTTCTTATTCCACTGGTGTCTATCTTGCAGTCTGGAAAATAGCCCGTATACAACTTATTCCTAACAAGGATGACAAATCATTGCCTTTAAACTACCATTCAATTTCTCTCACCTCAATTCTTTTTTAACTAATGGAACGAACCGATCAACATGCAACTCCTATGCTGCTTTGAAGACTAACTGAATAAATAACTGACAATTCTGTCAATGCCAATCAACAAATGATCTACTAACCTATGTGACCCATTCCAGGACAAACACCAGGAAAGCTTTAGTGAATCTCAAGTGATTGTACCTGATATCTTCAAGGTTTTTGACCTTTTAGAGATACATTTCCAATAAGGTTTCTTAAAGTGATGCAATAACCCAAGGAAAGGAGTGAATAATTCTTCCCTAAAAGAATAATTACTAATCCTTCACATGAAAGAAATAATCAAGAAGACTAGAAAAATTTATAAATTACCCAGTATGCAGTATAAGCTATGCAATAAATTATTGCAGATCACAAGGTAAGCTGTGAGTAAGGATATCCTTCCTTAAAAAATTCTGTGATCTCAAGATTATTACATTATTCAAATTCCTGACATGTACTCTAAAGGGGTGTACATGATATTATGATAGTACTGCATGAAAAACTTCATCATTAGTAAATTCCTAACAATAATTTTTCTCCAAATCAATTTGTTATCAGTCAAGACTACAAAACATTATCAGATCTTATATTTCTGTCTTCTAATGCACTTTTCACTACACCAATCCACTTATATCTTGGTCTTCCTCTGGGCTTTTTTCCCTGCGAACCTGGCAGAGAACACTTGTTTTGCTAATCTTTCCTCTCCATTTCTGTTTAAGCGAACCATACAACCTAAGATTAGCTCTGCTAATGCATTCCTGGATGTTAATAATGCCAAGTTATTTCTTAATATCCTCATTTTTAATATGATATTGCCATTGATGCCATCTGTTCACACCCCTAATCTTAATCAGGATTCTAGTCTTCGGTCAAGTGTTTTACTTCTAACCCAGCTCTCAGATCCATAAGTAAAAATTGGTTTGAACACTATCTTGTATAGAGCTAATTTACTGTTTTGACTAATTTCTCTCTTATTCCATATAAATTTATTCAGTTGACTTTCAATCATACCAGCTTTGATGATTCTGTTATATATTTCCATATTTTACTTACAATTTTCACTAAAAATCGTGACTAAGTAGCTGAAATGTTTTACTTCTTCTATAGGCTCCATTCACAATGAAGTTCATATTTTCAATGTTCATGCCTATTTTCATTGTCTTTGTCTTGTTATTGCTGATTTTCGTACCAAATCTGTTAAAACAGTTATTCAATTTTCCTCAATAATGTGATCCATATAGATAATGAATAACAGATGGGAAAATTTAACATAAAATCATTTATGTTAAATTATCATATTTAACATAAACGATTTTACCAGATATGGTAATTTAACAATAATTACCAGATTTGACATAAAATCATCTTCCTATACTTCCTTCAATTCTAACTGCTGACTTACACTCAAATAAAGATATAATGCCCCACTAACACCATACAACTGTAGTAATATAATAAGTTTAGTTTAATTCTGTTGTCTATTTCCATATTTTACTTACAATTTTCACTAAAAATCGTGACTAAGTAGCTGAAATGTTTTACTTCTTCTAGGCTCCATTCCTGAATGGAGCCTATAGAAGAAGTAAATCCATATCCCAGTCCTGAAGATACTTTCAGGCGCAAACTTCGTTTGCTCACACTTGGATAATGGATTAAGCTAAACTTATTATAGCCTGACCAAGTGAAAAATAAACTCTCAACATACAACTGTAGTGTTTTGAATAGGTTTTCTCTTGGAACCTCGTTATATGCCAGATCTATAAACTTAAATACAGATAATTGTTATATTCCCATGATTTCTCAACTATTTGTCATAAAGTGAAAATCTGATCCTGACAGCCTCTATTTGGCCTGAATCCAGCTTGTTCTTCACCAAGCTTTTCTTCCACAATCCTTCTCAACTGTTTCTCAAGTATATCTTACCAGGAACATTCAGTAGAGAAATACCACTGTAATTCTCACATTCAGTTTTATTTCCCTTTTTATATATGAGTACTATGAGAGCTCTACTCCAATCATCTGGAATTCGTCCCTCTGTCCAGGCCTTCTGAACTATGCAAAGCCACTGAAAGACTTTTATTCCTCCATACTTGAGCATTTCTGGGTGAATATCATCTACTCAGACTGCCTTTCCACATTTCAGGCTTTTGATAGCTTTTTCTACTTCGAGTATGGATATGTATTAATGATTTCATGCCTAGTCAGTGTTTTTTACTACTGTGCTATCACTGATTGTTACATTTAGCACTTTTACAAAGTAATTACTCCATTCATAAAGGATATGTTTTTCTCCAGTTTTCATATCACCTTTATCATCTCTAATTCCTTTAAAAGCACTCTTTCTCCCATTTCTGAGCTTCAATAATCTTCAGAATATCTTGCCACATTCTTCTTTATTTTCTATGTTCTTACCAAAGTCTTCCCATAACTTTTGTTTAGCTAGTTTTACAATGTGTTTAGCTTTCTTACATTTGTCTCTGTATTCTCTAAGAGAACAAGCTGACTTATATCAAAAGGAACTTTTGATATGCTTCCTTCACTGCCTATTTATCTTACTGTGTCCACCACTGGAGTTCTGATTTTTCTATCCTTACAGATAACCTCAAAACATGCCTCTCTGGCATAATCAGTCAATGTTTTCTTTAAGGCTTGCCACAGAATCTCCAAAACTTGGTGATTCAGTTTCTGCTCTCAAACTCTTTCATTTTTTCTTCAATAATCTTTGTGTATCTTAGTCTACAGTTCACATCTGAGAGCTGCTCAACTTTTATTCGCTTTAAAACTTTCTTACACGTTATTCTTTTCAATATGAAATTCAATTTTATCCTGCTCAAGACTAAATAGTGATCACTTCCAATTTCAATTCCTCTGTACACTCTGGTGTCCTGCACCAGGGAGAAAACATCACTATCAACAATAACATAGTCGATGAAACTTTTCTTATTCCTTGTCTCTTCTCTCCATGTGAATTTGTGCACATCTTTATGTTGGAACATTGTATTAGTAATAACCAGTCATTGTCCTGAGCAGAAATCCAGAAGGTATTTGCCATTAATATTAGCTTTGCTCTTTTCTCCAAATGTTCCGAAAATATTTTTGTATGTTTGACAATCATTTCCTACTCTGCTATTTAGATCCCCAACAAGGACCAACTCTTCCTTTTTTATTGTCAGTTGCTTTCTCTAAAGTCTCAAAAAATTCCTCCACAGACACAAATAAGTCTCATTGTTCAGTTCCATTCTCATATTTGCCCACATCATCCTACTTGATGCTGCCATTCAAGAAGATTTAGCTTTGTATTTAGTGTTGAATACTATGGCTACTCCTTCTTTTCTTTGATTGTCATTGCCTGAATATAACATTTTGTATTTATTGCTCAGAAAGATCTCACCAGTTTTTGACTTTTTTGTTTCAGTCATCCCTTATTATATTGATCTGGCACTTATCCAATTCCTCAGCTAGCTCCATTCCTTTGCTATTCAGGTTTCTTATGTTGATAGTACCGATCTTGGACTCTGGTGATATTGAGTTGGGATGTGTTATAGGGTTTGTTCCAGTAGCTGACACTTTTCGCTGTTTGCCCTGGTTCTCTGGCAAAAACAACAGGAGCCTTGTTTAACAGATCAATGCCTCAGCCAGCATGAAATTTTGTCATGTTGTACTATCATTTTATATTGTGGTTTAAGCCAATAACAATACAATTTGGTTGGCTAAATCCCAAATTGCCAGCCCCTTGTTCATTCAGTATCCAGGTAGATACCTAACATGGTGCACTATAAGATGGTGAGGACTGGACATTAGGTCAGAAGCCCTGGTCAGTTTTCCATATTCCTTTAAAGGCTATGTGGAAGTCTCCTCTCAGTTATACAGCTTTAACCATTAAGCACCCCAGGTCTTAATTCCAATATAAATTATGTGCATCACCACCTACACACATTCAAAGCTGATATGTTATCACAACTGGTAAATTCTACATCTTGACTCAACTTTTTACAATACATCTTTAATGATGCCTTTCATAAGAGGGCCAACTTGGTATTTATCAGGTCTGATATCCTGGCCAAAGGTTACTAGAGTGGAAATCTTTTACATGACATGCTTTGGCTTAAGATTTCCTTATCTCACTTTCTTGCATTCATTCACTGCATCTACTGCACTTCCAACTCCAATGACTTCACAAACCTATTAGACTAGGTATCTCTGAAAGTCAACCACATACATTCCTAACAGTGAGATAATCTTCATCGATTATTGCAACATCCACAACTCAGACTAGATTCCACTCTCTAATTTCACAGACTAGTGAAAAGGTATAATTTTTGCCACAAATGATGATTTAACTGTTCGCCAACCAACCAACCAGAATCCAATCCAGATAATCCTCATCATTCTGACAATGCCTTGGATCTATTTTAATCCAAACACACTGTTGTGTTTGCTCTCCTCTTGGCAAGTGTGACCCAAACCTTATTCATGTCTCCTTTAAAACAGATTGCCAGTCTCCTCATTTTCAGCCTCAGGTCCTGTGGCACTACAATGGTGGAATGACCTTTGGAACTTTTATACATCATTTATATGGTCTGATTCAGGAGCGAATTCTCCATGCTTGCTACACAAGCTCATTAACTGAGAAAGAAGTAATATTTATTTGTTAATAAATGCATGCATTTATAAGCATTCCATTTAGGCTTTTATTTTTGTAGACAGAAGAAGTCTTAAGCTTGCGCAGCAATAATTGAACTTTGCGTTGTGTATCGAAGGCCGATGCTTGCTTGTCTAGTCAAAGCCACCTTGGCTTGCTCGGTTGTAGGAGCTTCCAGGTCCTCACATCAGCACTGTGATTTCATACGCACGCATAGCCATTTCACGTCGTCTCACTATATTGCTTAAACACAGGCCATACACAGTCAACGTAGCTCTAGCCAGTGAGCTTCAAGCAGCCTTTACAAGTGTGCGTGTTGCTTGGGAAAATTAAGTTACAACCAACTTTTTATGATGATGTTATTGACCAGTTCATAAAGAACCATAGGGTAGAATTTGTATTCAAGTAGCTAAATTGAAAATGATAGAATATCATTTGTAAAATAAATGTTGTATTCGTATGATTAAATGTACATAAATTTCTAAATATACAGTTTTAAATGGTCAGTAATTAATTATTCCTTGTTCTTATCATTCACTCCCTGAATGATAAGAACAAGCATGAATTTCAAGACCAGCATTCGCCCCGGTCTGATTATTGCTTCTGCTTTTCTGATCCTAATAACAGAAATTATTCTTACTGGGGTCCACTCAAAATCCTTGACCCTCACCCAAACATTGGTTTTCCAACAATTGCGCCAAAGCAGTGCTAGCCAAAAATTCATAATATTCCCCAATGGCTTCAGTCAAAAAACTCTAGCCTATCACTCAGCCTGTGCTACAGCTCAAGTGCAATTCACAGCAACTTAGCAAAAATACCAACCAATCTGGTGCAGCCTTGTAAGGGCCAAGTGTACTATGCAAGTCTCATGTCCAAATGAAAGTTGAGTCATCTGGTACCTATCTGAATCTGTGAAAACAAAACTTCAGTCCTGCCAGATTTCCACCTCTCTCACACACACACACACACACACACATCCTGATGGTACAATCGCAATCCAGTAGACTCTCGACTATCCGGCCTCTGTACTATCTGGAGCCTGGATTTTATCACGGAGAATTATAATAATACAGTCATTCGCCATAATAAAATGAGGAATATGTACTGTAATTTACTTTGCCAAGGCTTTGCAAGCGGGCATCTGCTACAATCCTCCTACGTGCCGTGTGCATAACACAAGTTGAGACATGCAAAGTGCGGATTTCCCCGCTTCGTCAGTTGTGTATGGGATGTCCACAAGTGCGGAATGCATTTGCCACTGTTCCTGGTTACGTTAGTAAATTGTTAGTAAAGAGATTCGAAACATATCACTTGTAAAGTGTTGGAAAATTCTTTTGGACCATGAAGGTAGACATTTCAACCTCGAACCAATGTGAAACCGAAGTGGAAGATGAAAACGATAAACGTTTCGTTGCTCAAAAATGTACTGAGCTGTGACGATGTCAATGCAGAGGACATTACAGAATGGATGTCAAACGACGAAGTTGATGAAATAACTGACAACGATATTGTGGAAATGGTGACACAGGGGGAAGAAGAAGAAGAGGAGGCATCCTTAGATGACAAGAAAAATCTCATCCCACATTCGGAAGGGTTCAAGATGATTGAGGCAGCGCTGCAGTACATTAGTGAGCAGGAGGGAGCGACGCCAGCTGATATCATCTGCTTGCGTAAGTGGAGGGACACTGTGTCGCAGAAGAGGACTAAAAGGGTGAAGCAGTCATCTATAAAGGACTTTTTCAAAAACTAAAAACTGTAATAAATTTAGTTTAATCCTTTATCCAAGTGTGAGCAAACAAAGTTTGCGCCTGAAAGTATCTTAAGGACTGGGGTAAGGTGGTACAACACCAGGGAGACTCCTTGCAAAGGTGGAGCAAGCTACCAACATTCCTATCTCAGTATCTCCCATAATGCAAAACATATCTCCTTGCGGATATGTCTAATGTTATGCATTAAAGGAAGGGCCACTACCCAGACTAGTTTCAACCTTTATTGAGGTCTCTTCAGTGGGAGCCAGGCCCAAGTGGAGATAACAGCCAGAAGCATTAGCAAGGTCATCTCCACCTATAGGAGTTGCCAAATGGTGTGCCACCTTTTTAATAAATTACTCTGGATTTAGAGAAAGATGTTCAAAGTTTATTTTTCACTTGGTTAGAATATAATAAATTTAGTTTAATCCTTTATCCAAGTGTGAGCAAACAAAGTTTGTGCCTGAAAGTATCTTCAGGACTGGGGTAAGGTGGTGTTGGATTCTGATCATGTAGAAATTAGAATAAATGTTATTTGATTCAGAATCCAACATGATTTTCCATCACAAGAACTATATTTGTAAATATTATCTAATGTAAATAACATAAATTATAATTGATATCATATAACTGCCTTAATTATATCAAGTTTTTAATTATTTAATCAAAAGAAAGTGTTAATGATAAAGAGGTTCTGTATTAAATATTATTAAGTTATTTTATTTATTGTTATGTCAATATTATAAGAACTTGTATTTGTAATTTAACTACGCACTTATTGAAATGCAAATATTCTATTTATTCTTTTTTGTGAAAGTTTAACGTTATGTAATAACTGAATGTAGTTGTATAGCCTAATGTAACATTCGCGAGAATGTTTACGTTTATCGGTTGTCATAGAGACGCGTGAAATAAATAAGCGCGAGTGAAGGGAGCGTGGGCAAAATAAGAAGAAGAAAATATATACGTAGTAGGAGAGTCGGAACGGAATTTTGGAAGTAAAAAGTAGCAAGGGGATAAACTAGAGAAGTAGAAGTAAATAAAAGGTTCTTAGGGTAGGAGTTAAGTGGATAATTTTTATAAGTGAGCAAGGAAGAAACGAATTTTATAGTTAGCTGAAAGTGAAATCAGCAGTAATCATAGAAAGGAAATTAATGCTACAATTGGGTAAAATAAGTAGCCGGACATTTAAGGAAGAATTCTGAATGAACCCGGCTATTCTAGAATTGTGGCTTATTTCCGATTTGCCCTAAAGGAACCTCACAGCGTTTTAATTGATTTATGAGTGGTAATGACGATAGATGAAGTACCCTATAATTGAAGTCTAGAATTCTGAAGTGCGTGTGATAGTGCTTTAAGTATAATTGTGGATAAGTCTTGTTGATGCGTTTTTTTTTAAGTAAGATAAATAAATTCCAGAAGTTTGCTCACAACGTATTTGATGTACTAGGAACTATTTCCGGTAAGGACTATCTTAGTGTATTATTTCAATGCTTGAAGAATTGAGTGTTAATTACGCTACGCTTAACCTAACCTCAACTGTGGAAACTCTTCGTGATTGAGAGTTGAAGTTAAGAATTGTTAGAGAGATATTTTCAACTATTAGTGCCTGCGATATTTTGAACTTATAGCATGACTGAAAAATGTGTGAAAACTAATTAGATTGGATGTTCTATTATATTCATTTAAGTGTAAAAACTTTATAATCCAGAAGCTAAAAAGAATTTGTATGTGAAAGTTTGGAAGATTGAATTAATATGAATGACTTGACCTGTTGTACTAACTTGACTGAGTTGTCATATTTAGAAGTGGAATTCATGTATTTGTTATATAACCATATATTAAATGTTTTGTTTGTTAATTTAAATATTGTGTTTGCCTGAATTTCTTTTTATTGCACCGTTCACAAAAAATTCGAATCTTGCGGGAATCCCAAGTGAAAAATAAAATACCTCAGCCGGAATGATTGAAAAGACTGCTAACTAATTCTGAATTGATCCTACTAATTCATATAGACTTATCTAAGGATAGAGTGGCGCAGTATAATAGAAATTTCTCTACCCTTAGATCAGTGATTAATTTGCAATTAGTTTTCCTTTATTTTATGAAAGTGACTTTTAGCAAGATGGCGGATTCGAACGTCAAGAGAACACGTCACGACAGTGGTACAACACCAGGGCAACCCCAGTCCTGAAGATACCTGAAGGGCAAAAGGATCTATATAAGATGGATGGCTTGCATTTGAATGGTTACGGTGTAAGGAGACTTGAGAAAGTGTTGCTGAATGTAGTGGATGTGCAAATTCAGGGAAACTAGATTTATTAAGGGGGGAGAGTAGATATACATTCATTCATACATTCAACTGCCTTAAGGAGGCAGTTGAATGTATGAATGAATATAATATGCCCGAGCAAATAAGGACAATAAATCAGAGTGGGATAGTTAATATAAGGCATCAAGGTAGGGTTGGGACTAATGGGGGTCTTAAATTCATGTACACTAATGCTAGGAGTATTAGGAACAAGAAGGAAGAGTTTTTGGCCATGGTTAGCACTTCCAGACCACAGTTTATTGGTATTAGTGAATCATGGCTGACTGTAGATGATATAGCTAGTGGGATTGAATGTGATGGATATAGTGTGTTCAGGAATGACAGGGAGAATAAAATGGGGGAAGGAGTATTGTTGATGATAGCTGATGAGCTACAGCCAAGGAGAATAGAAGTTGAATTGCAGGATAGAGAAAAGAGCACATTTGAGGCCATTTGGTGAGAGATTGTGGCTAGCAGAACTAAATATACAATTGGGTCCTGCTATAGACCAGATGATGGAAAAGATGGTGGTGACAGTATGCACAAGCAAACAGAAGAAATGAGTGGAAGGAGGGTAATTATTATGGGAGATTTCAACTATGGTTGCATTGATTGGAGTGAGGAGAGGACACACGGGAGGAAGGAATTGGATTTTATGCGGTTATTAAGGGATAACTATCTGCGACAGCATGTAATGGAAAATACTAGGGGTCAGAGAGTGCTTGACCTAGTAATTACATCTGAGGATTTGGCTGTAACAAATATGACCACAATGCCACCAATTGGTGAGAGTGAGCACAGGGTATTGACTTGGGAGATGGCTAAAGGTGTGGAATTTTCAATTAAGACAGGGTACATGTGGAATTATCGGGCTGGAAAGTATGACAAGCTTAGGAGTTTGATTGGTTCAGTGCCATGGCATGTACAACTGCAAGGACTAGAAGTTGATAGTGCATGGGAGGTAGTTAAGAAGTGCTTGCATGAAGCAATGGCTGACTGTATACCTAGAGTCCGAATAATAAATCAAGTAGGGGTTAAATGGATGAATAACACCATTAAGCTTGAGTTGCAAAAAAAGAAACAACTATGGAGGGAATTTAAGGAGAAGGGTGACCGGCAGGCACATGAACGGTATAAAGCACAGGCCAGAAGGGTGATGAGTGTGGTAAGAAAAGCCAAAAAGGATTACGAAAGAACATTGGCCATGCAGGCTAAAGAGAATCCTAAACAGTTTTTTAGATATGTAGCAAGTAAAAGGAAAAATGTACATGGAAGAATGATTTTAAAGAATGCCGATGGTAGGGAGGTAACTGAATCAGTTGATATAGTTGAGTTACTGAGTGAGCACTTTGCAAGAATATATCATCCAGGTGATGAAATTGCAGAAATGAATGAACCAATAGATTATATGGGAATTGTGGTAAATGAAGTGGAGATGAGTAGTCTATTGCATAACCTCAATGTCAATACATCTGTGGGATTGGATGGTATACCAGCTCGTGTCGTACGAGAAGCAGCTAAAGAATTGTCAGTACCCTTGACCATTTTGTTTAATTTGAGTCTTGGGTCTGGGTTAGTCCCGAGGGGGGGTGGAAAGAGGGAAAAAAAGTTCCACTGCATAAAGGTGGTTTCAAGACTGCTGTTGTAAATTACCGACCGATTAGCATATCAGGAATCATTGTCAAGGTCTTCGAGAAATTAGTCAAGAAAAGAATACAGGATTAGATAGATGAAAATGGGATATTGTATGGGGGACAACATGGTTTTGTGAAGCGTAGATCATGCCTCAGTAACTTGCTCACGTTTTATAACACAGTGACGGCTGAACTGGATAGGGGTAATGGGTTTACAGTGATACTACTGGACCTTGCCAAGGCCTTTGATAGGATACCACATGGAATCCTAATCAGTAAACTGGAGCAGATGGGGATAGATATAGGGTTGGTGAGATGGATAGGAGGATGGTTGAAGGAGAGATACCAGAGAGTGGTTTATTCAGGAGTGGGGTCTAAAAGACGGCTTGTGACTTGTGGTGTGCCGCAGGGCTCTGTTCTTGAACCACTGCTTTTCAATTTGTTCATTAATGATATAGGAAAGGATTTGAGAGGAAGTGTTCACTTGTTTGCTGATGATGCAAAGTTGGGTAGAGCAATTGTGAGTGCAGGATGTCAAAATTTTACAGGATGATTTGGATAGTTTGGAGGACTGGGCTAGGAAAAATGGATGTCAATTTAATGTGGCAAAGTGTAAGGTTATGCACACTTTGGGGTGAAAAGAATAGCAGCAGTATATCACATTGGTGGAACCATACTCCAGGAGATTGATGAGGCCAGGGATTTGGGAGTGTTGGTGGATAGGGAATTGAAGTTTAGGTGGCACATTGCCAAAGTGACTAAATCAGCTCATCAAATCACTTGGCTTCTGAAAAATACTTTAACATGCAAAGACAAACAAGTTGTTGTTCCTCTGTATCGAGCCTTGATAAGACCCCATCTGGACTACTACTGCCCAGTTATAGGCACCAGGGTTTCTTCGTGATGGGGAGGAAGTGGAGAGGATCCAGAGACGAGTGACCAAGATGATAGCAGGTCTGTGGAATTAACCTTATGAGAATAGGTTGAAGATTTGTGGGTTGCAGAGATTGGACGATAGGCAAAGGAGGGGTGATATGATTGAGACATTCAAATTACTGAAGGGGTTCTACAAGATTGATCCAGAAGATATTTTTGAAAATATGACTGGTGGTGGGAGGACTAGGGCCATGCATGGAAGTTGGGCAAGAGCGTGGTTGACAAGGGTGTTAGAGCTAGGTTTTTTACTTGGAGAGTGGTGAATGAGTGGAATAAGCTCCCAGAGTCTGTTGTGGGTGCTACTACTGTGAATGAGTTCAAGGCAAGGTATGATAGATACTGTGTCAATGTCGAATAGTTGTTCTTGACATGATGTTAGGGCCTTCCTCGATGAGTCTGTCGACTCCTTGGAGTTGCCCGGAACAACAACAATAATAATACTTTCAGGCGCAAACTTTGTTTGCTCACACTTGGATAAAGGATTAAACTAAATTTATTATATTCTAACCAAGTGAAAAATAAACTTTCAACATCTTTCTCTAAATCCAGAGTAATTTATTAAAAAGGTGGCGCACCATTTGGCAACTCCTATAGGTGGAGATGACCTTGCTAATGCTTCTGGCTGTTTTCTCCACTTGGGCCTGGCTCCCACTGAAGAGACCTCAATAAAGGTCGAAACTAGTCTGGATAGTGGCCCTTCCTTTAATGCATAACATTAGACATATCCGCAAGGAGATGTGTTTTGCATTATGGGAGATACTGAGATAGGAGTGTTGGTAGCTTGCTCCACCTTTGCAAGGAGTCTGTCTGGTGTTGTACCACCTTACCTCAGTCCTGAAGATACTTTCAGGCACAAACTTTGTTTGCTCACACTTGGATAAAGGATTAAACTAAATTTATTATATTTTAACCAAGTGAAAAATAAACTTTTAAAAACTGTAAGTTTTGACTCTTTCATCTTAGGCCTACCTTTTCACATTTGTGAGAAAAGGTAGGCCTAGAACTCCGGCCTATCTGGCTATTGTGTTATCCAGCCTGCCCTTCCACCACATTAGGCTGGATAGTCGAGAGTCTACTGTATCTCCTAAAGTTAAGGCAGTCCTCTTGGCATCACTTTTCTCCCCTCCAACTTTTTTACAGATGATCAGATCCCATCTCATTATTCAAGAAAATACCTGCAGTATGTCTCCATTGAAAATTTGTAAGAACATCAGAAAAATACTCAGCAGCTTGATAGCAAAAAGTCTCCTGGTCTTAATGATTTCCTCCAGTTGTACTAAAAGCTTGTGCTCCAGAACTCACACCTATCTTGTATGATCTCTTCAAATTGTCATACTTATCTAGCATCTAGCAAACTCCTTAGTCCTGAAATTACTTCATGTGCAAACTTTGTTTGGTTAAACTTGGATAAAGGATTAAACCAAATATATAATTCGTAGCATAACAAAGTGGAAAATAACTTCCATCAACTAGTCAACCATCAAACTGTTACCTCCATTATACTCTATCTCCTTTAATATCAAAAATAATAGAAAAGGTCATAATAGCCAACTTCTTCACTACTTGGGGACTTGCCAATTATTTAGTGATCACCAATATAGATTCTGGCATTCTCTTTTAGAGCAGACCTCTTAGCTCACATCACCCACTGCTGGAAGCATGTTATAGAAAAGTTTATCATTCCCTCAGAATGATATTTGGGAATATGAATGAGTCTGGCATCATGGTATTCTTACCAAGCTACCATTTTATAGTATTCCTCCTTCCCTTGAGAATGGATTACCAGCATCCTCTCTGGTAACCGACTGAGTAATGGTGGATGTTTTCTTTCATCAGATTCTACCCAAAATGTTCAATGCTATTACCTGCACTCTTCCACCTATATATTAATGATTGTCTCTCTCACTGACATTCAATCCCATTCATAACCTATGACAATTCTCACCAATCATTTTATTAGGTACATGTTGATATTAGGTTGTTGATATTAGGTACATTATCTAATATCAACAAGATTTTAAAATCAAGATTTAATGACTTGCAGTACCTTTCAGCTTCAGGACAAAAACAGTTTTTAAACCAATCCTCAAAAATAGTTTTGGTCACCCAAGCTTTTCTATTGAATCTCCAATGAACAGGGAGAAAATTTTTATCTAAACTTATAAGTGGGAGAGGATTTTGTGAACTATAAATAAAGAGAGGCTTCATCTTGTAATCTCCAGAAGCATTGCCACATAGTAAAAGTGTTACATGCTCCTTCGAAACCTTGTAACCAGGCTGTGATTTTTCATTTTTTGCTAAAAATGTTTTAGTGGGCATTTTTTTCCCCATACTAAGCCTGTTTCGTCAGCATTAAATATCTGATCATCAGTATAATTTCCTTCTTCAATGATCTGTTGCAATTCAGGAAAACTAGCTGCTGCTTTTCATCGGCACTTGCAATTTCACCTTGTACACGAACACTATGAATGCTCGATCACTTTTTGAACCGATTCTTCCACTACTGACGCCAAATCATTTTCGCTTTCTAATTGTTCTCTTTTTAAAGTTTCAAACAAATTCAATGCTTTTGTTTTTATAGTCATTTGACTAAGAGGAATTATCTTTTGGTTACAATCTTCTATCCACACTGACAATAGCGTTTCCATTTCAATCACAAGATGGCTTCTGTTTCTCGTAGTTTGGGACCCAGATGAGGTCGACGCACTTTGTCCTAGTTGCTTATAGTTGGCAGCGTGGTCTAAAATATGGCGAACATCGATTCATTTAGACCATACTCTCTTGCAATTTTGGCTTTGGTTATGCCTGCTTCATACTTATTTATAATATGCAACTTATCTTCTAAGCTGATCACTCTACGTTTCTTCTTGATAGCTGTAGACTTGATATCATCCTTGTTTCTTTTAGCATTCATTGTAGGGGTAAATAAGAAGAGAAATAAATATCCACATGTACTTCAGACAAAGGCAGACAGTTACTGATGAGCAGATGCCATTGGATAAAAACGAAGCGCTACAAGAGGGTGATACCTGGAGAGTGGCGACTCAAACTGGTTGCATATGTAGTGGGCCTACATCTTGCGACTACAATAATTCGAATATGGAGCGCAATAATTGGAATTTTGGTATCAAATTATAAACCGCGATAATCGAGGTATTCCTGTATACTGTGTTATTGGACTGACATTTATCTCCAACCTCTCCTAACGTAAACACATCACATTAACAGTTTCTTCAGCTTCTAAAAAAACTAGGAATACTTTTTCCACTCAAGAAAGTTGAGCAGAAAAGAATTTACACCCACTCAGCTACTGATCGTATAATAAATACCAAATCTGCACATCTTTAGAAAACTGTTCACATATTTGGGATGGTGCACCTAAAATCTCCTTAAAAATTCTTGATGCTATCCAGAGGAGAGCAATTCAGCTGATAAATGGCCCTTCTCTCACAGGCTCACTTCGACTTCAATCTCACAGATGCAATGTTTCAGCTCCATGTCTCTTCTACAGGCACTTCCATGGTCAATGCTCCAGTGAACTGGCAAACACCATTCCTCCACTTGCTGTGAGGCCTGTTAAAACAAGAGCAGCAGTTGTCCAACATTCCTTTTCAGCACAACTGTAAACTCATCAAGCCCTTCTCCTCGTCCTCATTTATTCCATCTACTTCTGTTCTCTGGAACAGCCTTCCTCATGATATTTCACAACAATTTCAACCTACAGCTGTTTAAGAAGAATGCCAATAGGTTTTTTTTTCTCAATCCTTATTTGTTCCTTAAACGTGGCACTGATGTGCTATAGGTCTACAACTATTTTTGATTCAGAGTATTTTAAGAATAACGTGATACACCTTTTTTACTATTCATATATGGAAATTATATGAAGCCTGCAATTAATTCAACCTTGGTAACTTCCTGGGTCTGGGTACCCTCCCTTTGATGAGACCTCAATAAAGGTCAAAACTGGTCTGCGTAGTGTATAAAGGCTGATGTAAAAGTCATCAGTCTTTATATAAGTAGCCTAGTAATCACGAGAATTCAAGGATAAACTGCATTTGTTTACACTTGGATAAAGGATTAAACAACAGTTTAATATCATATCCAAGTTATAAAACTGTCTATAATTAAATCTAATCATATTATTACTGAATTGAATGAAGAAGATAAAATCTTGGGAGAAACAGCAACAAACATGATGAATGTTTTATGTAATGCAAACAAACATTGCAGAAAATTGCTAGGAAAGATAAGAAAGCTCACATAGCATAAAATTCTCCATACCTGAACAGTTAAAACCTGGATAACTAATGACATTTTGGACTGTGGAAATCAAAAAAGAAAGACAAAACTAAATATGGTAATATATATAATGACAAAGCCCATTATAAAATTTTATGAAGTAACATTAACAGACCATGTAAGCAACGCAAAGCTAGATGGTTAGCACAAATACTTTAAATGTGTTTAGTTACATATATTTATTTTACATAAAGAAATATTTACAGAAGCACATGCAAAGCATCACTATAAAACCATTACAAAATAGTACAGGAAATAACATTGATCTATCAATCTCTGTGCCAATCACTATGAAAAACACCGATAACCATATCTACTAGAGGCATAAAACAAATAGACATCTGATATAACTTTTTTCCAAAAAGTGTTCCAAGAATGGGAGAGATAGCAAATCCTTTGACAAGCTCCCAAATGATAAAGCACAGTATTGCTTCATCAGAGTAAATGAAGCAGTTAAACAAATGAAGCTAAATAAAACATAGGGAATTCACTATATTTCTTCAGAACTGTTTAAATCAGAGGATCAAACCTCTAAAAAAAGATGGTTTATAGTATTATATAAAAATCCTTTATTCTGGATATGATCCTGAATGATTGGCTAACTGGAAAAATAATCTTAGCTCATGGTAAAGGTAGCAAACAATTATTACCCAATAACTATTATGTCATAAAGAGACACAAAATTTCTACTGGAATCTGCCAAATCAAATTACCCAAATATATGAACAACCCAGTGGGAAAAAAAAATAAAAAATAACCAGATCTTCACCCTACAAGAACTTGCAGAAACAGCATTGCACCATTACTTTAGGGTGGTCTGATAATGTACAGTTAGTATTTTAAGTATTTCATAATCCATATCTTATTGTCTTGTTGATTTCAAACAAGAATTCGACTCCATTAAAATGGAAAAGTACTCCAAATGCAGTACAATAAGATATGGATTATGAAATACTTAAAATACTAACTGTACATTATCAGACCACCCTAAAGTAATGGTGCAATGTAATATCAATGCACAACTATTTACTTACACACCTACTTTTTAACTTCTTTATAGAAGATCTTATTAATAATGCAACAGAGGAACTGCAGATATAAAACCTACTCTACAGATCAGATAGTAAAATTAGAAGAATTCTATAAAAAATATAAGATGTCAGTTAATATCAAAAAAGTAAGTAAGTTTAAGCAATCGAGTAATCTGGTATTCAATCTTATATATTGATTGTTGCTAATATAAAGATGGTATTTTTAGAAAGGCAATTATAGATGATATAATCACTAAATTTAATTACTACTTCCTATATTTTGCCAAAATTAGACTGATATCTTTAGGAGAACAACGCACAGATAAAGATATGTACATACAGGCTACATGAGAAAGTAAGACCGAAATAAAGAAACAGAGCAAAAGGTTTTATGTCCTAAATGTGCAACAACTGAACATGATTGGATGATGTTGGTCACTGAACTGATAGTCTCAGGATGAGTATTTTTCAGCTTTGGAGTAGTTTATCATCCAAGTCACTGTGATGTTATGATCATAACATCAGAGTAGCTTTCAAGTCTATTCAAATAGTTTGCAGCCTAGTCAGGTCTCCCAAGAACAGTACCCTTTTAAAAATACCTGGGAGTACATATATTGTGCATACAGAGTACCATGCTTATGTGGTCTGGCCTATATCAAGCAAACAAGCCATGGATTTAAAGTGAGAAAACACATGGAAGATGTTGGGCATAAAAGAAAAGATCTGGTCTAGCCAACCATACAGTAAACTGGGTATTTCTACTAGACTGTATTTGGAGGAAATCTTTTATTTTAGACTTATAAAAGAATCTGATACAGTCACCAATCACATGAAACTTTGAATAGGAATCAATGTCTTATATTAAATGACAACTGTAAATCTCTCATCAAATCCTTCAACATCTCTGATTTCAATTTCGCCAACAATCATGTCCAGTCATTGTGTAATGATAGCTACGAAAGGCATGCGACTTCACATTCATGCTTTAGGATGAATCAATTTATCTTCTTTTGTAACAATTTTTCAGTGTTTAGACAATTTTGCTATTATTATTATGATACTCTCCATGGAGTCAGCATACTCATTGTTTAGACAACAGTTATTATTATCATACCCTCCATGGAGTCTGCAGACTCATTGTGTGTCATTCATTCAATTGACAACATATTTATCATATAGGATCTTAAAAATCATTAACACTCCTTGCATTAACAACATTTTGGTAATGCGTTCCATTCACTGACAGTTCTCCATGTAAAAAAATCTACCCCCCCCCCCACACACTTTTAAATAACTTCAAGGGATGACCTCTGGTTCTTCCCCTCTCACCTTCCACTATTTTTATAATCCCCTCTGGATTAATCTGATAAAATCCTCTAACTTAAATGTCTCTATGACATCTCCTCCTATCCACCAAACTCTGTAATCCACATCTCTTCAACTTCTCTCTATAGCTAGCATTCCAAAGTCCCGACATTGTCTTAGTCACTTGCCTCTGAATCCGTTCAAATGTCTCCACATCACACTGAAAACCAGGTGACCAGATTTGAGCACAATAGTCCAAGTTTTTTGTGCTTTATTTAAATCCCTGATGGAGCCACCAGTTTTAGTGTGAGCAAAACGAGTTTGATATTAGTTTTTAAATATATGACTAATATGAAAAAATTAAAACCTGTTTTAATCCTAGACAAGCAGTTCCTATATATAGATGACACTGAAGCTAATGATAAGGAAAGCAAATGCACAAAACAAGGAAATGTTACTTACCTGCAAGGACAAGGGAAATACAGAGGCATGTCACTGCTGGTTACCTTAGTAGCATTGTCCTGCAAAAATTAAGACAAAGAAAGCTCAAAGCAGAATGACAAAGTTTGCATATACAATGAATGAATGAACACACGGCTTTAGTGTTTAATACTGATAAGATACAGAATGTGTTCTAGTTTACTATTCGAAATATCATAGTTTGACTATTTTATAGCTGATTTTTATATAAAATTTAACACTTATTAAATTTATAGAACTTGTATGACGAGACACATATCCATGCATCATTAGTTCAAATCCAGTCTGTAATGAAATTTTATAGGCCCTTTTCAAGTAAAGCTAAATTCAGTGTTAGGCAGAAGTTGGAGCTTTCTCCCTTAATAGAAGCTAAAATTTTTTTCCTTTCCCCAAAACAAGAAAAAAGCTCCCAAAATACATGCATTTTTTCTCCAATATCTTATGCTTTAAAGCAAGCTCTATAGCTCAGCAGCAAAGCTGCTACGTTCTAGTGGATCTGAGCAAACATTATTATCAGGGAAGACAGCAGAAGATCCCACTATGGTCTCTGATTTTGAACTGTCAGTGTAAACAGGCACAAAATCAAAGTACTCATTTCTATGAACTTGAAAGAGCCAATAGCAGATGACAGGAGGGGTGGAATGTTTGGCTACCTTGCACAGAGGAAAACCGCATGGTGGGATGTATGAATGCCACGGCAATAGTGCATTTAATGGCATTTATGCAATATTGTCTACCCCAATATCTAAGAGCTTTTATTTGCAAACCAAAGGGCTGTCTGTACAGGTGTTGTACAGATTCTTCCATCACGACAAAAAAACTGGTCACATGGATGGTCTTGGCAAGGATTTTATTTTTGCAGCATACAACACAGATAGCTGTTGCCACTGAAACAACAAAAGTGATTCATTTTGCTTGAGTACAGATGATGGGATTGGGTCTAGCCATCAAGCAGAAGTATAGACCTTGGACCCATAATTAAGCTTTGATCTAATTAGTTCTCTGTACAGTCAAAGCAAAGAACATCTGTCAGCACCCCAAGAGGGAAGGAAAGAGATAGGGGGTATGAAGGAAGTTCACTGCTTTGTAGCATTTATTTTGGAGCTGACATATGTGAGTGAGGAAGAAAAGTTTCTTGTTGAACGAGCCCTAAGAAATTGCAATTGGGATTAATGTTTGTCCTAGTCTGAGTTCTGGATGAAGACCATATCTGCAGCAAACATGCACACAAAATGTCCTCTGCTGTTAAAATCTGAATCCACTTTGAAAGATGTCCACTGACCTGTTGCAACTTTCTATGATCTCACATTACATGAATGATAGAAGATGGTAAAGTCATCCACACGGAGTTGGAGAAAGATGTTTGGTTATGGAGTTAACCTTGATTGTAAAAAGTGTAACATTTAAAACTGAACCTTGTGGGACTCTATCCTCTTGGTTATGTGGGTGGGTGGGAGAGCAATTCCCACTCAGACTTGGAAGATTCTGTTCTTGATAAAAAGAGATGGATTCCCTCTAAGACCAAAATTGTGTGGGATTTTCAGTATTCCAAATTTAAAATCAATGTTATATGCTTTTTCCACATCAAAGAAAATCAAGGCATCTCTAATGAATGCCTCCAGTTGATCTAGATGATTAATTGCAGAATGATATTTTTCAAAACCAGATTGTGTTTTGAAAACTTATTTCTTTCCAGAAACCATAAAAGATGAGAGCTAACCAGTTTTTTCCAGAATCTTGCACAGGCAACTGGCAGATTGCTTATTGGGAATTTTGGATCCTTTCCTGGCTTAGGAAAGGCAATAATAATAGCTTTTTCCCAGAAAAAGCTATTATTATTGCCTTTCCTAAGATTGCCTGATTGCCTTCTATGAGAACAGTTATCCAGAAAACTGTTCTCATAGAAGATTCTGTTGAAAAAGAGTAGCAATTGATCCACAGCTGATGGCAACAAATGTTTTACTATCTCATAATGGACGCTATCTGGTCCCACAGCAGTTGGGTGACATTTAAAAAAAAACAGCTTTCATTTCTTTTTCCTTGAATGGTCCTGTTGTATTCTTCAATACCATTTAAAGGAAACAGAACAGGTTTTTAAACGAGTAGAAATCTTATGTGCTGGCAGTATATACGCTTTATTTAATGGTATTAATTCACAACACAAAATATATATTATTGTTTATTTAACTTATTTGCTAATATTTTGCTGGTATTATATCCAGCATCTTCAGAGCACAAATATAGTTTGTCACAGTACATGAAACTGCAACAATTTGGTATAACAGCAGAACCATTTCAAAAAAATTATAAAAGACAATACAATGAACTAAAGTCCTAATTGCATCTATTATTTGGATATAGAAAGAAAAAACAAGTATTCATTTGATCTTAAAATGACTGTTTCCAGATTTTTGGTAAATTGATACAGCCATACTTGTTGAGGTCTGGAGAATGTTTAAAAGCTGCTGATTTCCAAAACAATCTATCAGACTTAAAATGGCTTCTGTATAGCTTTTGTTTTCTTCCAGCTGATCCAAGGCATGGCCTACTAGTCCTGACTTGCTAAAATGATAGTGGAGAATGTATTTTTTATGTTCTCTATGGCAGATGTCCATAGAGAACATAAAATGTTCTCTATGGACATCTGCCTAACCTAACCTAACCTGTCTGCCCATAGCAAGACAGGTCACAAGTACAGGACACTTTACATACTCCTGGTTGTGATAAAGGAGAGAGTTTGTCCTTAGGTGAGTGGATGAGGGTTGCCAATTTAACATATGGTTTAGATGTGGTGTGGAGCTGATATTTATTAAGCACTCTAGATATCTTTTCAGATATGCAATGGAAGTAAGGAATAGTAACAGTTTTTCTGTCGTCTTGTGTATCAGGTAATGGAAGGGATTTACAGGGAGCATTTAGTACTTTTTTTTTTTCTTTCTATTTTTTGGGGATTATAGCCATTGGCTAAAAAAGTGTGACAAGTAAGTGGTTCGGTAATAAAAGCATTTCCAATGTATAAGCCTATAGGTTAGTAACACATGACTATTAAATTATTTAAGGAATTTACAATGTATACTGGGATATTAATTAAAAGAAACTAATAAATATCTCCTATATTTCGGCAATATCACATTGCCATCTTCATGGGAACATACAACTATGACACGTGCACGCAGGCACTACAAAAAGGAAATGAGGCAGAAGACAGAAAACTACTGTTGTTCCTAAAGGTGCCCCCCTAGAGGGCAATATTGGGTTGTCTTGGCTGTTGGGCTGAAGTTCTCAAGATGCAATTTGTTGGGGTTTGGAAAGTTTTTTAGAGCTGAGGCTGATTCCATGAACAATCTTTCATATTTAAATTACTGCAGTGTATTAACATGGCCTTCTTCCAATATATTCTGTGGCAGGTATCCAGAGCATGGTCTGCAAGCCCAGAGTGGCTGTATTGGTGAAACCGGATGTAGTCTTTGTGTTCCGAAATCCTGAAATTTGCTGTCCTGCCTGTTTGGCCAAAGTAGGACAGTTTACAGCTGCAAGGGACCTGGTATACTCCAGGTAGGTCTAGGGGAAGTGGCTGGTCTTTGGTGGAGACGATAAGGGATGTCAATTTCTTATATGGTTTGTAACAAGAAGTCAGATCATATTTTTTTAAGGTTTTGATTATCTTTTCAAAGGTGTCCCAGATATAGGGAATGGTGGAGGATTTGGTGATATTTGTTATGAAGGGGGGGGGGGAGGATGTTAACTGGTTTTAAAATTTTTTGGATTTTTTGGGGGTTGTAGCCATTGGCTAAGAAAGTGTTAAAGATGTGGTTTAGTTCAGTAGTTAGGGCATTGTCATCTGAAAAGATTAATTTTGCCCTGTTATATAGTGTTTTTATAACCCCATATTGTTGTGAGAGGGATGAGTGGGATTGCTGGTGAATGTATCTGCCTGTATGGGTAGGTTTTCTGTAAACAGAGAAAGGCAAGGATACATCAGGCTGATGAGTGATTAGAGTGTCTAGGAAAGGGAGACTGTTGTTTTCCTCTTTTTCCAAGGTGAACTGGATTCTGGGGTGTTTAATTGAGGAAACGAACAACAAAGCAGTTCAGTGTTGCTACAACCCTCAAAAGTTTTTCTTGTTGTTTTCGTAGGAAAGACACAGAAAGCAGTGAAATGAAGGTGTTTTTAGTGTTATCACTGCTTCAAGGCATAGTTCAGAAATCAGTAATAAAATGGTACTGGTCTATATAAAAAAAAAAAAAAAAAAAAAAAAATGATGATCCAGACACCATCCAAAACTTAAAAGGCTTTTTTTTTAGACTAACTCAAAAAGAAGTTCCAGGAAGTTTATAAACTAGAACAAGATGTTTGTGCTGATAAAAGCTTTATTTTACACAAGGGCTGACTTGGTTGGAAACAGAACATGCTAATGGACCACTCATTTTGGCTTGAAATGCTCTGAACTTTGTGAATCTAGGCTACTGATAATTTATACAAGTAAAGGTACTCAGGTATGTAGTTTACTGCCTAATGCTGTTGAATAAGGATACTGCATTACCTTAGATAATTATTTCAACAGACACAAGCTTGCAGACTACTTAGTTACCAAGAAAACTGATGTTTATGGGACTACTAACACAACCTGAAAAGAAATGGCAGAACTCAAACTGAAGTAGTTGAAGAAAGGAGAAACTTGGATCTTTCAAAGAAGGAAGATCATTGCCTTGAAATAGAAAAGACAAGAAAGATGTCACTATGCTCAGCACCATCCATGGGAGCGAAATGGAGGATGTAGCAACAAGGAAGGAACAGTGAAAAAAAAAAAAAAACAGGATGTGGCATTACAATATAGCAACACCATGGGAGGTGTTGATTGCTTAGTCCGAATGCTTTCGTATCATGTTGCTACCCGGAACAAACAGAGATACTATGTAAAAATATTCAGACACCTTTTGCATATCTTTGTGTACAATGCATATGTACTATACACAAAGTTAGGTAGTAAGCTTGATACACAGCTTTTATGCTGGATCTCATAGAGAACATCATTGAAACCGATCACACCTAATGGCTAATAAGAAAGGCGGAAGACCAGTTAAAGGAGGGAACCCAATCAGACTGACAGGAAGGCACTTTCCAGAATATATAAAGAAAATGAGCCATTTGTTGCACAAGATAGTTTTAGGAAAGAAGTTTTAGAAAGAAAAGTGTATGTGGTGACCCAATTGCCAGATAGAGTTGTGTGCTTCACCATGCTTCAAAATCTACCATACTATTAAAAACTTCTGAAGAAATGTCATTGTACGTAGGTTATTGTTGCATATATAAAAAATCATTTATTAGCTAAATATTTTTTTTAGTAAATCATTGACAATTTTTTTTATAAAAATTGTAAAGAAATACTTTTTATACCTAGATAATCACATGGTCTCGAAATTAAAAAAAAAAACCCCATAATCTGCTCTTATACAGGCATGATGTAACTGAGATAACTGAGGTAAACTGCAGCCACAGAGGTTACTATCAGTTGGAGTTCAGTTAGGTTTAATAACTGGTGGTAGTGCACATCATTAATATTTGCATTGATGCTTTGGATGTTGGTGAAATAAATGTAGGAGTGTGATTGTTATTGTATAAAATTTTGGTGGTATTTTGGCTTTGGGTGTGTCTGTGTATTTATTTTTATGAGATGGGCGAGTTAGTGCCAGAGAAAGGATGTGTAGCATGAGGGCCTGTGCACAACTCCCATATAGGGAGTACTGATACTTCTCAAGCATGGACACAACAGTGCTTCTTGCATGTTGCTGTACATGGGCACCATGCATGACCCCGGAAGAAAAAGTGGCAGTGGATTATTTGCTAGATGATCACGAAGAGCCTCCAGACATGTTTCCATCAGGTTCAATTCTGAGTACTATCTAGCAGCTGGCCTATGGAACCTGCTTTGCTGCTGTACCCTTAAACAGAGGTGGTGTGGTTGCCTAGTTTATTAATAAGTAGTGTGTTGAGTATACTTAGCAGAGCCAGCACTACATATGAAAAGAGTGGGAGGGAGGGAAAGACATACTAAGCCCTAATCTGGAAACAAAACATGGTAGCACTTCATGACTCCAATAAGCATAACAGTGGTGTTTCCACCTGGCAGTGAAAATCATGTACCACCTAGATAGAGTTCTAAGTTTTAAATGCTTTGAAATGAAATCCTTTTATGGTAATTTTAGTTAGTGGGTTAACTTGCCTTGATCAATCCAGAACTTGTTGCTCTCAACACTCTGTCAGGACCAGAACACATAAAACGATGCCCTCTTGGGCATTCATATTCTACTCCAATAAATATTTTCACATTAAACTGTGAACCATCTGAAATGGAACAGACACAGAATACAAATTATGTTACACACGTTTACATTTTACAAAATTAAAACAATAGGCACTTAAACAAATTAAATTTTTATGTAAATCCTACCCAGGAAAGGTTTGTAAACTTAATGTATATTTAGTAACATGAGTTGGCTATGAAAAATGATAAAAACAATAGCTATTATTTAAGATACACCACTCATCATTTAACAAACACACCAGGTATTAGAAACCAGTTTCAAAGCAAACTTTTTGCACAAATTATAGTTCATGAATACCACACTTAATATAAATACACCTACATGCATTGTAGGTGTATTTATATTAAGTATGAGTTATCTTCACATCATACCATTCATTAAAATAAAAATTAACAAAAATGTTCCAGTCAAAGTGCAATGCAGTAATTCTGCTTTAAAAGAAATTTACTATAAAATACAATAACACTGGGCCTAGAGAGTTTAATGTGCAAAGTATGTTCAAATAGTTGATTTTTTTTTTTTTTCATACTAACAATATCATCATCATCAAATTCCTGATATGTACCCTCAAGAGGTATACAGGATATGATAGCACTACATGAAAAATTTACATCATTACTAACTTCCTATCTACAAATTTCATCCAAATCAGTCTGTTACCTGTCAAGACTCCAACATCATCAGATCTTATAGTTCTATCTTCTGAAACATTTTTTACTGTATCAATCCACCTATATCGAGGTCTTCCTCTGGGTCTTTTTTCTGACAAACAGGCAGCGAACACTTGTCAAAATTTCCTCTCCAATTCTGTTTAAGTGACCATACCACCTGAGATTAGCTCTGCTAACACATTCCTGGATGATGACAATTATTATTATATCACACCTCCAGGGAGTCCAAAGACTCACCACCTTTACAACTCTTCATCTCACTATTCCATGAACCTTCATCATCTAACACCAATGCCATCTACCGACGACTACCACCACTAGTGCTTTCACAGAAAATCACAAACATCCATGTCCATGGCGGGATTTGAACCCACAGCCTTTTGACTGGAGAGTGGATACGCTAACCACATGGCCAATCAGGCCTACAAAATAAGGTGTCTAGGTAAATATTATTATTATATGACACCTCCAGGGAGTCTAAGGACTCATCTCATCAGAATCATTGAAAATGTCAACAGCATTGTGAACAGAGAACCTGTGGAACAAGTAAAACATTTCAGCTACTTAGGCACGATTTTTAGTGAAGAACAGAGAAAGGTGGAAAGAACTGGAGGAGGCCTTCATCCAGCAGTAGACAGAAAATGGCTGAAAAGAAGGAGATATGGGTATTATGAAAGATCTACTCCAATCATCTGGAATTCATTCCTCTGTCCAGGCCTTCTGAAATATGCAGTGCAGCCATTGTAAGACTTTTCTAGGTCTTACCAGTCTAACTTTTACTACTCCTGCTACCTTTTCACATTTCAGTCTTTTGATGGATTTTTTCTACTTCCAGTATGGATATGTATTCCTGACTGCATGCCTATTGAGTGTTTTTTTACCACTGTGCTATTATTGCTTGTTTCATTTAAGAATTTTTATAGGTACTTACTCCAAACCTCAAGGATATCTTTTTACCCAGTTTTCATATCATCTTTATCATCTCAAATTTCTTTTACAGCACTCTTTCTTCCATTTCTGAGCTTTCTGAACATACATTAGACTATCTTGCCACTTTCTTGATATTTATTATCTATGTTCTTACCAAACTCTTCCCATGACTTTTGTTTAGCCAGTTTTACACACTGTAAAGCTTTCTTACTTTTGTCTCTGTATTCTCTAAGAGCACAAGCTTACTTATTTGCCAAAAATTTTGATATGCTGTCTTCTTTTCCTTCACTGCCTCTTTAACTTTTCCTGTGTCCACCACGACCATGGAGTTCTGATTTTTCTATCCTTGCAGAAAACCTCTCCACATGCCACTCTGGATGAATCAATCAATGTTTTCTTCAGGGCTTGTCACTGAATTTCCAAGGTCTGGTTCCTGTTCTCAAACTTTTTCATTTTTTCTTGAATAATGTTTTTGTATTTTAGTTGACAGTTCACATCTGAGAGCTATTCAACTTTTATTCATTTTAAAACTTTCTTATATGTTCTTCTTTTCAATATGAAATTCAATTTTATCCTGCTCAAGACTAAATGGTGATCACTTCCAATTTTAAATCCTCTGTACAACACTCTGGTGTCCTGCACCAGGGAGAAAAGATCACTATCAACAATAACATAGTCAACGAGACTTTTCTTATTGCTTGCCTCTTCTCTCCATGTGAATTTGTGCACATTTTTATGTTGGAACATGGTGTTAGTAATAACCAGTGCATGTCCTGAGCAGAAATCCAATGACGTTATTATTAGCTTTGCTCTTTTCTCCAAATTTTCCCAATATATTTTTGTATGTCTGACAATCATTTCCTACTCTGCTATTTAGATCCCCAACAAGGACAAACTTTTCCTTTTTCATTGTGTCAGTTGCTTTCTCTAAAGCCTCAAAAAATTCCTCCACTTGTACCTTAGTAGAACCTTCTGTGAGGACTATAGGCACAAATAAGTCTCATTGTCCAGCACCATTCTGATATTTGCCCACATCACTCCACTTGAGACTGCCTGCCATTCAAGAAGATTAGCCTCGTATTTAGTGTTGAATACTATGGCTACTCCTTTTCTTTGATTGTCATTGCCTGAATATAACATTTTGTATTTATTGCTCATAAACAACTCACCAGTTTTTGCCTTTTTTTTTTTGTGTTTCACTCAACCCTTTAATGTCGATCTTGTACTTATCCAATTCCTCAGCTAGCTCCATTTCTCTGCCATTCAGGTTTCTTATGTTGATAGTACCGATCTTCAACTCTGGTGATGTTGAGTTCTCCCGATTTCCCCGTCTGCCCTATGTATAGCAGATGCCACAGGAATAATGAATATTATAAACTCCTGGTTTTTTCATTGGGTGATGTGGAGGTTTCAGAGGATGAAGACATTTTGATATCTTTTCAAGTGGTAGGAAAGTCACTTTTATGTTGTACTTGTAGAGAAGTTTGGCTAATTTATCTGTGACATTCTTGATATAAGGAAGGTGACTGCGTTCTTGAAGTCTTGTTTATTTAAGTTTCTTGTAGGTGCTGTATTGAGAATTTTCTTAATTAACTTAGTTTTGAAACCATTCAGTTGTAGGATCTCTGTTAAGTATTGTATTTTTTCTTTCCACTTTTCTTCTGTACTGGGGATGCTGTATGCTTTATCCCTTAAGGTTTTTATGAGGCCTATTTTTTGCTTGGGGTGGTGGTGGTGGTGTGAGGTAGCATGAAGGAATCTTCCTGTGTTTGTTGGTTTTGTGTAAATGGAAAACAATCTATTTTTTCTTTTACTTATTTCTATAAGGATGTCTAGGAAAGGAAGTTTCTTATTTTCTTCTAGTTCCAGAGTAAATTTTATGTTAGGATGTAAGTTATTAAGATAGTCTTTAAATGCAGTCAGTTCTATTGCTGTTCCTGGCAAATGATGAAGATATTATCCACATAGCACAACCAAATTTTTGGTTTGATGTGCCAGTTTTGTAGAGCATTATTTTCAAAATTTTCCATATAGAGGTTTGCTAGAGCTGGTGAGGTGTGAACCCATTGCTAGTCCTTTTTGTTCCCAGAGTTTGTCTTGGTAAAGGAAGAATGTGTTTTTTTTTTATGTAATGTTCGTAGAGCTGTACAATGTCTGGTAGGAAGAGATTTTCTAGGATGTTTACTGTTTCATTTCTTGGAATCTTTGTGAAAAGGCTGACCACATCTAAACTCACTAATATGTCTGAAAGATCGATGTGTATATCTTTTACTTTCTCCATGAAGTCTGTGCTGTTCTTAATGAAAGATGGTGTTTTTCCTATATGTAGTAAAATCAAGTTTGTAAGGTGCTTTGCCAGATTTGAGGTAGGACAGTCCTACCTATCTACTATCAGTCTTTGTGGTACATCTCACTTATGAATTTTGGGAACTCCATATATTCTAGGAACTAGTGGATGTTTTGATTGTAAATTTCTTTTTATTTCCTCAGACCAATTTGGTATATTCTTGATAAGTTCGTTGGTTTTGTCATTGAGTTCGCCAAGTGGGGTCTCTGTTTAATGCTGTATAGGTGTTGGAATCTTCAAGAAGGCTTTTCATTTTTTCGTTATAACCTTCTGAGTTTAAAATCACTGTTGCATTCCCTTTGTCTGCTTTGATTATAAATATGTTTTTGTCTGATTTGAGTTTATTAAGGGCTGCAAATTCTGTTTTTTGTAGGTTTTTTGGTACTAATTTGCAATTTAATAGTAATGCTGTGCTTTGAATGCGGATCAGATCTGCTATATCTCCTGGTACATTTCTTATTCCTTTTTCAATTTGGGCAATGATATCAATTTTTGGGACTTGTCATGGAGATACAGTGAAATTAAAGCCTTTCATAAGAAGATTTGTTTCATCTCTCATTAGAACTCTTGAGGAGAGGTTAATTACTACTTTGGAACAATCTAGATGTTTCCTTTGCTTTTCGTTTTCTTTTAGAAGGGAACTAAATTTTTTAATTAGGCTGCATTTTTTCTTTTCGGACACCATTGTAGCTTTATTGTATGTGATAGTGTCTATGTTATTTCATAGTTCGGACGGAAGTGATATGGCAAGTTCGTTATGTATATTACATGTATCCTGGTTAATCTTGGACAATTCTCCTCTAGTAGCTACAATTCTTTCTCTCAATATAGCTAATTCCGTTCTTATGTATATTCTGTTAGCCTTATTCAAATCCACGTTTGATTAAAAATCAAACCCGGATTTGAATGTGCATTTGATTTTAATGAACTTGAGAACAATTTCATTGTCTCTGCAACGTATTAAAAATATCGAACAGTTTATAAAGTTTTGCTTTTTAATGCGTAATTTCTCAAATTGTGAAACTTTAGACCAATTAAACTCACCATGAGTTTCGATATAATCATGCGGAGGTTTCTGTGGTTAAGAAGTTCAATCAAATTATTTTGGTTTTGTGACCACATTTTTATTAAAAAAATTGTTTTCAAAATTAAACAAGTACTAAAAAACAAACCTGACAAGTTTTTTGTTAGTCGTCAGACTAACATCTTCAGGGGGAAAGAGAACTAACAGTTCAAAGTACAAACTATAAGAAATTACGAAAAAAAACAAGTTCATTTCAAATTATTTCAAAACGAAATAATTCGATTGAACTTCTTAACCACAGAAACCTCTGCATGATTATGGAGTTTCTTTGTCGCTTTTTAGGAACTGTAGATGATAAACAAAAACTTCGGAATTTCAATTAATGAGCATAACAAAAAGATTGCTAAAAACCGTGAAATTTTATCCTAGATAATTGACTATGTTATTTTGTGGAAATTTTGAAATTCCTTTACGTGGACATGACAAAAAAAATGATATGGCAAATCCAAGTCTATTTAGGGGATTAGTGAATTTTGAGTCGAAATTAGATCCAGATTTAAGAAACCATTACAGTCTTTAAAGGTGTTTCTAAGACTATTCAGAATGAGATACTCGATTGTCTTTTTCAAATATACCAAAATGAAGTAAATAAGTACAGGAATACCTCAATTATCATGGTTATTGTTGCCACGAAAAACACTGCAATAATCGGGAAAAATAATGCGTGTAAAATGGGTGATCAATGCCAAGGATTTTTCAAATCTATCAAATAAATTTTATATATAAAGTAAAAAAGAAATGTGTTAAACGTGTTAAGTAAAAAATGAAGGTTCATTAAGAAAAACAAGATTATTCTTTAATCTTTATTTATATATGAGAAATACATACAGTACATACAATTATTCTTTCTTGGATAAAAATTGGTGTAGAGTTGTCTGGTGGAATTTTTTCTTTCTTTTTTCTTCATATAAAACTCAGTAGCAACGGATGGAATTTTCAATTTCCTGATGAATTTTCAGTGATCACTTGAGATTAGGATCACCGTTCAAGATTTCTTTAAAAGTTTCAGCAATTCTAAACATTTTGTCCATTTCTTTGAGGGTAAATTTCTTCGGTGCCAAATCAATTTGTTCGTCATTATCATCGATTTGAGCATCGTAAGCACGTTCTCTCTCGAGGTTAATTAGGTCTTCATCATCCAGGTCTTCATCTCCTTATCATGCGACTGAAGCAGGTCCTGAACATCACCTTTTTCAATTTCTTTTAGTCCTAGATCGAAGCCCTAGAGTTTGCAGTGTGGTCTAAAATATGGCGAACAGTTGATTCATTTAGACCGTACTCTCTTGCAATTTTGGCTTTGGTTATGCCTGCTTCATACTTATTTATCATATGCAACTTATCTTCTAAGCTGAACACGCTACATTTCTTCTTGATAGCTGTAGACTTGAAATCATCCTTGTTTCTTTTAGCATTCATTGTAGGGTTAATAACAAGAGAAATAAATATCCACATGTACTTCAGGCGCCGTCGGATGAAAACGAAGCGCTAGAAGAGAGCGATACTTGGAGAGTGGCGACTCGAACTGGTTGCATATGTAGTGGGCTACATCTCGCAGCCGCGATAATTCGAATTTGGAGTGCAATGATTGGAATTTTGGTATCAAATTATAAACCGCGATAAATCAAGAATCATGATAATCAAGGTATTCCTGTATATTGAAGAAGCTTCATTTGTTGCTGTCATGGCTGACATAATGGATGTTTCAGAACACTCTCAGATGGTTATTGTTTTTCGGTATTTATTGAATGAAGAAATATTGGAACGCTTTTGGGAATTCTTTATTCCAGAGAATCAAAATGCACATGGCTCATCCAAATGTATTCTAGAGCAGTTAGATATTATCCTTCAAGGTAACAGACAAAAACTAATAGCTCAGACATTTGATGATGCAAGTGTCATGAAGGGTAAAAAAGGAGGCATTCAAGCAAAAGTTAAAGAATTCTATAATAATGTACATTTCACTCATTGTTATGCTCACCAATTGAATCTTATAATGAAAAATGCAGCAAGTGTTACGCGGAACTCAAAAAATTTTTTCTTCAATATTATGGCTATATCAACATTTTTCTCGAGATCACCACAATGTGTAACAATTCTTCATAAGCATATAAACGCCGCCATTCCACTCCCATCTACTACAAGATGGAACTTTAACATGGGCATTGTGAACAAAGTTTACGAAAATTTGCAACCGTAAAAAAGATGCCTTGCTGAAATTCAGTCAACATCAAATGCAGATCAAACTATTTCAGAAGCCACAGGAATTTTACTCTATCTAAATAATGAAAAATTCATGTTCTGGTTGGAGCTTTTTCCATCAGATAATGCCTCATGTTGAAGTAATTTACAATCAAATGCAATCTCGTGAAATTGATGTATTCTAAGTACATGAATATATAGCGAATATTTAAACTGCTATTTTGGCAATAAGAAATTCAAAGTACTGTGAGAATCTTTCAAAGATGCTCACTGCTGAATCAAAGGAAGTATGTGACTGCATATGTGTTGATATGGAGGAAAGGTATTCTTTCACTAAACATTTAGTAGCTGCTAAATTATTTAACAAGGATAAATTGCCTACAGAAGAAATAAAATTGACCACTGAAGCATATATCCCATGATCAACAAAGATAAACTTGAAACTGAACTTCGAGTATTCTACAGTAGACCTGACATGCATGATTATTGTAATTTAATTCACTTGTAAAAATTTATAACAGAAATAATTTAGATTGTGTTCTTAGTGAAATTACTGTATTGATAAAAATTCTCTTGACGATTCCTATGACTACATCGGAGCCTGAACGCTGTTTTTCAACATTAAAGAGAATAAAAACATTTCTGAGGAGAACTATGAATCAGGATAGGTTAAATGCACTTGCAATGATTTCAATGGAGAAAAAATTCTTCAACAGTAACACAAACATCAAGGAAAATGTTATTCACCTTTTTGCTCTAAACAAAACAAGAATGGATTTTATTTTTAAGTAATTTTAAATTATACTAAACTGCATAATTTTATCGATAATAAACAATATTTTTTTCATGTTTAAATTTTTAAATTTTTTTACCATAATTTTGATATTTTATCCAAACACGTATACGCTGTACTTACAGTGTATATGTATATTTCGAAAGTTGCAGCACCCACGATTTCAAGACATGAGCCACCACTGATCTGCATAAAGCAAAGAGCTGACATTAACACCTCCAATTTTGATATCAGGTTTAATACCATTTTCCTTCATAATCTGATCCATATAGATAATGAATAAGAGAGGGGATAATCTACATCCTTGTCTGACAACAGATTTAACATTAAACCATCTTCCTTTACTTCTTTCAATTCTAACTGCTGACTTACAACTCAAATAACTAGGTATTGCTTGATATAATATCCCAATGACACCATAAATCTGTAGCTTCTTGAATAGCTTTTCTCTTAGCATCTTTTCATATGTCTTTTCTAGATCTACAAAACTTAAATACAGATCTTTGTTCTATTCCCATCATTTCACAACTATTTGTCATAAAGTGAAAATCTGATCATAACAGCCTCTATTTCGCTGGAATCTAGCTTGCTCTTCACCAACCTTCCCTTCCACAATCCTTCTCAACTGTTTCTCAAGTATACTTACATAAATCTTACCAGGAACACTCAGCAGGGAAATACTTCTGTAATTCTCACATTCAGTTTTATTTCCCTTTTTATATGTGGGTACTATGAGAGTTCTATTCCAATCATCTGGAATTTATCCCTCTGTCCAGGCCTTCTGAAATATGCAGTGCAGAAACTGTAAGACTTTTATACCTCCATACTTGAGTATTTCTGGTCGAAGATTATCTACTCCAGCTGTTGTTCCACATATTAGGCTTTGGATAGCTTCTTCTACTTCCAGTATGGAAATGTATTCCTGAATGCATGCCTTGTCAGTGTTTTTTACCACTGTGCTGTCACTGATTGTATCATTTATCAATTTTTCAAAGTAATTATTCCATACATCAAGGATATATTTTTTCCAGTTTTCATGTCACCTTTATCATCTCTAATTCCTTTTAAAGCAATCTTTCCTCAATTTCGCAAATCCACTGGTGCAGGACACTAGAGTATACAGAAGGTTTGAAATTGCAACTGATCACCATTTAGTCTTGAACTGGATAAAATTGAATTTCATATTGAAAAGAAGAACATGTTAGAAAATGTTTAAGCGAATAAAAGTTGAGCAGCTCTTAGATGTGAACTGTTGATGAAAATATAAAAACATTATTAAAGAAAAAAAATGAAAAGGTTCCTGTTCTCAAACCTTTTCATTTTTTTTCTTTAATAATGTTTTTATATTTTCATCAACAGTTCACATCTAAGAGCTGCTCAACTTTTATTCGCTTAAACATTTTCTAACATGTTCTTCTTTTCAATATGAAATTCAATTTTATCCAGTTCAAGACTAAATGGTGATCAGTTGCAATTTCAAACCTTCTGTATACTCTAGTGTCCTGCACCAGTGAGAAAACATCCTTATCAACAACAACATAGTCAATGAGGCTTTTCTTATTCTTCGCCTGTTCTCTCCATGTGAATTTGTGCACATTTTTATGTTGAAACATTGGGTTAGTTAGTGGCAGGTCATCCATAAGGGTTGTAGGGCTACATCCCCTCCAGTATAAAATGAAAGTTCCTGTTTTATTATCATCTTAAATTTTTATATATTTATCTAAAAACTGTTATTTTATTCTTTGTAATACAATACTGCTCGATAGTATTTCATATCATTCATTTTGTAGCAATAGTTGCATTTTGCAATATTCAATGTGCTGTGCAGGCTAGTATACTCAATGCTGGAGATGCATTCAATTCAGACTGCACCAAACCGCTGTCTAGTGGGGATAACATGGGGGGGGGGGGTTAAGGTGTGATTTACATGCAGTTTGGGCTGGTATCATTGCAGCCCAAGATATATTGCTACTACACAAGCACAAACAACACAAATTGATGTTGTTGTCGTTAAAATGGATATATAAACCATTATTTTCTTGTTTGTAATACAATAACACTCGATGGTATATCGAGTGTAATTGTATTTCATATAATTCATTTTGTAGCACTAGCTGTATTTTGCAATAGTCAATGTGTTGTGCAGGCTAGGGCTAGTATCGGTACTGGCTAGTATACTCAACGCTGGAGCTGCATTCACTGTAGACCGCACCAAACCGCTGCCTAGAGAGGATAATGTAGTGCGAGTAACGCGTGATTTACATACAATATGGGCTGTTAGCAATGCAGCCTCACCACTACAAATTCTTACACGCCACCACTGGTGCTAGCAATAACCAGTTCATGTCCTGAGCAGAAATCCAACAGGTATTTGCCATTATTATTAGCTTTGCTCTTTTCTCCAAATTTCCTCAAAATATTCTTGTGTGTCTGACAATTATTTCCTACTCTGCTATGTAGATCCCCAATAAGGACCAACTTTCCTTTTTCATTGTGTCAGCTGCTTTCTCTAAAGCTTCAAAAATTCCTCCACTTCTACCTTAGTAGAATTTTCAGTGGGACCATAGGCACAAATAAGTCTCAATGTCCAGCTCCCCATTCAGATATTTGCCCACATCACTCTACTTGATATTGCCTGCCATTCAAGAAGATTAGCCTTGTATTTAGTGTTGAATATTATGGCTACTCCTTCTTTTTCTTGATTGTCATTGCCTGAATATAACATTTTGTATTTATTGCTCAGAAAGATCTCACCAGTTTTTGCCTTTTTTGTTTCAGTCATCACCCCTATTATATAGATGTGGTACTTATCCAATTCCTCAGTTAGCTCTATTTCTTTGCCATTCAGACTTCTTAAGAGGATAGTTCAATAAGACCATGCAAAGTCTAAGAGATGGTGCCACCAATATGTATCGAGGTTATTTTTAGTTGCTAGCAACTTGGAGGATAACACTAAGTGTCAGAAATACAATTTTATTAATACAGACCAGTTTACAATAAAACATATTAAAAATAACCAGTTTCGCCAGCAAACTGTCTGGCTTTTTCAATGCGTTTAAAAAATGCTTTTTTGAGAATGTCAGATTCATTTTTTGTGAGGCTATGATTTGACAAATTGAAAATCACTTTGTCATCCGGGAGGTTGTTTTGTGTCCGATATTTTTTTTTCTTGTACAGTTCATTGAATTTCCTAATTTGTTTGTCCTTATAAAGTTTGAAAGTTTTTTCGTAACTGCGTTGTATCATTTGATCTAATTGATTCCATATGGTGTATTCTAAATTGTTGGAAATTTCATCAAAGAACTTGCAGCAATTAATATCACTTTTATTAAGTTCGTATCTCGTGTGTTGAATCCTTTCTCTTACAAGTGCCAATGAAGTGCATTGATAAATTTTTTTAGCTGATATAGAGTTGATATGACCTCTGACTATGAGAAGCTTTGGAATGATGGAGAATTCCCTGGAACATTTAAGGAACGTTAGGTGGTTCAAAAGTTTGGCCTTTCTCCATTTTTCTCTTTCCATGCACCGAACTTTGTGTTTCATTAAACTATTTAAATTATACATATTTGGTCGTTTTATAATAGAAATACAATTTTATTAATACAGACCAGTTTACAATAAAACTTATATTAAAACTTACCAGTTTTGCCATCAAACTGTCTGGCTTTTTCAAGGCGTTTACGGAGATATGAAAACTAGTAAATGCAAATTGAAAGGAACATAAAAAACGTTGTAAACCAAATAGTAGCTATGGTTACACGTTTTGTGTGACAGAGAGGACTTAGTGTGATAATGAATAAGAACAATAAGTTTCAGTCAGATCTGCTTCTCTGTGTTTGGCATTCATTTGAATCGATCAAGTACGTTTGTGAAAAATGGATGAGAAAGAATTTCGTGCAGGGATTAAACATTACTTTTTGAAAGGCAAAACGGCTCAGAAAACCAAAGCTAAGCTTCATAAACATTATGGTGAGTCTGCACCATTGATTAGAATGGTTCATAAGTGGCTGAGTAACTTTTGAAATGGCCATATGAGCACAAGTGATGCTGAATGTTCTGGATGCCCTGTTGAGGTAACTACTCCAGAAATTATTGAAAAAAATCCATGATATGGCGATGGATGATAGAAGAGTGAAGGTGAGTGAAATTTTTAAGGCAGTCATCATCATCAAATTCCTGCCATGTACCCTCAAGGGGTGTACAGGATATGAAAGTGCTACATGAAAAATTTACATCATTACTAACTTCCTATCTACAGTTTTCCTCCAATTTTCCTCTGTTACTTGTCAAGACTCCAACATTATCAGATCTTATATTTCTATCGTCTAAGGCACTTTGTACCGTATCAATCCACCTATATCTTGGTCTTCCTCTGGGTCGTTTTGCTGCCGACCTGGCAGAGAACACTTGTTTTGCTAATCTTTCTTCGACCATTCTGTTTAAGTGACCATACCACCTGAGATTAGCTCTGCTAACGCATTCCTGGATGCTGACAATGTCAAGTTCTTTCCTAATATCCTCGTTTTTAATATGAAATTGTCATTGATGCCATCTGTTCATGCTTATAATCTTTCACAGGACTCTCATATCTGTGGCCTCTAGTCTTTGGTCAAGTGTTTTACTTCTGACCCAGCTCTCAGATCCATAAGTTAAAACTGGTTTGAACACTGTCTTGTATAGCTAATTTAGTGTTCTGACTAATTTCTCTCTTATTCCATATGAATTTATTCAATTGACTTCCCACCATACCAGCTTTGCTGATTCTGTTGTCTATTTCTATATTTAAGTTACCATCTTCACTAAATTTCGTGCCTAAGTAGCTGAAATGTTTTACTTGTTCCACAGGTTCTCCATTCACAACACAGTTGACATTTTCAATGATTCTGCCTATTTTCTTTGTCTTTGTCTTTTTAATGCTGACCTTCATACCATATCTATTACAATAGTTATTCAATTTAGTCAGGAAATCTTGCAAACTTGTAGCAGATTTATTTAGAAATATAACATCGTCCACATAAAGCAAAGAGCTGACATTAACATCTCCAATTTTGATATCAGGTTTAATACCACTTTCCTTCATAATGTGATCAATATAGATAATGAATAACAGAGGGGATAATGTACATCCTTGTCTCACACTAGATTTAACATTAAACCATCTTCCTGTACTTCAATTCTAACTGCTGACTTACAACTCAGTTAAAGACCAAGTATTGCATGATATAATTCCCCATTGACACCATATAACTGTAGCGTATTGAATAGTTTCTCTCTTGGCACTTTGTCATATGCCTTTTCCAAACTGACAAAACTTAAATACAGATCTTTGTTATATTCCCATGATTTCTCCACTAATTGTCGTAAAGTAAAGATCTGATCCTGCAGCCTCTATTTGACCTGAATCCAGCTTGTTCTTCACCAAGCTTTTCTTCCACAATTCTTCTCAACCGTTTCTCAAGTATACTTGCATATATCTTACAAGGAGCACTCAGTAGGGATATACCTCTGTAATTCTCACATTCAGTTTTATTTCCCTTTTTATATATGGGTACTATGAGAGCTCTACTCTAATCATTGGGAATTCGTCCCTCTGTCCAGGCTTTCTGAACTATGCAGTGCAGCCACTGTAAGACTTTTATACCACCATACATCAACATTTCTGGTGAAATATCATGTACTACTGCTGGTTTCCACATTTCAAGCCTTTGATGGCTTTTTCTACTTGAAGTATGGATATGTGTTCCTGAATGCATGCCTAGTCAGTGTTTTTTATCACTGTGCTGTCATTACTGCATGTTTCATTTAGCAAATTTTCGAAGTAATTACTCAATACTTCAAGGATATCTTTTTCTCCCGTTTTCATGTCACCTTTATCATCTCTAATTCCTTTTACAGCACTCCATCCACCATTCCTAAGCTTCTTCAACAACCTCCAGAATATTTTGCCACCTTCTTGATATTTATTTTCTATGTTCTTGCCAAAGTCCTCCCATGACATTTGTTTAGCTAATTTTACACAGTGTTTTGCTTTCTTACATTTGTCTCTGTATTCTCTAAGAGCATAAGCTGACTTATTTGCCAGGAACTTTTGATATGCTTTCTTCTTTTCCTTCACTGCCTCTTTAACTTCCTGTGTCCACCAGGGAGTTCTAATTTTTCTATCCTAGCAGAAAACTTCATCACATGCCTCTCTAGCTGAATCAATCAGGGTTTTCTTCAAGGCTTGCCATTGAATCTCCAAGGTTTGGTTCCTGTTCTCAAACTCTTTCATTTTTCCTTCAATAATCTTTGTGTATTTTAGTCTACAGTTCACATCTGAGAGCTGCTCAACTTTTATTCGCTTTAAAACTTCTTACATGTCATTCTTTTCAATATGAAATTCAATTTTATCCTGCTCAAGACTAATATAGTGTTCACTTCCAATTTCAAATCCTCTGTACACTCTGGTGTCCTGCACCAGGGAGAAAACATCACTATCAACAATAGCATAGTCAATGAGACTTTTCTTATTCCTTGCCTCTTCTCTCTATGTGAATTTGTGCACATTTTATGTTGGAACATGGTGTTAGTAATAACCAGTCAATGTCCTGAGCAGAAATCCAACAGATATTTGCCGTTATTATTAGCTTTGCTCTTTTCTCCAAATTTTCCCAAAATATTTTTGTATGTCTGACAATCATTTCCTACTCTGCTATTTACATCCCCAACAAGGACCAACTTTTCCTTTTTCATTGTGTCAGTAGCTTTCTCTAGAGCCTTAAAAAATTCCTCCACTTCTACCTTAGTAGAACCTTCTGTGGGACCATAGGCACAAATAAGTCTCATTGTCCAGTTCCCCCATTTTCATATTTGCCCATATCACTCTACCTGAGACTCCTGCCATTCAAGAAGATTAGCCTCATATTTAGTGTTGAATACTATGGCTACTCCTTCTATTACTTGATCGTCATTGCCTGAATATAACATTTTGTATTTATTACTCAGAAAGATCCCTCCAGTTTTTGTCTTTTTTGTTCCAGTCACTCCAATTATGTCCATCTGGTACTTATCTAATTCCTCAGTTAGCTTCATTTCTTTGCTATTCAGGCTTCTTATGTTGATAGTACCAATCTGTAACTCTGGTAATGTTGAGTTGGGGTGTGTTTTCAGGTTTCTCGGCTTGTTCCAGGTTTTAAGGCTGTCGGCATCTCAAATGACTGCATACATAATATTTCACATGAACATTTACATATGAGAAAACTATAGGCAAGATGGGTGCTTTGTTTGTTCATACTGGATCAAAGTGTCAACGTGTGAACTGTTGCAAGGACAGTTTGACAGAATCCAGAGGAATTTTTCTTTGTTTCGTAACAGTGGTCGAAACATGGATTCAGTCAAGGAACAGTCAAAACAATGGGTTGCAAGTGGAGAATCTGCACCAAAGAAAGCGAAAACTGTTCCTTCAATGAAAAGAATATTAATAATTTATAATGTTATACTCTTAAATAAATCAAGTACAAACCTGCAGGATTCCCGAAGTAAATCGAATAAATCTGGTATGTAAATCGACAGTAAAAAGACCACTATGAAAATAGGTAAGAACATGGAAACTAATTGAATTTTGCATGAAAACTAGAATGAGTAAAATATCTCTATTTAGCACAAGTTTTAGTGAAGATGGCAAATTAAAGAAATAGCCAAAAGAATTAACATAGTGGTATGGTAGGGTCAACTGAATAATCTGATATGGAATAAGAGAGAAATTAGTCAAAACACTAAACTAGTTACATGCAAGACAATTCAAACCAATTTTAGCATATGGATAACAGCTTGGTTAGAAATAAACACTTAATCAAAGTTGGATACCAGAAATATAAGAGTTTTGAGATAAAATAGAGAAGTGAACAGATGGTATCATGACAGAATAATTAAAAATGTGGATATTAGGAAGGAACCTGATACTGTCAGTATTCATTAATGTGTCAGTAGAGCTATTTTAAAGTAGTATATGTATTCACTGAAACAGAAGCAAACTTTTTTTGATAGGATGGTGAGAAAAAGATCCAGAAGAAGACCAAGATATAGGTAGACTGATACAGTAAGAAGTGCCTTAGAAGACAGAACTACAAGACATGACAATACTGGCATGCTGATATATAACAGATTAATTTGGAGAAAAACTGTCAACAGAAAGTCACTAGTGGTTTTAACTTTTCATGTAGTGATGTCATAATATCCAGTGAAGCTAAAGCATCAGAAAAGGAGATATTGATAAATAAAGAGTTGACAGCTCACCATGATAACATTATTTAAAACTAAATTTTGGATTAAAGATTTAAAATGAGTGGAATTTTTATTATAAGATAAAGTATGTCCAATAAGTGGGTTAAAGATTTAGCTAATTGTTTGGCAAACCTAAAAGAGAGGACTGAGAGGGTTATTAGATTTATGAATTTTTGGAAATCCGCATATCTGAGGGATGAAAGGTGGGGAACTAAACAGTTTGAGTTTTTCAACTACTGTATTTGCTGGCATATAAGACACACTTTTTTTTCTTTGAAAATAGGTGTGAAAAACGGTGCATCTTATACACCGGTACTCAGTTTTTTATTACTTTTATTTCTGGAAATTTTCTCTGTTCCGAGTTACGCAGTTTCTTCCTTGTGGTGTGTGAGAGCATTCCAGTTATGTAGAGTTCAGTGAATGTGCATGCACTGTCATCGACGATCACAGCTGTGTTCCTGTTCGTTTAAACTTTCCGTTGTCGCAGATGTTGTGAATGGTGATAAATTTCTGCCGTTAAATTTTCTCTACATTTCTTGGCAAATTATGGTTGAAAACTGTCAGCATTGCTACAATATTGCATACAAGCTACGTGTGATTGCGTATGCTAAACAACATGGAAACTTTATATTTGAAATATTGTAAATTCATTATAATATTTAGTGATAAAGTTTTTTTTCTTAAAAAATGTGTACAAAAAAGGGAATGCGTCTTATAGGCCGGCAAATACGTTATTTCAGAAGGCCGAGAAGTGGCATGTTTAGAAGACTTTTTAATGTTTTTTCTGAGAGACAATATTGCTCATAAACTCCTGGATCATAATCCAGCATTTATAAAAAGTGTAGTTTCTGCACAACATGCTCATTTTCCAATTATAATCACTAGCATTGATGAAGACTACAGTAGTGGTACACTTGCTGGATCAAATGATTATGTTTATGCCTTTGCATTATTTATGGAAAATATGGAACTGGCTGTTGGAGAGATATCTTTTAGGTGGCATAGGGATGTTAGCTATGTCAAGCCTAATGTTATCGGCAAACAGCAGGAGGCAAAATGAAAATGCTGCACTCTATAACCAGCATGAAGTCTAAGGATGAAACTTGAGGCACCACTGCAAAGTTGTGGCCAAGGCTAAGGATGCTAACAACAGGAATGCTAATGATATCTAGTACTTACAGAATGATTTGAATATGCTGGAAATGTGGGAAAATGATAATGGCTGCTGATTCAATGTTAGTATGGGTAAAGTTATGCATTTTGGCATGATGAGATGTCCAATGGCATATTATATTGGTAGGGTTATGCTTTTGTTATATAACCTCAAGAATCTGCTAGGTTTCTTGGAGCTGTGGAAACGAATTTGAAGTTTACAGGTCACAGTCAAAATTGCATATAAAACTCAGAGGATAATTGTGATATTGAAACAAATATTTACATGTATGGATGCTTATTCTTAAGAGGAAGTCATCATTTCTCTTTACAAGTTCTTGAGAAGACTGCACATAGACTAATGTGACTCAGAGGGATAAAGAAGCTGTCGAAAGTACAAAAAAAGAGTTGTGGAGATTTATCGTTATTATGGAATGTAGATAATTGAGACAAATTGAGAGTATGTGGACAACAGACTTTTGAGAAAGAGGGATGATATGATAGAGGTCTATAAAATATTGAATGGGTGTTAAATAAAATTGTTTGATGACATTTTTCATTATATGAAAAGGTAAGGGGAAGTGTGTGTGTGTGTGTGTGTGTGTGTGTGTGTGTGTAGTTAAGATGAGAAAGAGCTAGATTTTTCTTTCACACAACAATGAGTGAGTGGAACAGTTTGTCTGCTGACTTCCAGGGAGTAATGTACTACTAGTGTGAATGAGTTTAGGAGAAGGTATGACCTCCCTAGAAGTCTGAGATAATAATAATAATATACAGTATTTCTTTCATTAGAAGTCCAAGTAAAAGTTATGAAATTTGTTTGGATAAGCAGCTCATTTCGTGTTTGAAAGACCATCTATAAGGTAAATAATTCTAAATCTCTGATTTAGAATTTTTTACCTAAATTTTTACACCCTGCACATGTTTACAGTAGTTCATTATGAAGATTTCATGTGGCATTAAGCTGATATAACCTTCCAAAATGTAAACGTTAATTCTAGATCTGTAAAATTTCATGCATTTCTAGTTCTTTCTTAGGTTCTCTTATCACTGTTTGCATTTGCACTATTCCATGTTGCCATTTTGCATGCCTTTATATGATTCATGTCAATCTTTTGTGTTCTGTTTTCCAGATTTTTTTCTGTTTTCTTTTATTTCCTATAATTTCCTTTTGTTATATTTCACGTGATTTTCTTTTGTTATATATCCTGCCATTTCCTTTGCCTCCTGATTGTGATTCCACTTGCTAGGAAATTCGATTTGCTATAGTGAAGACTTTCACTTTTTACTATTTGTAATAGCGAGATTAAAAGAGTATTTGTTTTATGAGACATAAGCCAGGACTTATCCGTAGTTCATTATAGTGATGTTCACTATAATGAACTATGGTATTTAATGGTATTAAACCTGATATTCAAATCGGAGATACTAAGACTTAGTTCTTTATGCAGATGATAATATCTACTTAAATAAATTGGCAGCAGGTCTTCAGGAGTCTTTAACAAAATTAAATAACTGGTAACAAATTTCATAAGAAAATAAGCAACAAATAGATCAAACTATCAAAATGAGTTTGAAAACATCTAATACATTCTCAGTAGCAAATGTACAGAACAAGTTATACAGTTCAGCTTATTTAGATAGAATTTTTAGTGAAGATGGCAAATTGAATATGGAAATAACAGAATAAGTAAGGCTTATGAAGGAGAGAAATAAGCCAACACCATGCTAGAAGTATACAAAACAGGACTGAAACCAAACAGACGACAAAAAAAAAATGGGGTGCTTAAGGGTCAAAGCTGTATAACTGAGAGGAGACCTCCACATAGCCTTTAAAGGAATGCGGAGAACCGACCAGGGCTTCTGACCTAATGTCCAATCCTCACCTTCTCGTGGTGCACCCTGTTGGGTATCTACTTTGATACTGAACGAACGAGGATGGGCTGGCAATTTGGGATTTAGCCGACCAAATTGTATTCTTATTGGTTAAACCAAAATAAAAAATGATGGTACAACATGACAAAATTTCATGCCGTCGCCCGGTTAAACAAGGCCCCCGTTGTTTTCGCCAGGGAACCAGGGCGAACAGCGAAAAGTCAGCTACTGGAACAAATCTGAAAACAAACCCCAACTCAACATCACCAGATCGGTACTATCAAAGTAAGAAGCCTGAATGGCAAAGAAATGGAGCTAGCTGAGGAATTAGATAAGTACCAGATCGACATAATAGGGGTGACTGAAACAAAAAAGACCAAAACTGGTGAGATCTTTCTGAGCAATAAATACAAAATGTTATATTCAGGCAATGACAATCAAGGAAAAGAAGGAGTAGCCATAGTATTCAACACAAAATACGAGGCTAATCTTCTTGAATGGCAGTCAGTCTCAAGTAGAGTAATGTGGGCAAATATGAGAATGGGGAACAGGACAATGAGACTTATTTGTGCCTATGGTCCCACAGAAGGTTCTACTAAGGTAGAAGTGGAGGAATTTTTTGAGGCTTTAGAAAAAGCAACTGACACAATGAAAAAGGAAAAGTTGGTCCTTGTTGGGGATCTAAATAGTAGAGTAGGAAATGATTGTGAGACATACAAAAATATTTTGGGAAAATTTGGAGAAAAGAGCAAAGCTAATAATAATGGCAAATATCTGTTGGATTTCTGCTCAGGACATGGACTGGTTATTACTAACACCATGTTCCAACATAAAAATGTGCAAAAATTCACATGGAGAGAAGAGGCTAGAAATAAGAAAAGTCTCATTGACTATGTTATTGTTGATAGTGATGTTTTCTCCCTGGTGCAGGACACCAGAGTGTACAGAGGATTTGAAATTGGAAGTGATCACTATTTAGTCTTGAGCAGGATAAAATTGAATTTCATATCGAAAAGAATAACATGTAAGAAAGTTTTAAAGCGAATAAAAGTTGAGCAGCTCTCAGATGTGAACTGTAGACTAAAATACAGAAATATTATTGAAAAGAAAATGAAAGAGTTTGAGAACAGGAATCGAACCTTGGAGATTCAGTGGCAAACTCTGAAGGAAACATTGATTGATTCTGCCAGAGAGGCATGTGGTGAGGTTGTGTGCAAGGATAAAAAAATCAGAACTCCCTGGTGGACACAGGAAGTTAAAGAGGCAGTGAAGGAAAAGAAGAAAGCATATCAAAAGTTCCTGGCAAATAAGTCAGCTTTTACTCTTACAGAATACAGAGACAAATGTAAGAACGCTAAACAGTGTGTAAAACTAGCTAAACAAAAGTCATGGGAGGACTTTGGCAAGAATATAGAAAATAAATATCAAGAAGTTGGCAAAATATTCTGGAGGTTGTTGAAGAAGCTTAGGAATGGAGGAAAGAGTGTTGTAAAAGGAATTAGAGATGATAAAGGTGAAATGAAAACAGGAGAAAAAGATATCCTTGAAGTATGGAGTAATTACTTTGAAAAACTGCTAAATGAAACAAGCAGTGATGACAGCACAGTGATAAAAAACACAGACCAGGCATGCAGTCAGGAATACATATCCATACTTGAAGTAGAAAAAGCCATCAAAGGCTTGAAATGTGGAAAGGCAGCAGGAGTAGATGATATTCGACCAGAAATGCTGAAGTATGGTGGTATAAGAGTCTTACAGTGGCTGCACTGCATAGTTCAGAAAGCCTGGACAGAGGGACGAATTCCCGATGATTGGAGTAGAGCTCTCATAGTACCCATATATAAAAAGGGAAATAAAACTGAATGTGAGAATTACAGAGGTATTTCCCTACTGAGTGTTCCTGGCAAGATCTATGCAAGTATACTTGAGAAACGGTTGAGAAGAATTGTGGAAGAAAAGCTGGGTTAAGAACAAGCTAGATTCAATCCAAATAGAGGCTGTTAGGATCAGATCTTCACTTTGCGACAAATAGTCGAGAAAGCATGGGAATATAAGAGAGATCTGTATTTAAGTTTTGTCGATTTGGAAAAGGCATATGACAAGGTGCCAAGAGAGAAGCTATTCAATACGCTGCAGTTATATGGTGTCAATGGGGCATTATATCAAGCAATACGTAGTCTTTATTTGAGTTGTGAGTCAGCAGTTAGAATTGAAGGAAGTACAGGAAGATGGTTTAATGTTAAATCTGGTGTGAGACAAGGATGTACATTATCCCCTCTGTTATTCATTATCTATATGGATCACATTATGAAGGAATGTGGTATTAAACCTGATATCAAAATTGGAGATGTTAATGTCAGCTCTTTGCTTTATGCGGATGATGTTATACTTCTAAATAAATCCGCTACAAGTCTGCAAGATTCTCTGACTAAATTGAATAGCTATTGTACTAGATATGGTATGAAGGTCAGCAATAAAAAGACAAAGACAATGAAAATAGGCAGAATCATTGAAAATGTCAACTGTGCTGTGAATGGAGAACCTGTGGAACAGGTAAAACATTTCAGCTACTTAGGCACAATTTTTAGTGAAGATGGTAAACTAAATATAGAAATAGACAACAGAATCAGCAAAGCTGGTATGGTGGGAAGTCAATTGAATAAATTCATATGGAATAAAAAAGAAATTAGTCGGAACACTAAATTAGCTGTATACAAGACTGTGTTCAAACCAATTTTAACTTATGGATCTGAGAGCTGGGTCAGAAGTAAAACACTTGACCAAAGACTGGAGACCACAGATATGAGAGTCCTGAGAAAGATTAGAGGCGTGAACAGATGGCATGAATGGCAATATCATATTAAAAATGAAGATATTAGGAAAGAACTTGACATTGTCAGCATCCAGGAATGCGTTAGTAGAGCTAATCTCAGATGGTATGGTCACTTAAATAGAATGGGAGAGGAAAGATTAGCAAAACAAGTGTTCTCTGCCAAGTTGGCAGGAAAACGACCCAGAGGAAGACCAAGATATAGGTGGATTGATACGGTACAAAGTGCCTTAGATGATAGAAATATAAGATCTGATAATGTTGGAGTCTTGACAAGTAACAGACTGATTTGGAGGAAAATTGTAGATAGGAAGTTAGTAATGATGTAATTTTTTCATGTAGTACTGTCATATCCTGTACACCCTTTGAGGGTACATGGCAGGAATTTGATGATGATGATGACAAAAAAAAAAAAAAAAAAAAAAAAAAAAAAAAAAACGTTTTGCAGAAAGTGGACAAGTAGCATTAGTGGTAGAAACTATCAGAAAATAACGTGTCACCATTAATATTCAAAAATGTGTGAGTCAGTTGAAGATGGAGAAGAAAAAAACAGCTTAAAGGATATCCAAGACAAAGAAATATTGATACAGTTAAAGCTTTAGAAGAATGGCTAAAAACTCATAATTCATAGATGTGTATGCTCAAGAGATGCAGAGGATACTATGATAGTGCTACATCAGTGGTTCTCAAACTGTGGGGTACAACCCCCCAGGGGCACGTGGCATACTTTCCTACAGATAAAAATTAAAACTGCCCTAAATCAGTTTTAAAAATAACAAATAAAAATACAGAAAAAAAAAAAACTTTTGATGATATAGGTTTCAATTATCATGAATTTCAAAATAACTAATAATTATTTTCTTCACTTATACTTATAAAATGCGTGTGCCAGAGGCAGTGTTGATAGTTCAGCAGCGGCCACATCCTCTTCCAGGCAGCACTATACATGCGCAGCTGAAAGCAGTGACTTAATGACATTTCATTGGCGCTTGTTTCAGTGCAATTGTGCTAATTTGTTTACCTCTTAAAGTTGACTTAATTATGAACAATTGATCATGAAGAATTTCCAGAATAGTGATAGAAATGAAGATACCCGTGCTCCTTCAACTAGTGGTGGGAAAGAAGCTACTCGGAGTGTGAAAATAAGAAAATATGATGAGAACTATTTATCACTAGGCTTTATGAAAACTGTAATCAATGATGAAGAACGTCTGAATGTGTAATCTGTTTAAGTATTTTGGCTGCAGATAGTATGAAACCTAACAAATTAAAGAGACATTTTAAAACCAAACATCCTGAGTTTACAAATAAACCAAGGAAGGCTTTTCTGCTTTGGCAGCTATGAAGTCAAAGTATCGTTCAAGACTAAATATTACTAAAGAACTTAGAGTGGCCATTTCTGATATTACACCACGTTTTGATAAACTTCGTTCTCAAAAGCAGGCCATCCATCACATTAGACTTTGATATTTAAATGTTTGATTATTTTTACAGAGAAAAATTAAATACTTGTTAGTTAAATATTGTTTCATTTATACATATTTTGGTTAATTGCAAGTGTAAAACTAATTTTTATTGTAGGCCAAATATTGTGATACTTTAATCATTTTGTGTCAAAAACTGTTAAATAGTATGTAGAAAACACAAAATAAACTGAATAAAACGTCAAACTTAGTATGACTTCTATTTTGATAAATAAAACTGGCAAAGGGAGGGGGACAGTGTTTTCTCTTGTCAGGTGGGGCTCAGAGGAAAAAAGTTTGAGAACCACTGTACTATATGATTATTTTACATTACTAACGTCCTATCAACAATTTTAGTTTATATCAGGACTCCAATATTCTTCTAAGGCATATTTAATTGCATCAAATTATCTACATCTTTGTTTCCCTCTGGGTCTTTTTCTTGCCACCCTGAAATCAAATGTAACCTGTTTATAGCTAACCTCTCTTCTCCCATTCTGTTTAAGTGACCACACCATTTTAGAATTATATTCTGAATTACATGTCAAGCCTCTAACTGTTAAAGACTCTAACTGCAAAATATCTCTGTTAATCATGACAAATAATAAACTAATTTAGAAGAAAAATTTTAGCGGATGGAAACTACTCTTGTGAGATTCTTAACATCCAGTTCAGCCTATGAGCATATATACCAAAAATTAAGATCATGAAGAATTAGAACATATCAGTGCAGAAGCATCACTGACTGACATTTAGCAAAGTAAATGAAAGAAAAACAAAAGTTCAATCGAATTATTCCGGTTTTGTGACCACATTTTTATTAAAAAAGATTGTTTTTTTTTAAAACTAAACAAGTACTAAAAAACAAACCCGACAAGTTTCGTTATTCGTCAAACTAACATCTTCCGGGGTAAAGATAACTAACAGTTTAAATCACAAACTATAAGAAATTACGAAAAAAAGTTCATTTATTGGTATTATGAACATCAAAAAAGTTCGTTAAAAAACCGAATGAAAATTTCTGCTCATTCGGTTTTTTAATGAACTTTTTTGATGTTCATAATACCAATAAATGAACTTTTTCGTAATTTCTTATAGTTTGTGATTTAAACTGTTAGTTATCTTTACCCCCAAAGATGTTAGTTTGACAACAAACGAAACTTGTCGGGTTTGTTTTTTAGTAGTCGTTTAGTTTTTAAAAAACAGTCTTTTTTAATAAAAATGTGGTCACAAAACTGGAATAATTCAATTGAACTTCTTAACCACAGAAACCTCAGCATGATTATAAAAACAAAAGTTATTTCAGTTACTGAGGAGAAACTTTGATAGTACTCTTCCAATGGCAGTTCATAAATTTTGTACTCAATAAGTTAATTTCTCATTTAAGTACGGCAAACATGAGATTTTATTAACTGAGGAGGCTTAAAGAAAGATTAATTCTGAGAGTGAATTAAGGTTATGAGAGTGGTTAAATAAACATTTCATACTACAATTCTAAATCCTACATTGAAAATAATATTGAAATATTTACCTTTTCCACCCTTTTTGCTCTTCAATCCTTGCTGTCTCTTTCCCTCCCACAATGCAGGCCATCGCTCCTTCTGCTCAAGTTTAACAGTTACATCCCAAGGCAATAAAAAGTTAGTGCCAGGAATGAAACCAGGCTGATCTTGCAAACCTGTTTAATTTAAAAAAGGTTTAATGAAAATAAAGGAAAAAAGTTATTCTTGCATACTGATAAAAATATATATATAATTATTATTTTAAGGGCCGAGGTATTTTTTATAGCCTATCAAAATGTTCAAGATTTTTATTTCCAATTATTATTGTTATTATTAAACGGGTACCTCCACGAAGTCTGAAGGTTCATCACGGTAGACCTAATCTATCCACACAATCTATCATACTTCTCCTTGAACCCATTAACAGAAAAGCACTCTCAACTGACTCTGATAATCCATTCCACTCATTCACCACTCTCCAAGCAAAAAATCTAGTCCTTGCACCCCTAGTGACCACACCTTTATTCAACTTCCAGGGATGATCCCATGTCCTGGTCCCTCTAGTGCAGTACTGAAACATTTTCCCTGCATTTATCCTACAAAATACTTTAAGCAACTTAAATGTTTCTATCATATCCCCTCTTTTTCTCCTATTCTAATCTATTTTCATATGGCACATTCCACAGGCCACTCAAGTCTGCATCCTCTCCACATACCCAAAAACTTGTTCCGCTTGTTCCTGATACTTCTGGTATTAGTATATAGAAATGGTAACATCCCTTTATTCTCCCACCTGTCTTTACTTTCTGAATTGACTAACCTATTCAATATTTTGGGTTAGTCAATTCAGAAAGTAAAGGAAAGTAAAACACAAACTCACTTGCTTCCACCCTAATTGCTTAAGTTTCCCTGAATTTGCAAGTCAGCAGGCTCGGTGAACAAAGCTCTCTCCAGACATCTAACACCAAAATCAACCATTCAGATGTAGTCCATCTGCATTGTACAAATCCTTCTTTCCATCAAACAGAGACCACAAATCCTCAAATTCTACATAATTTATTTTGCACAATCTATGTATAAACTCATTGGATATCAATGCCCTCCTCCTCAGTTCGCCTCTATCATACGTTGATCAGAGACTTACAGTATTCATCTTCTCGCTCTTCAGGTTTGTCTCTTTTAACAACTTCTTTAACTTCCTCCCTCATAGAATACATCATTTCCTTCAACTTACCTATTTGCATCTGGATGGCGTAGCTAATATCGTGAATTTTTGCACCTGTGAAACACGATTTTGTCACACTTTCATTATTATAAGTGATATGAGAGTTGTAAATCAAACTTTTGTTTTAAATGTTTAATATTGCCAAGAGAATGTTACAAAAATAATAAAAGGTGTGTGTGTTGGGATATCACTTCAAATCAGTATAACGAGTGATGGAAGTTTTTTCACTTGGCTATGCTACCACTTAGATATATGGTTTAATCCTTTATCCAAGTGTAAGCAAACAAAGTTTGCGTCTGAAGTATTTTCAGAACTGGGGCAACTCGTGGTAAAGGTGGTATAAGTTCTCATCACTTGCCTTAGTATCTCCCATAATGCAAAGCACATCTCCTTGAAGGCATGTATAATGCTATGCATTCAGGGAAGGGCCACTACCCAGATCGGTTTCGACCTTTATCGAGATCTCATCAGTGGGAGCCAGACCCAGAGGTGGTGATGCCAAGGTGGAAGTAATGGAGAAGTCATATTTACCTATACCAGTAGCCAAAAGATGTCACACCTTCTTATTAAATTTTCTGGATTAGAGATAAGTTGATGGAAGTTTTTTCACTTGGCTATGCTACAGCTTATATATTTGGTTTAGTCCTTTATCCAAGTGTAAGCAAACACTGATGAGACCTCAATAAAGGTCGAAACTGGTTGGGTAGTGGCCCTTCCCTTAATGCATTATACATGTCTGCAAAGGAGATATGCTTTGTATTATGGGAGATACTAAGGCAAGTGATGAGAACTTATACCACAAGTTGCCCCAGCCCTGAAAATACTTCAGGTGCAAACTTTGTTTACACTTGGATAAAGAATTAAACCAAATATATAAGTGGTAACTGTTTAAGCGATTTAAACATTTTTAAAAAAAGAAAAGTTTGAAAGCCTTGAAGGATATCATGGCAGGATGTCTTTCCACAACCCAAATGAAACCCAAAGCAGATCAGTGGAAGCTGGTATATGATGCTCATGAGCATAGAGCATGTACAACAATGATTTATGCATGTGTAATCCTCTTGCATACTTCATAATAAATTTGTAGTAATGGCCGTGATAATGCTCTTTTGGTGGAAAGACTTGGGTGTGAATGCTATTCAGGATGCAAAGAATATTTATAAGAGCTTTTCATCTGTGACAGAGTTAGTCAATCTCATAAGAAACTCTCAGAAGTTTTTTTTTTCTCCAAAACAGACAACCAATCAGAAAATGCACATACACTGACAAAATAGAACAACGATGGAGATATGATATCAGGAAATTATCATTCTATTGAATAGAAATTTAGCTTGGACAGATGAGTGGGGTTGTAGTTATATTAATAAATGCACTTTCAGAGATAAAATTTTAGTATATACATTTGCATGCAAAATATCACAGCATGTTATTTTTATGCATTGATCATCTTAAACTTAGAGATTGGAAGAAGTGGGTTTTCATACTACTGCACAAAAAGGGAGATATGATGGATTGTGTGAGTACTATAGAACTGTTAGTACTTTAGAACTTTAGTAATATCTTTCTTGCACCCATGCAAGAAAGATATTACTAAAGATCATTCTAAATAGTATTGAGGCCAAAGTTTAGGCAGAGATGCCTGAGGAACAAGGAGGTTTTTTCTATAATTCTATCTAATAATAATCCTGATAATTCTATCTAACTTTGCATCGATAAGTGGAGTCATACAAAGTGTAAATTAAATCTTTTATTTTGTGAATGTTTCTGCAAATTTTATTTTCATTATGTCTGAATATAAGAAAAAATGCCGACAGTACAGTATTGAGTATTTGAAATATGGTTTTATTCAGTCTCCTACGAACCAATTATTACCCATGTGCTTGATCCAAAAAGTGTTTTCAAATGAAGCAATGAAGCCTTCTAGGCTACAAGAGCATTTTGACTAAAATGCATGCTGACAAAAAGGATAAAGATTTGTCTTATTTTCAAGTACTAGAAGAAAAATATTTTAAATGTCTAACTATATCAAAACTTTTTACGTCGTCCACTAAACGAGATAATGACGAATTACAAGCTTCTTATAATACTTCATTATTAATCGCAAAAGCAGGAAAACCACACACAATTAGTGAGGAATTAATCTTGCTGGCAGTAAAAGAAGTAATAAACACTGTGCTTCATAAGCCAGTGTCAGATATCATCAGGAAAATTCCTTTGAGCAATAATTCAGTGCAAAGAAGAATCAATGAAATGGTTGAAGACGTTGAACAATCATTGTGCGATTATTTGAAGACATACCAATTTTCCATTCAACTCGATGAATCAACTCTCCCAAATAATGAACCACTACTCTTATCATACGTACGATTCATAAAATAATAAAAATTTTGTCAAGAATTATTATTTGCTAAAAACTTGGAAGTGGATACAAAGGGAGAATCTATGTTTAATATCATGAATAAGTTTTTTCAAGAGAAAGACATTCCTATTCGTAATATTTTGTCTGCTGCTACTGATGGTGCTCCAGCAATGACAGGGTGCTACAAGGGTTTCATAGCGCATTTGAAATGAGCAGTACCAAATGTACTCACTATACATTGTGTTCTTCATCGTCAACATTTGATTGCGAAAAATTTAAGTGAATGCCTGCACACGTCGCTCCATTAAGTTATTAGAGTAGTCAACAAGATTAGAAGCAATTCATTGAGTGACAGATTGTTTAGCCAATTTTGTAGTGAAAATAATGAAGATTTCAATCGTTTGCTGCTTCACACAGAAGTTCGCTGGCTTTCAAAAGGTATGTGTCTGAATTGATTTTACAATTTGTTTGATTCAGTACTAGAGTTCCTAGAAAACAGAGACGACGGATTGCGGGCCAACCTGATTACATCCAAAAATGACATCGCTTATTTGATTGACCTCTATAAAATATTTAATGAAGTCAATCTACAACTACAAGGTGATGAATTGAATTAAAACAAAAAACGTTATTGCCGCTTTTGTAGGGAAACTTCTTCTGTTCAAGCGGAATATGGGCCGAGGGGAATATAGCCACTTTTCAAATTTATCAGCAGTGTCTCTCAAAAAGGAAGATTTACTTACATACTGCCAACATTTGGAGGTTCTCCATGCTGATTTCAATGAGCGAGTCAAGGATATTCTAAACATGAATATACCAAATTGGGTTCTAGATCCTTTCTCACATGTAAGCACAGCAGGATCATCAAATTTAGAAGCGGAACTCATAGAACTCACAACAAATGAAGAACTAAAATAAAATTCAAAATTGGATACCAAGAGTCCTGGCTTCAAAAATCAATACCGACACTGTACCCTGGATTATGGGAAATAGTGCAGAAATTTTTAATTGCATTTCCATCTTCTTATTTGGCTGAGAGTGGGTTTAGTGCTGTAGTGAATTTACTATCTAAGAAAAGGAACCGATTGCATATAACTGAGCGTGGCGATTTACGACTGTTTTTAACGAAAGTTGAACCCGATATTAACAAACTTAAAAATGCACCAGGCTCATCCTTCACATTAATTATTTTTTCTTTGTATTTTTACTTTGTAAGTTCGAAATAAATCATCTAATACATTTGATGGTGTTTTAATTATTACAATAAGATTCTTACTAATGTAATGCAATCTCTTAATATGTATTCCGAAATTTCATATTTAAACCATTGTATGAAACTTCACATTAATTTGTTATTTTTATTTTATAAGTTAGAAATAAACAATTTTGTAATATATTTAATGATGTTTTAATGATTACAATAAGATTCTTATTAATGCAATGCAATCTCTTAATTGTATTCCATATTTTCATATTTAAACCATTGTATGAAACTGTGCATAATGTTATTCGAGCATACATTTCTCCTGTTTTCATGTCACCTTTATCATCTCTAACTCCTTTTACAGCATTCTTTCCTCCATTCCTAAGCTTCTTCAACAATCTCCAGAATATCTTACCACCTTCTTGATATTTATTTTCTATATTCTTGCCAAAGTCCTCCCATGACATTTGTTTAGCTAGTTTTACACAGTGTTTCGCTTTCTTACATTTGTCTCTGTATTCTCTAAGAGCAAAAGCTGACTTATTCGCCAGGAACTTTTGATATGCTTTCTTCTTTTCCTTCACTGCCTCTTTAACTTCCTGTGTCCACCAGGGAGATCTGATTTTTCTATCCTTGCAGACAACCTCACCACATGCTTCTCTGGCTGAATCAATCAGGATTTTCTTCAAGACTTGCCATTGAATCTCCAAGATTTGGTTCCTGTTCTCAAACTCTGTCATTTTTTCTTCAATAATCTTTGTGTATTTTAGTTTACAGTTCACATCTGAGAGCTGCTCAACTTTTATTCGCTTTAAAAATTTCTTACATGTTATTCTTTTCAATATGAAATTCAATTTTATCCTGCTCAAGACTAAATAGTGATCGCTTCCAATTTCAAATCCTCTGTATACTCTGGTGTTGTGCACCAGGAAGAAAATATCACTATCAACAATAACATAGTGGATGAGACTTTTCTTATTCCTTGCCTCTTCTCTCCATGTGAATTTGTGCACATTTTTATGTTGGAACATGGTGTTAGTAATAACGAGTCCATGTCCTGAGCAGAAATCCAACAGATATTTGCCATTCTTATTAGCTTTGCTCTTTTCTCCAAATTTTCCCAAAATATTTTTGTATGTCTGACAATCATTTCCTACTCTGCTATTTAGATCCCCAACAAGGACCAACTTTTCCTTCTTCATTGAATCAGTCGCTTTTCTAAAGCATCAAAAAATTCCTCCATTTCTACCTTAGTAGAACCTTCAGTGAGACCATAGGCACAAATAAGTCTCATTGTCCAAATCCCCATTCTGATATTTGCCCACATCACTCTACTTGAGACTGCCTGCCAATCAAGAAGATTAGCCTTATATTTTGTGTTGAATACTATGGCTACTCCTTCTTTTCCTTGATTGTCATTTCCTGAGTATAACATTTTGTATTTATTGCTCAAAAAGATCTCACCAGTTTTTGTCTTTTTTGTTTCAGTCACACCTATTATGTCGATCTGGTACTTATACTATATATTTTAAATTATATTTAAAAAAAAAAAAATTTCATATTGAATCACATTTTTTATATTTCTAATTTTAATTTTCTCATTTCTTAACTTTAATTCTAGAATGGGTTCTTAACCTTTCATGAATTTTAATATCAATTTAGTTATTATTCAATTCTGCAATAGCTCACTTGATATTTAGTTTTGACTGCACCTGTGAGTGAGTCACTCTAAACTTGTGCTCCTAAATTTTATCGTCATTATAAGTGTTTTTCACTCAAATTAACAAATAAATGGAAATCACAACAGTGACTACTAAGGAGATAATTACCTCTGCACAACCCTTAAGTACTTATAGTGCATCATGTCAATAATCTTTTCAATTAAAAATCAGCCATGTGCAAGCACCCACTACGCTTGCTGTGCAAAGCAAAGATTGCGTCAACAAAGGCCAACGACAGAAAAGTACCTTGTGTCTCACCAGCGCAGCACTATCAATCACAGACAAATCCAACAATAATATAAAGTGCTGTAGCTGTAAAATTGATGTTGGAATGCAAAGCATATCTCCTTGTGGACATGTATAATGCTATACATTAAGGGAAATGCCACTGCCCAGACCGGTTTCGACCTTTATTGAGATCTCGAAATAATCTCACCTTATTATTAAATTACTCTGGATTTAGAGAAAGATGTTGGAAGTTTTTTCCACTTGATTAGACTATAATAAATTTAGTTTAATCCTTTATCCAAGTGTAAGCAAACAAACTTTGAGTTTGAAGTATCTTCAGTATTGAGGCAACTCGTGGTAAAGGTGGACCAATCTCTAATCACTATTTGCCTTAGTATCTCCCATAATGCAAAGCACATCTCCTTGGAGATATGTATAATGCTATGCATTGAGGGAAGGCCACTACCCAGAGGTGGTGATACTAAGGTGAAAGCAATGAAGAAGTCATATTTACCTATACAAGTGGCCAAAAGATCATCATCATCATCATCAAATTCTTGCCATGTACCCTCAAGGGGTGTACAGGATATGACAGTACTACATGAAAAAATTACATCATTACTAACTTCCTATCTACAATTTTCCTCGAAATCAGTCTGTTCCTTGTCAAGACACCGACATTATCAGATCTTATATTTCTATCGTCTAAGGCACTTTGTACCATCTTCCTCTGGGTCGTTTTCCTGCCAACCTGGCAGAGAACACTTGTTTTGCTAATCTTTCCTTGCCCATTCTATTTAAATGACCATACCACCTGAGATTAGCTCTGCAAACGCATTCCTGGATGCTGACAATGTCAAGTTCTTTCCTCATATATCCTCATTTTTAATATGATATTGCCATTGATGCCATCTGTTCACGCCTCGAATCTTTCTCAGGACTCTCATATCTGCGGTCTTCAGTCTTTGGTCAAGTGTTTTACTTCTGACCCAGCTCTCAGATCCATAAGTTAAAACTGGTTTGAACACTGTCTTGTATACAGCTAATTTAGTGTTCCGACTAATTTCTCTCTTACTCATCATGAATTTATTCAATTGACTTCCCACCATACCAGCTTTGCTGATTCTGTTGTCTATTTCTATATTTAATTTACCATCTTCACTAAAAATCGTGCCTAAGTAGCTTAAATGTTTTACTTGTTCCACAGGTTCTCCATTCACAACACAGTTGACATTTTCAAAGATTCTGCCTATTTTCATTGTCTTTGTCTTTTTATTGCTGACCTTCATACCATATCTATTACAACAGCTATTCAATTTAGTCAGAAAATCTTGCAGACTTGTAGCAGATTTATTTAGAAGTATAACATCATCCTCATAAAGCAAAGAGCTGACATTAACATCTCCAATTTTGATATCAGATTTAATACCACTTTCCTTCATAATGTGATCCATATAGATAATGAATAACAGAGGGGATAATGTACATCCTTGTCTCACACCAGATTTAACATTAAACCATCTTCCTGTACTTCCTTCAATTCTAACTGCTGACTTACAACTCAAATAAACACTAAGTATTGCTTGATATAATGCCCCATTGACACCATATAACTGCAGCGTATTGAATAGCTTCTCTCTTGGCACCTTGTCATATGCCTTTTCCAGATCGACAAAACTTAAATACAGATCTTCGTTATATTACCAGGCTTTCTCGACTATTTGTCGTAAAGTGAAGATCTGATCCTGACAGCCTCTATTTGGCCTGAATCCAGCTTGTTCTTCACCAAGCTTTTCTTCCACAATTCTTCTCAACCATTTCTCAAGTATACTTGCATAGATCTTGCCAGGAACAGTCAGTAGGGAAATACCTCTGTATTCTCACATTCAGTTTTATTTCCCTTTATGAGAGCTCTACTCCAATCATCAGGAATTCGTCCCTCTGTCCAGGCTTTCTGAACTATGCAGTGCAGCCACTGTAAGACATTTATACCACCATACTTCAGCATTTCTGGTTGAATATCATCTACTCCTGCTGCCTTTCCACATTTCAAGCCTTTGATGGCTTTTTCTACTTCAAGTATAGATATGTATTCCTGACTGCATGCCTGGTCAGTGTTTTTTATCACTGTGCTGTCATCACTGCTTGTTTCATGTAGCAGTTTTTCAAAGTAATTACTCCATACCTTCAAGGATATCTTTTTCTCCTGTTTTTATGTCACCTTTATCATCTCTAACTCCTTTTACAGCACTCTTTCCTCCATTCCTAAGCTTCTTCAATAACTTCCAGAATATTTTGCCACCTTGATATTTATTTTCTATATTCTTGCCAAAATCCTCCCATGACTTTTGTTTAGCTACTTTTACACACTGTTTAGCTTTCTTACATTTGTCTCTGTATTCTGTAAGAGTAAAAGCTGACTTATTTGCCAGGAACTTTTGATATGCTTTCTTCTTTTCCTTCACTTCCTCTTTAACTTCCTGTGTCTACCAGGGAGTTCTGATTTTTTTATCCTTGCACACAACCTCACCACATGCCTCTCTGGCAGAACCAATCAATGTTTTCTTCAGAGTTTGCCACTGAATCTCCAAGGCTTGATTCCTGTTCTCAAACTCTTTCATTTTCTTTTCAATAAACTTTCTGTATTTTAGTCTACAGTTCACATCTGAGAGCTGCTCAACTTTTATTCGCTTTAAAACTTTCGTACATGTTATTCTTTTCAATATGAAATTCAATTTTATCCTGCTCAAGACTAAATAGTGATCACTTCCAATTTCAAATCCTCTGTACACTCTGGTGTCCTGCACCAGGGAGAAAACATCACTATCAACAATAACATAGTCAATGAGACTTTTCTTCTTATTCCTAGCCTCTTCTCTCCATGTGAATTTGTGCACATTTTTATGTTGGAACATGGTGTTAGTAATAACCAGTCCATGTCCTGAGCAGAAATCCAACAGATATTTGCCATTATTATTAGCATTGCTCTTTTCACCAAATTTTCCCAAAATATTTTTGTATGTCTCACAATAATTTCCTACTCTGCTATTTAGATCCCCAACAAGGACCAACTTTTCCTTTTTCATTGTGTCAGTTGCTTTTCTAAAGCTTCAAAAAATTCCTCCACTTCTACCTTAGTAGAACCTTCTGTGGGACCATAGGCACAAATAAGTCTCATTGTCCAGTTACCCATTCTCATATTTGCCCACATTACTCTACTTGAGACTGACTGCCATTCAAGAAGGTTAGCCTCGTATTTTGTGTTGAATACTATGGCTACTCCTTTTCTTCCTTGATTGTCATTGCCTGAATGTAACGTTTTGTATTTATTGCTCAGAAAGATCTCACCAGTTTTGGTCTTTTTTGTTTCAATCACCCCTATTATGTCGATCTGGTACTTATCTAATTCCTCATCTAGCTCCATTTCTTTGCCATTCATGCTTCTTACGTTGATAGTACCGATATTTAACTCTGGTGATGTTGAGTTGGGGTTTATTTTCAGATTTGTTCCAGTAGCTGACTTTTCGCTGCTCGCCATGGTTCCCTGGCGAAAACAACGGGGGCCTTGTTTAACCGGGCGACGCCCCAGCCGGCATGAAATTTTGTCATGTTGTACCATCATTTTTTATTTTGATTTAACCAATAAGAATACAATTTGGTCGGCTAAATCCCAAATTGCCAGCCCATCCTCGTTCGTTCAGTATCAAAGTAGATACCCAACAGGGTGCACCACGAGAAGGTGAGGATTGGACATTAGGTCAGAAGCCCTGGTCGGTTCTCCGCATTCCTTTAAAGGCTATGTGCAGGTCTCCTCTCAGTTATACAGCTTTGACCCTATGTCTCACCTTATTATTAAATTATTAAATACGAGTTGCCTCAGTCCTGAAGATACTTCAGGCGCAAACTTTGTTTGCTTACACTTGGATAAAGGATTAAACTAAATTTATTATAATCTAACCAAGTGGGAAAAAACTTCCAACATCTTTCTCTAATCCAGAGTAATTTAATAATAAGGCGAAACACCTTTTGGCAAGTCATATAGGTAAATAACTTCTTCATTGTTTCTGCCTTAGTATCACCACCTCTGGGTCTGGCTCCCACTGATGAGATCTTAATAAAGGTCGAAACCGGACTGGGTGGTGGCCCTTCTCTTAATGCATAGCATTATACATGTTTGCAAGGAGATGTGCTTTGCGTTATGGGAGATACTAAGACAAGGAGTGATGATAGCTTGGTCCACCTTTACCACAAGTTGCCTCAGTCCAGAAGATACTTCAGGCACAAACTTTGTTTGCTTACACTTGGACAAAGAATTAAACTAAATTTATTGAATTCATATGCTGTCTCTATCACTCCCCTAATGCCGCCAACCACTCTGAGCTCTTTAATTTCCCCTGCTAAAAAACTGATTTTCTTCAGTCCCAATTCCATAACAGCAAAATCATCCTCCTAGGAGATTTAATGTCCACAACACTAACTAGCTTTCCTCCTCCAGTTAAACAGATCTAGCAGGCAGAGATGGTGAAACATTTTTAATCACCAATGACCTTGCACAACTTGTTCGGATGCTAACTAGAATACTTGCTAACCCAAACCACTCCCCAAACACCATAGATCTATTCCTCAAATGACCCTTTCAAATAAATACAAAGAGGACTCCTAGGTAATTCTGACCACAATCTAGCACTCATCTCCTCACCCATGCAACAATACTTACACAGCCACCCTCTTACAATAGTTTGGCATTATAACAGTGTCAACTGGGATAGCCTCTATAATTTCTATGCCTCATTCCCATGGCTGGACTGTTGTTTCCAGCATTCCAACCCAAACATATCACTGAAGTAATCCTTACTGGCATGGAAACATGTTGCCTACACTACTCTGAACTGCCATCCCACTCAATAAGCTATAGTTTGCCAAAAGATGTGCCAAAGGTTGTACAAATAAAAAAATCTAGCATAGCACAACTGGCTTACATCAAGAACTCTATCTCCTTTAATGCTAATATCAATGCTTCCAAAACAGAGTTTGAAAGAGCAAAAAGCAGGAAACTTGCAGCCTATCCAAACAGTAGCTGATCATTTTGGTCTCTTGACAAAGCAATTGGTAATAACTTTCACCCAACATTATTCCCACCCCTATCATAACCAGATGGCTCCATTGTATCATCACCCAATAAGCCAGTCTCCTGGATTCACACCTTCCCTCCAATGCATACATAACTGACAATGGTAAATGTCCCAAATATTCCAGATGTCCAATACACAATGTCCCCTATATCCTTTCACCAGAAAGAGATAAGAAAAATATTGTCCAAATCAGACACACACACACACACACACACACAAAAAAGTATCCTGGCCCTGATGGCATTCCTCCAATTGTCCTGAAGATTTGTGCACCAAAATCGACTCCTATCCTATGTCGCCTGCATATACTCTCTTATTCCACTGGTATCTATACCACAGCCTAAAAATTGGCCAATGTTCTACCCATTCCTAAGAATAATAATAAATTTAGTTTAATCCTTTATCCAAGTGTGAGCAAACAAAGTTTGTGCCTGAAAATATCTTCAGGACTGAGGTAAGGTAGCACAACACTGGGCAACTCGCAGCAAAGGTGGATCAATCTCTCAACTCCTTGGGAGTGTTGTGCTACCTTACCTCAGTCCTGAAGATATTTTCAGGCACAAACTTTGTTTGCTCACACTTGGATAAAGGATTAAACTAAATTTATTATAGTCTAACCAAGTGAAAAATAAACTTTCAAACCATTCCTAAGAAGAGTGACAAATCACTGCAATCAAACTACCACCCTATCTCACTCACCTCAGTCCTATTTAAAGTGATGGATGGAACAATCAATTCCCAACTCCTATACTACCTTGAAGGCAACCAGCAAATAAACGACCACCATTATGAATTCTTCAGCTGCTTATAAAGAGGAGATCTACTCTCACATATCACCCATCTCTGGCTATGGGTGATATAGAGAGTGGCTAGGCTTCACAACCATTGCCTGGGTAAGGAACGTCCTAGATTCGATTCCCAGTGACGATATGAGGAGATTAAGGATCTTTCTCAGCGCCAAGTTAGCTGGTCTTGCACATGAACAACAGGGTTTTTCCTGATTTATCTGGAGTTTTTCATCCTGCAAGCAGGCAAACCGGCCTCATGAACACACAGGCTACAGTCTTAGGATACAGTACTTAATCCTTCATTAGGAAGGCTAAACAAGACATAAGGGTGGTAAGGAACCTCACATGAATAAATAAATAAATATAATAATGTACCAGGACTTCTGCAGTTGGATTGCCAGCTTTCTATCTGGATGCACACTGTGTGGTGATGGATGGTTCCTTATTCTCTCACTATTCAAAATTCAAAATTTTGCAAAACAAAAAAATTCATTATTTTTTTGTTTTGCAAAACCAAGTTTTAGCAAAACAAAAAAATAATCATTTTCTCTCAGTATTATCTTCGACAACACTCAAATTTCCAGAGAATCACCCTGACATCAAGCCTATCCTAGCATGAACACAATAAAACCACTGCATTCTCAGCTAATAAAAAAAAACAACAACTAGGGTTTCGCTTTTGCTGAAAACATTACTTCACCACTGAATAGCTAAAGGGTCAAAGCTATATAACTGAGAGGAGACCTACACATAGCCTTTAAAGGAATCCAGGGAACCAATCAGAGCTTCTGACCTAATGTCCAATCCTCACCTTCTCATGGTGCACGCTGTTCTATCAGGACACTGAACGAATAAGGATGGGCTGGCAATTTGGGATTTAGCTGACCAAATTGTATTCTTATTGGCTTAAACCAAAATAAAAAATGATAGTACAACATGCCAGAATTTTATGCTGGCTGGGGCATCGCCAGTTAAACAACGCCCACGTTGTTTTCGCCAGCAAACCAGGGCAAACATCGAAAAGTCAGCTACTGGAACAAACCCTAATACCCACAAAACTCAACATCACCAGAGTTCAAGATCACTACTATCAAGATAAGAAGCCTGAATGGCAAAGAAATGGAGTTAGCTAAGGAATTGGATAAGTACCAGATCGACATGATAGGGGTGACTGAAACAAAAAAAGACAAAAACTGGGGAGATCTTTCTGAGCAATAAATACAAAATGTTATATTCAGGCAATGACACTCAAGGAAAAGAAGGAGTAGCCACAGTATTCAACACTAAACATGAGGCTAATCTTCTTGAATGGCAAGCGGTCTCAAGTAGAGTGATGTGAGCAAATATGAGAATGGGGGAAACCGGACAATGAGACTTATTTGTACCAATAGTCCAACAGAAGGTTCTACTAAGGTAGAAGCAGAGGACTTTTTGAGATTTTAGAGAAAGCAACTGACACAGTGAAAAAGGAAAAGTTGGTTCTTGTTAGGGATCTAAATAGCATAGTAGGAAATGAATGTCAGGCATACAAAAAAAATTGAGAAAATTTGGAGAAAAGAGCTAAGCTAATAATGGCAAATACCTATTGGATTTCTGCTCAGGACATGCACTGGTTATTATTAACACAATGTTCCAATATAAAAATGTGCACAAATTCACATGGAGAGAAGAGGGTAGGAATAAGAAAAGTCTGACTATGTTATTGTTGATAGTGATGTTTTCTCCCTATTGCAGGACACAAGAGTGTACAGAGGATTTGAAATTGGAAGTGATCACCATTTAGTCTTGAGCAGGATAAAATTGAATTTCATATTGAAAAGAATAACATGTAAGAAAGTTTTAAAGCGAATAAACGTTGAGCAACTCTCAGATGTGAAATGTAGACTAAAATACACAAACATGACTGGAAAAAAAAACGAAAGAGTTTGAGAACAGAAATTAAACCTTGGAGATTCAGTGGCAAGCCTGAAGAAAACACTGACCGATTCAGCCAGAGAAGTATGTGGTGAGGTTGTCTGTAAGGATAGAAAAATCAGAACTCCATGGTGGACACTGGAAGTTAAAGAAAAGAAGAAAGCATATCAAAAGTTCCTTGCAATTAAGTCAGTTTGCACTCTTAGAGAATACACAGCCAAATGTAAGAAAGCTCAACACTGTGTAACAGTATCTAAATAAAAGTCATGGGAGGATTTTGGTAAGAGCATAGAAAATAAATATCAAGAAAGTGGCAAGATATTCTAGAGGTTGTTAAATCTCAAAAATGGAGGAAAGAGTGCTGTAGAAGGAATTAGAGATGATAAAGGTGTCACGAAAAGAGGAGAAAATGATATTGTTGAAGTATGGAGTAATTACTTGCCATCAAAAGCCTGAAATGTCGAAGTTGTAAATGATATTCAACCAGAAATGCTCAAGTATGGAGGTATAAAAGTCTTACAGTGGCTGCACTGCACTGCACAGTTTAGAAGGCATGGACAGAGGGGACGAATTTCAGAAGACTGGAGTAGAGCGCTCGTAGTACCCATATATAAAAAGGGAAATAAAACTGAATGCAAGAATTACAGAGGTGGTATTTCTCTACTGAATGTTCCTGGTAAGATTTATGCAAGTATAAATGAGAAATGGTTGAGAAGGATTGTGGAAAAGAAGCTTGGTAAAGGACAAGCTGGATTCAGGCCAAATAGAGGCTGTCAGGATCAGATTTTCAGTTTAACAGATAGTTGAGAAATCATGAGAATATAACAAAGATCTGTATATTAAAGATATTCTTGAGGTTATTGAAGGAGCTCAGAAATGGAGGAAAGAGTGCTGTAAAAGAAATTAGAGATGATAAATGTGACACGAAAACAGGAGAAAAAGATATCCTTGAAGTATGGAGTAATTACTTTGAAAAACTGCTAAATTAAACAACCAGTGATGACAGCACAGTGATAAACACTGACCAGGCATGCAGTCAGGAATACATATCCATATTCGAAGTAGAAAAAGCCATCAAAAGCCTAAAATGTGAAAAGGTAACAGGAGTAGATGATATTTGACCAGAAATGCTCAAGTATGGAGGTATAAAAGTTGTACAGTGGCTGCAATGCATAGTTCAAAAGACCTGGACAGAGGAACGAATTCCAGATGACTGAAGTAGAGCTCTCGTAGTACCCATATATAAAAATGGAATAAAACTGAATGTGAGAACTACAGAGAAAATTTCATTACTGGGTGTTCCTGATAAGATATATGCAAGTATATTTGAGAAACAGTTGAGAAGGATTGTGGAAGAGAAGCTTGGTGAAGAACAAGCTGGATTCAGGGCAAATAGAGGCTGTCAGAATCAGATTTTCACTTTACGACAGATAGTTGAGAAATCATGGGAATATAACAAAGGTCTATATTTAAGTTTTGTAGATCTGGAAAAGGTATATGACAAGGTACCAAGAGAGACGCTATTCCAAATACTACAGCTGTGTTTTTCAAAGTGTGGTACGCGTACCTGGGGGTACACGAAAGGTCTTCAGGGGTAAGTGGCAATTTTTGGCTCTGCATCATTAACACAGGGAATCATTATATTTCTCAACAAATAGTGCAATTAGAGACAACTGGGATAAAAATGGCACGAACTAATGAATCACATATGTTGCCAGTGCAACATATGGTTTTGCTTGGCACCACTCTGTCGTGAACGTGTTAAAACTAAGAAATATATAATGAATGTATTGTTGTCGTCTTTACCTTTGAAGAGTCTTAGATGTTTCCATGTGTTTCTTGAACTGCTTTGGCTATGTGGATTATTTTGTTTGTATAGACGTTGTTCAGGATTAGGATCTATTTCTTGCAAGGCTGCTGTAATTGCTGGACAGGTAAAGATGAGTGGGTGTCAGCTCGGTATTGGGGCAGTTGTTGCAGTTTCTATATGTTCTCGTATCATCTGTATTGATCTTCATTCCTCTATAATGTCCTATCCGTAGTCTTACAATCGTGGTGATGGTCTTTCTGTCAGCATTGACTTCAAAAATTTGATGTTGTATCACTGATTTCAGTGGAATTAGTTTAGCTTTTGCTAGTGCGTTCGCTTCAGCAAGATTTATCATGTGAGTTTATTAGTTGAGTTCTCTGGTCTCTTTTGCTAATTTATCAGCTGCTTCATTGTAATGAATGCCTACATGATCAGGAATCCATTGTAAAATGCAACTTTTTCCTAAACACTCTAATCGATTCAAGAGTTTATGGGTGTCTTGTGTGAGCTTGGTATTGCCATTTTTGCCTCCATAGCTGATCTTGAGTCACTGTAAATTATAATTCCCTCAGATTGTTGAGATGATGATAATTTTAAGTAGGCTTCGAGTGCTTTATTTATTGCGTAAAGTTCGCTGGTAAAATTAGAAGTAATTCTCCCAGATCCAACTTTTATTGCAAGTTTTTCACCTTTCATGAGTAGAAGGAGAACACCAGCGCCTCCATTAATCATATTGGTGTCTGACGATCCATCGGTATAACAAATAACCTGTTTGGAGGATGAAACAAGGTTGATAGTATTTAGGCCTTTTCTTTAAGCATTTCTTTTGATTCTTTTTTTTGTACAGAGTTCAGTTCGGTTTACATTTATGGAGATATTTGGAGGAAAGGACTGGAAAATACAGGTTCTTTGTTTATGTGGGCATTTAGCTGATCAAGACCTGAAAAATTATATAGTGAAGGTGTCATTGTTGTCTTGTCCTTTGAAGGAGAAGACAACAATGACACATTTAGACACGTGGTGGTGTCTAAACATCTAAGACTCTTTGAAGAGTCTTAGATGTTTAGACACCACCCCGTCATGAACGTGTTAAAACTAAGAAATATATAGTGAATGTGTTTCAGATCTTATGCAATTCGGTTGAAGAGAATTAGCATTTCAACTCAACTATTGAAATGATAATTTGTCTTTGGTTCATGTGATCTTTTGTTAATACTACACCAATCATATGCACTTCTTCATAGCTGCTCTACGTATATCAAGTTTTCTAGATTACTGATAGTTTTTGTTTGAAATAATGGGAAAGAAGATGAAGCTAATTGAATAGATGACTTTAGACGATGCACACAAGGAAACTGTTCTCGATGCCTAAATAGTGATAGCGAGTAGGAGCTTCTTGGTAAGTCACACCATTTGCAGTTTTTTTCCCCTGAAAACTTTAGTTTTAGAAAATCCCGCATATATTTCGCACCACGTTTTTTAGCTTTAATTTTGGTAAAAAAGTGCCAGTTATATTCGAGTAAATATGGTAATTTTTTTTAGCTTTCAAATGTTTAAGCATGGATCATTGGATTTATAAAACCCACGAAAGAGAGCAATATAGCATATATAAGTAGCTGTAAGCAACAGCTACTTGCATTTGCTATACAAGTAGCTGCTGCTTACTTGATATTGCATCTGTAACAGATGCAATATCAAGAAAACGTTGATATTGCATCTAGATCAAATGAAATTGATAAGGGTGTGTCGTCTGACATTTCTAGAGAACCAACTAGGAAGAAGATGAAAAATCTTCGTAAGTATGATATGAATTACTGTTCTTGAAATGTGAATTTTCATGGATGGGAAATAAAGAGGAACCTATTCCAAATTTTGTTCTATTAAAAATAAATCATATTTTTTATTTACATGAACATATAAATTCAAATAACAGACATTTACAATGAAATATACTTTATTTATTTATTTATTATTTGATAAGGGTAATAATGAAAATTTAAGAAGGGGTACGAGGATATCTGAAGTTTGAGAAACACTGCGCTACAGTAATATGGTGTTAATAGGGCATTATATCAAGCAATGCTTAGTCTCTATTTGAGTTGTAAGGCAGCAGTTAGAATTGAAGGAAGTAGAGGAAGATGGCTAAATGTTAAATCTGGTGTCAGACAAGGATGTACATTATCCCCTCTCTTATTCATTATCTATATGGATCACATTATGAAGGAAAGTGGTATTAAACATGACATAAAAATTGGAAGTGTTAATCTCAGCTCTTTGCTTTATGCAGATGAAGTTATACCTCTAAATAAATCCATACAAGTCTGCAAGATTACCTGAATAAATTGAATAACTGTTGTAATAGATATGGTAATAAGTTCAGCATTAAAAAGACAATGAAAATAGGCAGATCATTGAAAATATCACCTGCACTGTGAATAATGGAGAACCTATAGAACAAGAAAAACATTTCAATTACTTAGGCACGATTTTTAGTGAAGATGGTAAGTTTAATATGGAAATAGACAATACAATCAACAAAGCTGGTATGGAAGGAAGTCAACTGAATAAATTTATATGGAATAAGAGAGAAATTAGCCAAAGCACTAAATTAGCTGTATACAAGACAGTGTTTAAACCAATTTTAACTTATGGAAGTAAAACACTTGACCAAAGACTACAGACAACAGATATGATGAGAGCTCTGAGAAAGATTAGTGGTATCAATGCAATATTATATTAAAAAACGAGGCTATTAGGAAAGAACTTGATATTGTCAGCATCCAGGAATGCATTAGCAGAGCTAATCTCACGTGGTATGGTCACTTAAGAAGAATGGGAGGAAAGATTAGCAAAACAAGTGTCCTCTCTGGCAGGTTAGGAGGAAAAAGACCTAGAGGAAGTTCCAAGATATAGGTGGATTGATACAGTAAAAAGTGTTTTAGAAGACAGAAATATAAGACCTGATAATATTGGAGTCAACATTTAACAGACTGATTTGGAGGAAAATTGTAGATAGGAAGTTAGAAATGATGTAAATTTTTCATGCAGTACTATCATATCCTGTACACCCCTTGAGGGTATACATCAGTAATTTGATGATTATGCATATCTAAGTTTTGTAGATCTGGAAAAGGCATATGACAAGATGCCAAGAGAGAAGCTATTCGAAATGCTACAGTTATATGGTGTTAATGGGGTATTATATCAAGCAATGCTTAGTCTTTATTTGAGTTTTAAGTCAGCAGTTAGAATTGAAGGAAGTAGAGGAAGTTGGTTTAATGTTAAATCAGACAAGGATGTACTTTATCCCCTCTGTCATTCATTATCTATATGGATCACAATATGAAGGAAAGTGGTATTCAACATGATATCAAAACTGGAGATGTTAATATCAGCTCTTTGCTTAATGCGAATGATGTTATACTTCTAAATAAATCCGCTACAAGTCTGCAAGATTCCCTGACTAAAGTGAATAACTGTTGTAATAGATATGGTATGAACATCAGCATTAAAAAAACAAAGACAATGAAAATAGGCAGAAACATTGAAAATATCAACTGCATTGTGAATGAAGAGCCTATAGAACAAGTAAAACATTTCAGTTACTTAGGCACGATTTCTAGTGAAGATGGTAAATTAAATATGGAAATGTACAATAGAATCAACAAAGCTGGTATGGTAGGAAGTCAACTGAATAAATTTATATGGAATAAGAGAAAAATTATTCAAAACACTAAATTAGCTGTATACAAGACAGTATTCAAGCCAATTTTAACTTATGGATCTGAGAGTTGGGTCAGAAGTAAAATACTTGACCAAAGCTAGAGACCACAGATATGAGAGTCCTAAGAAAGATTAGGAGCATGAACAAATAGCATCAATGGCAATATCATATTAGAAACAAGGATAATGGGAAAGAACTTGACATTGTCAGCATCCTGGAATGCGTTAGCAGAGCTAATCTCAGATGGTATGGTCACTTGAACAGAATGGGAGAGGAAAAATTTGCAAAACAAATGTTCTCTGCCAGGCTGGCAGGAAAAAGACCAAGATATAGGTGGATTGATACAGTAAAAAGTGCCTTAGAAGATAGATATATAAGATCTGATAATGTTGGAGTCTTGACAAGTAACAGACTGATTTGGAGGAAAATTGTAGATAGGAAGTTAGTAATGATGTAATTTTTCATGTAGTACTATCACATCCTGTACACCCCTTGAGGGTATATATTAGGAATTTGATGATGATGATGACATATCTGTTTGGCTATTAAATACTGCTCTCACATTTGGAATGGGCTGCACAGGAGGTCCTTGAAAATGCTTGACTCAATACAGAGGAGGGCAATTAGATTGATTAATAACCCATCTCTTACAAACTCACTCCTCCCATTTTCACATAGTTTTTCATATAGTATATTTGTTTTCTACAATATGTTATCATCATCAATTAACTGATATGTATTCCCAAGATATGTTCAAGTTACTATGGCAGTACACTAAACGATTAAGTTTACATACATACATTAATCTCCTATCAATAACTTTCCTCCAAATCAGTCTGTTACTTACAAGCACTCCGATATTGTCATATCTAACATTCAACCAAATCATTCAATCTAGACCTTGCTCTTCCTCTGGAGTCTCTTTCCTGTCATCTTGGCATCAAACATCTGTTTCAAAAACCTTTCTTCACCCATTCTATTTTAAGTGGCCATACCACTTTCGATTATCTACGCTGACACATTTTTAAATGCTAATAATGTCAATTTCCTTTCTAATAACTTTATTTTTAATATGATTTTGCCATTGATGCCATCAGTTCACTCCTCTAATTTTTTTCAGAACACTCATATCTGTGGTCTGATCTTTGATTTAAAACTGGTTTAAACACCATTTTGTATACTGCTAGTTTGGTGTTTCGGCTAATTTCTCTATTATTCCATATAAATTTATTCACCTGGCTACCCATCATATCAGCTTTGTTTATTCTATTGTCTATTTCCAGATTTAACCTGTCATCTTCACTAAAAACTGTACACCTAACTAGCTGAAATATTTTACTTGTTCTAAAGAATCTCGATTCAGAATACAGCTGAAATTTTCTATGCCCCTGTCTATTTTTTTTTAATAGTTTTAGTCTTTTTATTGCTGAATTTCATGCCAAATTTGTTACAGCTGTTATTCAACTTAGTTGGTGAATCCTGGAGATTTGCAATAGATGTGTCTAGGAGTGCATCATCGTCTGCATAAAGCAAAGAGCTAAGTTGGACATCTCTAATTCTAATATTAGGCTTGATGCCACGTTCTTTCATGTGATCCACATAGATGATAAATAAAAGTGGAGATAATGTGCATCCTTGTCTTATTACTGATTTTATATCAAACCATCTTCCTGTATTTCCTTCAATTTTGACTGCTGACTGACAACTTAAATATAGACTATTGTATTGCTCTGTATAATGTTCCATTCACCCCATATAATTGTAGTGTTTTGAAAAGGTTTTCTCTGGGCACTTGGTCATATGCCTTTTCCAGATCTACAAAACTTAGGTACAGATCCTTGTCATATTCCCATGATTTCTCGACTATTTGTCTTAAAGTGAAAATCTGATTGGGGAAAAACACCCAGCTTGTTCTTCCCCAAGTTTCTCTTCCACAATCATTCTCGACCTCTTTTCAAGTATACTTGCATAAATTTTACCTAGAACACTTAATAGAGAAATAGATGGGTACTATGAGAGCTCTGCTCCAATGACTGGGAATTCGACCTTCTGAAAAGGCCATCTGAATTATGCAGTGTAGCCACCAAAAATTTCATACCTTCATACTTAAGCATTTCTGGTCAAATATGTACTCCAGATGCCTTTCCACATTTCTAGATTTTGATGGCTTTTTCTACCTCAAGTATTAATATGTACTGCTCTTTGCATTCTGCTTGAAAATTTTCTAGTATGGTTCTATCACTGCTTGGTTTGCTTAAAGGTATTTCAAAGTAATTACTCCAGATATATAGGATATCCTTATCTTCAGTTTACATGTTCCCATTATCATAAAATGATTCCTTTAACTTATTTTTACTTATTATTATTCAATTATTTTTATTTTTCAACATAATCTCTCTTAAGACTAATACATTTATTCCAGCGATGCTCCAGCGCCATTAGTACTCTTCCTTCCATTACTAAACTTTTTCAAAAGCCTCCACAACATTTTCTCACCTACCTGATATTTAATTTCCATACTGGACATCCTTATCTTCAGTTTTCATATCATCTTTATCATCTCCAATTCTTTTTACAGTACCCTTTCCTCCATTTTTAAGTTTCTTCAATAACCTCCAAAACATTTTGCCACCTTCCTGATATTTAATTTCCATACTCTTGCCAAATCTTTCGTTTAGATAATTTTATACATAGCTTAGCGCTCTTATATTTTAATTTGTATTCATTTAGGACATCTGCTGGTTTATTTGCTAGGAAAACTTTTAGTATGCCTTCTTTTCCAGGACTGCTTCTTTAACTTCTTGTGTCCACCATGACGTTCTTATTTTCTGTTCTTGCAGACAACTTCAACCATATACAAGGGTGATCTGAAAAGTTCTTGGCCTAACAATGATAAAACGAATTTATAATTTAAAAATTTTTATTTTTCAACATAATCGTCCTTAAAACTAATACATTTATTCCAGCGATGCTCTAGCACCATTATCCTGTCCCTGTTGTGGTTCTCCGTAAGATCTGCGAAATACCCCTCTACAGATCCCTTAATTTTCCCATTGCCAAAACACTTTTGTGGGCAGGTGCATTGTTCCAACGAAAGATGATTTTTTAATTCTGCAAACCGGGTCTTTACTCAAGAATTTTTTCGTCTAGTCTGGTTAAAAGATTGGAATAATATTCCCTGGTTATGGTTATTGTTTTCCTTTTCAAGATAATTAATAAACATATTGCTTTTAACATTGCAAAACATCGATGCCATGACCTTTGATGCTGATGGAACCGACTTTGTCTTCTTTGGCACTGAACAACTGGCTTCTGTCCACTGTTTTGACTGCTGTTTGGATTCTGGTGCGTGATGGTGAATCCAAGTCTCATCCATAAGAATAAATCGACGCACAAAATCAGTTTTATTCTTGTTCAAATGCTCCAAGTACTGTCCAGAGATTTTCATGCGAGTGTGTTTTAGATCTGCTGTGAGCAAATGCGGCACCCATCTTGCGCAAAGCTTTTTCATTTGCAATTCTTCATGCAAAATATACCCTACACGTTCTTTTGAAATGCCTATAGTCTCAGCAATTTCACGCACTTTGACTTGCTGGTCATCCAATACTATATCATGCACTTGATCAATGATTTTTGGTGTTGTTACACTTTTTGGACGTCCTTCACGTTGATCATCTTCAAGGCTGGTACAGCCACATTTAAACTTGGCAACCCATTTCTTAATTGTTGAAAACAAAGGAGAAGAGTGCCAATAAATGTTTATGAACTTCAAATGAATTTCTTTTGCCGTTAAACCTACTTTTACAAAGAATTTTATAACCGCACGATACACAATTTCATTCATTTCAAGGGATACAGACAACACTTTTGCTTCAGACAGCTGTATAGAATGACTTGTGATTTCACATGGATGCTTATGATAGATGTACCAAGTAGGAAAAAAAAAATCTTGCCGATAGTGTTGCCATCTATGGTTGAGGACTTTTCAGACCACCTTCGTACCTCCCTAGCTTCATAGTTTGCCACTGAGACCAAAAGGTTTGGGTCTTTTTTTCAATTTGTTTAATTTTTTTTCTTTAATGACAGTTGTATAATCAAGTCTACAATTTACTTGTAAAAGCTGTTCAAACTTTGTTAAAAGGTAATAAATAATGGTCACTTCCAATTTCAAATCCTTTGTACACTCTTGCATCCTGAACGAGCATAATGATATTACTATCAACAATGGCCTAGTCAATGAGGCTTCTTCTTATTTCTCGTATCTTTGCCATGTGAACTTGTGCACATCTTTATATTGAAACATGGTGTTAAGTGTTAACATGCTCGCTGCCAACTACAAGCATACTCGTAGTTGGTATATGAGCCTCACAAGACAACTACAAATATACTTGTATGACGTTTACCGCCAGCAACGAGATTACTCATACTAACCTTGAAGAAGTGAAAATGCTTGGAGTGCAGAGTGAGCAGCGAAAGTGTGTATACTTGTAGTTGGTATATGAGCCTCACAAGCCAACTATGAATATACTCGTATGTTGATTACCGCCGGCAACGAGATTACTCGTAGTGACCTTGCTTGGCGTGTGGTAACAAACTATGCCTGAGGAGCGTGGCAGCGAACGTGTTAATAATGACTAGTCTGTGTCCTGAACAGAAGTCCAGTAAATACTTACCATTATTATTGTAGGATACATAGAATCTAGATTAGTTCCCTTTCTTGCAATGTTCCAATACATGTCAAGACCATCTCTATTCAGTTATTTCTTTATGAGACACAAGATTATGATGTTACGAATGTTGTAAATGTTCATTCCCTTCCTCATCTCCAAATTTTTATTAGTTTTATAAAATTTTATAATTTTCTCAAGTTTAATAAAATTGTTTTGTGAATAATTTCATTCTTCCTATGAAAGGTATGGTAATTTTTTGTATTTTTTTTTAAATGCTATTTTTAATTTCTAAAAAACTACAAGTTCATGGATTTATTTCCATTTTTTTTTAAATGTCAATTCTATCAGCATGGACAACACAATCTGTTACATACTGCACTGCTGCAATGATAGGTGTCTGGCTGTCTGCATTAGTATTAAATTTTACAAGTTGGGAAAATGTACTCCAGTCAGTCTGGTTGATTTTCTACATGGGTATCCATGCAGGAGGACATGATTCCTGTGAAGACAGTGTTAATAATGGGAAAATGATTGCTTCATATACATTTTCTTCGACATCCCATGTGAACAGTGGAAAAATCGGAAGGGAGAAGATTGTAAGATTGATTGCAGAATAAGAGTGGGTAGGTATATTGAACAATGCATTTACTCTGTTATTAATAAGGGAGAAGTCATGGGTGTTGATCATTCACTCAAATGATACAACCCTCATCTATTTGTATCGGCACTAGCTCACAGAGTGTTATGTCCTTTAAAGTCACCAATTAAGAGTATGGGCTGAGTCAGTTGCAACATGAGATTATCAAGATCAGTTTAATTTAATTCATAACCAGGTGGTAAATATATAGAGCATACTGTGATATAAAATCCCACAGAAAGACGAATCAATACTGCTTCCAGAGGCAGTATTAACCTGGACACGATGGAAAGAAGTATGACTGTTCATGAGAATAGTTACTTCATCATGAGCAGGACCATCTCCAGTTATGTCCCGGTTTTAAATGTTTCCTGCAGATAGGAAGAAAAAGGTTTGCATTTCTGCTGCAGGTGCTTGATATCAGGTGAGACCCACAACAGTTTCACTGTAAAAAGAAGTTTCCTATTGTTTAGGCTTTGCAGACTTGTCTGATTTTGAGGAGGTTGGGGACTTACCCTTGTTAAGTTTGTATTTCTCATTAGATTTTAGGAAGTATGACGATCAGTGTCCATTTCATCCTCTGGAAAATTAATCAAACATATCATCGAATGTGTCCGGATCACTAGGTAAGTTCAAGTTACTGAAGTATACATTTTTTTCTGTGGGAGTCTGGTAGTTTTTCTTTAAGTGATAACCTTGCTTAATTTTTTTTTCAACTTCCATTGGATGAGTTCTCCTCCAATGGAATGAGACTGTACATTGTGTGATTGATGCACTCAACAGAGAAGCAGTCACAATCGTAAAGTTCTGTTATAATGAAATTATCAGATGGAATAGATATAAGAGTTTCTTTATTACCACATTGGACAGAGATGGCAATGCCGTGACAGACAGTTTGGGCATGTTCATATTTCTGGCATTTGAAGCATCTTAGTAGATGATTAGGGATGCAACAAGACAATTGAGATATCCTGTTTTTACATATATCGGAAACTTAGGAGTATCATAAGGATGTTTCTGGTTGAAACCAGTTGACTATCACTACAGATCAGAATGCACCTCATACCTGTCACTCCCTGATATTTCAGCTCCGAATATATCTCCTCACCAGGAATTGAGGGCTTTATGGGGTGTAACTGTATTGGTATTCAATCAATTGATATTGCTCCGAGCAGTTTTTGGATTGTTATTGACATGATGTTTCTATGAGGTAATTGCCAGAATGTAGTTTCTTAATTGTTTTGGAGAAGCTGCCAGACCTTCTCAACCCTTTTGAATAAAGAAGGCGACATTTTCCATATTAGCTTTTCATGTGTCAATGGGACTTTGTTTGGGTCCCTGAAACAACAGAAGATGAATTCATCTTGAGTGGTTTTTTTGTTCAGTGCCAGAGCTCCCCACCACTATGAAGCCAAACATGGATGCCCACTCTCCAGCAAGCAAGCAAATGACTGCACTCAGGAGTAGAATGCCAGTGCTACCCCAGATGCTGAACAAACACTACAGCAATCACTCGCAAGCAAACCCACTAGCTGTAAGGACTATCCAGAACCAACCATCTTGCCGAAACAGAGGCTAAAGTATTATCAGGATCCCCCTTTCTGGATGTCCGTGGGTCACATCAGCAAACATGGTGGCAAGGCATTGGATCTAAGTCTGGAAGATAGGATAGTAAAAAAAAGACTTAGGAGAAGTAGAGTGAAGAGTACGTGTAGCAAAGGAAAGAATAAGAGAACCATCACTAAGAGTTCCCTTCTGCCATGAACAGGTGCCTCACATGGAGGGGTTATACTAGATGGTTGCTATATTAAACATAGTAAATAAGAATTATCCACAATAAATGTTTTATTACAATGCTACCTACCTATATTGTGAGAATAAAGACTGGAGGGTCCAAGACAGAGAAGTGACCAAGATGGAAACTTGGGCAAAAGACCTGGAGGGCTTTCATTATGCAGCATGCAAGGAAGGTATTCTATCATGGATGACTGTCTTGTCAATAATTTTTCTATTTAAAAAGAAACAGTGATACGAATATGATTAGAATAAATAACAAGTTAATCATGACTGCTTCAATTCAGGTGATGAAAAGTTTTTCATAAACAAAAATCTCACCTCACCTTTTGTGTTAAAATCTGTCTTGTCACCATTTCCCCTCTCTTCATCCTGCTGACTTCCTAATTTTTCTTCACTTGAAGGATGTCCACTTTCTTCTGCTGATCCTGAATCCAGAGGACCTATAATACAACCACCCTTCTTTTACACTTAAAATTTAAGCCCAGTTAAGACAAAAATGAAGAATAAATTATATAATATTACATATTATATATGTCGGCACATAAGACGATATTTGAAGTTAAAAGAAATTGCTGAAACAAGGGGGATCATCATATACTCCAGGTATAAAATCTGAACCACTGTATTCAGTGATTGAAAATGTCAAGCAATTAACACAGGTACTGTGTTCTGATGAGCTTTTGTTTCATATTATGTTCATTAGCATGTTAATATATTAGTATATATTTTATGTATAAATATTTATATTTATTAAACATATTTAGTAGGGCAAGCAATCCTGACATCTTACTGCTGTGATCACAAATGACAATATTCAAAACTGAAGACTGGTATAAACATAAAAAATTTTAATAGTTGTCTTGTATGAGAAGACATTCAAATTAAAGTAAAGAAAATCATTGTTGTTATTTGTATGCCTTGCTATCTTAAAAGTAAATTACATTTAATTTAAATGAATGTCATTGTTCAGTAAGAAGCAGTAATAAGTGTAATCAGTAGTAAGTGTAAAAAATATGTGGTCCAATACAGAAATTTGGGGGTTGTCTTATATGCCTAGTTGCCTTATACATTAGCATATATAGTATATGCTTTTTATTAATCATTAGATTTTTCCTCCATTTTAATTGAAATCATTTAACTGAAAATACATTTACTAATATGATGCTTATAAGAATAAAGACTATTATGTATATAATGGTCATGCTGGAAAAAAAAAAAAAAAAAAAAAAATACATATACAGGGTGTTCGGGATAAATTTGACATATTTATAATTAATTATATTTTTCCGTAAGTTACATGTATTAACACACACTTCTCTTCATTTAAAAGTTTGGACCCTTCTTCATTCATATACAAGATGTCAGAAAGGATGGATAGCTGGAACCCACCTGAATCATGGAAGAGAATAACTTGTATCATGATGATTCGTGCCCGCCATCAAAATAAGGATATTACGACTGCTGCCCAATGCTCCCTGAATACAGTAAAAACAATCAGGCATGAACTAGAGACTTGCAATGGTGACTACGAGGATGTAGCAAGAAGAAAGATCCCTAGCAGACGATCTGATTGCGTTCGTACAGCAGAATTCCTCGCAAATCTGCAGGAACAGGTGTTGAAGAACCCTGGCATTGGAATTCGGGCTTTGTTCGTGGAGTTGCTAACTGTAGTCAAGCCCTGGATAACAAGGGTAGCCAATGGTAGGCCGTATGTATGGCAGCAGGATTCGGCCCCTTGCCACACCTCTGGGAAAAGTCAAAAATGGTTGTCTGAAAATTTCTACGACTTCACCAGTCCAAATGTTTGGCCTCCAAACTCCCCAGACCTTAACCCCATGGATTATTTTGTATGGGGCGCAGTTGAAAAAGACACCAATCGCACTTCCAGTAATACAAAAGCCCAGTTAATGGATAAAATTAAAACAGTTTTTGCGGCCCTTCCCAGGGAGACTGTAGCATCAGCTTGTTCGAGGTTCCGAAGCAGAATTGAAGCTGTGATCGATGCTAATGGTGGTTATTTTGAGTAAATCTTGTTGATAGTATTGTAATTAACTCTGCCTGTAATGTTTTTTTGTCAATTCATTAAATTTAATAGATACAAAGAAGATTTTCTTTTTCCTTACGAAACTGTCAAATTTATCCCGAACACCCTGTATATATATATATTTTTTTTTTTTTCAAAATTCATTTTTACTCGGTTGCAATATTATAAAAAAAGTTTTAATGACTATTACCGAGAGAAAAGATGACAGGTATATTTAAAAAAGATACTACTAGTTTACTAGTTTCGTTGCATGAACATCCTCAGGTATCACAATCAAAGAAGTATATAAAAAATTACAGAGACTTAAAGTTGTACTAACAGACTTAAAATTGTTTGAGGTCTAAAAGACGGTGTCAATAACCTCTATTTATTTTTAGACCACCTAAACAAGTGCCATGATAAAATCTCTTTCACCTTCGAACTGGAATCAGATGACTGCCTTCCCTTTTTAGACCTCAAACTTACCAGATGTGCTGAGAGTATTAAAATCTCAATTTTTAGAAAGCCTACTCATACTGACAGATACCTTCATGCTTCCTCCCATCACTATCCCCCACAAAAATGTGGTATTATTTCCACTTTAGCCCACCGAGCCAAATCATTACTTACAGAAGAAACAGAAATTGAAAATGAACTCCGTTTTCTTAAAAAAACGTTTATTAACAATGGTTTCTCTCCAAAGAAAATTGACAAATTTCTTTCCCCCAGGCACTCAACTACTTCTGAAGATCCCTCTTCCCCAAGAGCCTTCATCTCCTTGCCTTACATCAGCTCTCTTTCACCAAAACTGGCCAAGATTCTCAAGAAATTCAACTTCAAAACATGCTTCACTACGCTTCCAAAACTTCGTTCATTACTTAGCAAACATAAACAGAAACATCTTCCTACTCAGTTTCCAGGAGTGTACAAGATTTTGTGTGATTGCGGAAAGCCATACTATGGACAGACTGCTAAATCCATCCTTCTACGTTTGGATGAACACCGTAGAGATATCTCCTATAACAGGACTAGAGCTAGCGCTCTCTCTAGTCATGTTCTCTTTTCAGCTAACTCAGACGAAGGCCGCCAGCACATTGTAAACTGGACTCAAACTGCTAACATCCATGTGTGCTACAATGAACTCGAAAGATTGTTGAATCTAGGGAAATTTCTCTAGATTCCTCTCATATCAACAACAGCCTGAGTTACAATCTCTCTGACGCACACGTTGCTTCTGTTCAGTACTGGCGCACTCGCAACAGCGCGTAGTATTCGTTTGTTTGGAACTCATACTTGCATTTTTTTCAAACATGCTACTGTTTTTTATGCTTGTTCTGTTAGTACAATTTTAAGTCTCTGTAATTTTTTATATACTTCTTTGATTGTGATACCTGAGGATGTTCATGCAACGAAACTAGTAAACTAGTAGTATCTTTTTTAAATATACCTGTCATCTTTTCTCTCGGTAATAGTCATTAAACCTTTTTTTATTATATATATATATGTGAAAAAATTAGTTTGAATGACTATAATACCGAGAATAAAAAGAATAAAGTTTAATGCTGAGATACTACTAGTTTCATTGAATAAAATTCAACTTCTTCAGGTATCAAAGACAAAGAATTATGTAAAATAACAGAGACATAATAAAATTACATCAACAGAACTAATATAAAAGACCGAAGTACAGTTTAAAACAGGAATGCGTGCTGGAATTGGAATTCCAATTAAAGTTGGCTACATGCGAGAGTTGTCACGAGAGCGCCAGTATTGGACAGTGGCAATGTGTGCATCAGAAAGATTGTAGCTAAGGCTGTTGTTTATATGGGATGAATCAAGGGATATATCTTTAGATTCAACTATCTTCCTTTCGAGCTCATCGTAACACCTATGAATATTAGAAGTTTGCAGCCAGTCTACGAGGTGCTGAAGGCCTTCATCCGAGTTAACAGAGAAGAGAATGTGGCTTGAGAGAGCGGTGGCCCTGGTCCTATTGTAGGAAATGTCTCTTCTGTGTTCCTCAATACGTAAAAGGATAGTAGCGCCGTCTGACCGTAATATAGTTTGCCACATTCACACAAGATCTTGTAGACTCCTGGATACTGGAGAGGGAGATATTTTATTTTAGGTCTCTTAGTATTAATCGAAGTTTTGGAAATGTAGTGAAACAAGTTCTAATGTTGAATTTCCTAAGAATTTTTGCCAGTTTTGGGGTGAGAGAGAGCTGATGTATGGTAAAGATATGAATGCTCTTGGGGAAGAAGAATCTTCAATAGCAGGAGAACGATGGTGAGAGATAAATTTATCAATTTTCTTAAGTGAGAAACCATTGTTGACAAAAGTCCTTTTTAGTAAATTAAGCTCATTTTCAATCTCTGTTTCATCTGTTAGTAAAGATATGGCACGATGTGCCAGGGTTGAATTAATTCCAAATTTCTGCAGAGGATAGTGATGTGAAGAAGCATGAAGGTATCTGTCTGTGTGTATCGGTTTTCTAAAAATAGAGATTTTGATGTTATCGGTGCATCTTGTGAGTTTTAAGTCGAAAAAGGAAAGTCCACTGTCCAATGATGTATTCCTCATTTGGGAACACGGTTTAAATAACCTCAATATTTTTCTAGACCATCTAAACAAGTTTCATGAGAATATGAATTTCACGTACGAACTGGAATCCAACAGTCTTTCCTTTTTTGGACTTAAAACTCACAAGATGCACTGATAAAATATTCTCCTCCTGCTTCAATATAGTGTTCCCAGCATTTTTCTTGAACTGATTAAAAAAAAAAAAAAAGGGCTTTGAGTTGCTCTGTTATATGTCAGTGGCCAGATCGGTTTGAAAGCACAAGTTCTTGTCAGATCACTGAAGTTAAGCAAAACCTGAGCCCAGTTAGTACTTAGGGGGGTAACCACCTGGGAACCCTGGGTGCCGCTGGCATTAATTATTTTTACTGGCCTGGTTGGGTAAGTGGTTAGTGTATCTGCTGTCCAGCCAGAAGGCTGCAGGTTCAAATCCCACTGGTGGTGGTGGGCAGATGGCATTGGTGATGATGATGGTAGTTGCAGGTGTCCTGCAACTACCATCCCTTTGGATTTCCTGGAGGTGTCCACTACTCCCTTTGGACTTTCTGGAGGTGTCACGTAATAATAATAATATATTCTGTTTAATTTAATTTGTATTGAAACCTTTGTTTTTTAAGTACAGATTTTGACTTAGGGAATAAAAGAAATCACAGAGAGCCATCAGATGGCTCAAAAGAAAATTGCAGGTACAATTGCAATGTTCTTTTCAGCTAGAAACTTGCAAGTTGAAAAAGCTGAATCAGCTCTTTCAATTTGTGTCCAGAGAGAAGTCATCTTCAACTTAAGTTTCACCATCTTTAAACCTTTGAACATGTGAATATCTTTGAGCGGTATTATTCCTGAAAGTTGTTTTAAGCATTTAATAAGTTTAATGGCTTTTTTGCCAAGATCAATGAAGAAGTGATGCATGCATGAACACACACGTGCACATAGTTCATCATCAAATTCCTGACACCATCAAGGGGTATACAGGATATGATAGTACTACATGAAAAACTTACATCATTACTAACTTAATATCTACAATTTTCCTCTAAATCAATCTGTTACCTGTCACGACTCCAACATTATTAAATCTTAAATTTCTATCTTCTAAGGCATACTGTATCAATCCACCTATTATCTTGGTCTTCGTCTGGGTCTTTTCCTACCAAATTGGCAGAGAACACTTGTTTGGATAATCTTTCCTCTCCCATTCTGTTTAAATGACCATACCACCTGAGATTAGCTCTGTAATGATGTATTCACATCCTTGTCTGACACCAGAATTAACATTAAACCATCTTCCTATACTTCCTTCAGTTCTGACTGCTAACTTACAACTCAAATAAGGACTGCGTATATTGTGTGATATAATACCCCATTGACACCACCATATAACTGTAGCATTTCGAATTTCTTCTCTCTTGGCACTTCATCATATGCCTTTTCCAGATCTACAAAACTCAAATACAAATCTTTGTTATATTCCCATGATTTCTCGAATATTTGTCATAAAGTAAAAATCTAATCCTGACAGCCTCTATTTGGCCTGAATCCAGCTTGTTCTTCACAAAGATTCTCTTCTACAATTCTTCTCGACCGTTTCTCAAGTATATTTGAGAATCTTACCAGGAACACTCAGTAGAAAAATACCTCTGTAATTCTCACATTCAGTTTTATTTCCCTTTTAATATATGGGTACTATGAGAGCTCTACTCCAATCATCTGGAATTCATCCCTCTGTCCAGGCAGTGCAGCCACTGCAAGACTTTTATACCTCTATACTTGAGCATTTCTGGTCAAATATCATCTACTCCAGCTGCCTTTCAACATTTCAGGCTTTGAATGGCTTCTTCTACTTCAAGTATGGATATGTATGCCTGGTCAGTGCTTTTTTTACCTCTGTGCTATCATTGATTGTTTCATTTAGCAATTTTTCGAAGTAATTACTCAATACTTCAAGGATATCTTTTTCTCCCGTTTTCATGTCACCTTTATCATCTCTAACTCCTTTTACAGCACTCTTTCCACCATTCCTAAGCTTCTTCAACAACTTCCAGAATATTTTGCCACCTTCTTGATATTTATTTTCTATGTTCTTGCCAAAGTCCTCCCATGACATTTGTTTAGCTAGTTTTACACAGTGTTTTGCTTTCTTACATTTGTCTCTGTATTCTCTAAGGAGCACAAGCTGACTTATTTGCCAGGAACTTTTGATATGCCTTCTTTTCTCTCACTGCCTCTTTAACTTCCTGTGTCCACCATGGAGTTCTAATTTTTCTATCCTTGCAGACAACCTTCCCACGTACTTCTCTGGATGAATTAATCAATGTTTTCTTCAGTGCTTGCAGTGAATCTCCCAGGTCTGGTTCCTGTTCTCAAACACTTTCATTTTTTCTTGAATAATGTATGTGTATTTTAGTCTACAGTTCATATCATAAACACACAGTTCATTAATATTGATACATCAAAGCACTGTGGGTGATGCAATGACTTCAAGCTTTTCATTATGTTACGACATTTCTCTCTCTCTATATATATATCTGCTTACAAAACAATAGGCTAGCATGCCCAAATTCTTTATAACAGCAATGTCCCAGAGCTTTGAGTTTAATGGTGCAAGGGCTACTCAGGTCATAATGTGCCGGTCATGATTTTAGCAGGATCTAAGGTGAAGGTAATGTGATAAAAAAAAATGGATAAAACAGATAAAAAAATAGAACTACATATTAAAAAGCATTCATTAAATAAAATTAACATATATAATATATATACAATTTACATTCAGGAAATAACAGTGAAGGAAAAGGAGTAGCAGCCATAGTATTCAACACAAAAAGGAGGCTAATCTTCTTGAATGGCAGGCAGTCTCAAGTAGAGTGATGTGGGCAAATATCAGAATGGGGAATTGGACAACGAGACTTATTTGTGCCTATGGTCCCACAGAAGGTTGAAGTAGAAGTTGAAGTAAGGTAGAAGTGGAAGAATTTTTTGATGTTTTAAGAAAAAGCAACTGACACAATGAAAAAGGAAAAGTTGGTCCTTGTTGGGGATCTAAATAGTAGAGTAGGAAATGACTGTCAGACATACAAAAATATTTTGGGAAAATTTGGAGAAAAGAGCAAAGCTAATAATAATGGCAAATACCTGTTGGATTTCTGCTCAGGACATGGACTGGTTATTACTAACACCATGTTCCAACATAAAAATGTGCACAAATTCACATGGAGAGAAGAGGTGAGGAATAAGAAAAGTCTCATTGGCTATGTTATTGTTGATAGTGATGTTTTCTCCCTGGTGTAGGACACCAGAGTGTACAGAGGATTTGAAATTGGAAGGGTGGGGTCACTACCCAGACGGTTTCAACCTTTTTTGAGGTCTCCTCAGTGAATAATCAAGCTTATATAAAATTACTTGGTAACCCTAATATACAGTATCCCCAAGTTAAAAAATTAATTATATCTATATCTCCTCCAGAGATTATTATTAAAAATAAAAACACCTTGCTGCATCTTCTATAGGTAAAGTTTATAAGGCTATGTATTACTAAAACCTTGGTATTTAGAGTCTAGCTACTCACTGAAGAGACTTCAAAAAAAGTTGAAACCGGTCTGGGTAGTGATCCCACCCATAATGTATTGCAGTATACATCTTTTAGTGAGATGTGCTTTACATTATGGGAAAATACTAAGAATAGTGATTGGAGCTTTATCAACCTTTACAATGAGTTGCCCTGGTGTTGTACCGTCTTTAGACTTGAACTATGTTTCAGGCGCAAACTTAATTGTTTGCATACTTAGGATTAGGAGTTAAATAACCAAGCTTATATAAAATTACATGGTAATCCTTATATATATATATATATATACACAGGGTGTTCGGGATAAATTTGACAGTTTCGTAAGGAAAAAGAAAATCTTCTTTGTATCTATTAAATTTAATGAATTGACAAAAAAACATTACAGGCAGAGTTAATTACAATACTATCAACAAGATTTACTCAAAATAACCACCATTAGCATCGATCACAGCTTCAATTCTGCTTCGGAACCTCGAACAAGCTGATGCTACAGTCTCCCTGGGAAGGGCCGCAAAAACTGTTTTAATTTTATCCATTAACTGGGCTTTTGTATTACTGGAAGTGCGATTGGTGTCTTTTTCAACTGCGCCCCATACAAAATAATCCATGGGGTTAAGGTCTGGGGAGTTTGGAGGCCAAACATTTGGACTGGTGAAGTCGTAGAAATTTTCAGACAACCATTTTTGACTTTTCCCAGAGGTGTGGCAAGGGGCCGAATCCTGCTGCCATACATACGGCCTACCATTGGCTACCCTTGTTATCCAGGGCTTGACTACAGTTAGCAACTCCACGAACAAAGCCCGAATTCCAATGCCAGGGTTCTTCAACACCTGTTCCTGCAGATTTGCGAGGAATTCTGCTGTACGAACGCAATCAGATCGTCTGCTAGGGATCTTTCTTCTTGCTACATCCTCGTAGTCACCATTGCAAGTCTCTAGTTCATGCCTGATTGTTTTTACTGTATTCAGGGAGCATTGGGCAGCAGTCGTAATATCCTTATTTTGATGGCGGGCACGAATCATCATGATACAAGTTATTCTCTTCCATGATTCAGGTGGGTTCCAGCTATCCATCCTTTCTGACATCTTGTATATGAATGAAGAAGGGTCCAAACTTTTAAATGAAGAGAAGTGTGTGTTAATACATGTAACTTACGGAAAAATATAATTAATTATAAATATGTCAAATTTATCCCAAACACCCTGTATATATGGATCTATGTAACAGCTTGGTGTTTTCCTATTAGATCCTGTTGCTAGTGTTTTCAATCCCATGTCATGCTAAGCGAAATATGTGAGGTTTGATGAGCTGGATGTGGTCCTGATGTTCAGAGATATGTTCATTAACAGATCTTCCTGTATGTCTGTACTAAGGCATGTTGCATGAACAATGGTGCTTTGTATATGTAAGGTAGCATCAATGGTAAGCGTTTGTCTATTGGTTATGAATTTATTAGATGGATTTTTATTTATTTTTCATAATTTTCGCCATATATGTGTAAAAGTACTCTCGTGTTTACTCTCCTAATAACCCAGACAAGAAGTCTGGGTCACTATTAGGAGAGTAATTAATCATTTAGTAGAACTATTTGAGTTTTAAGTTCTTGTTTAACACATTGACTGTCAACTACGAGATAATTCGTAGTAGGCGATCTGGCTGAGAGGGCCGACTATGAATTATCTCGTAGTTGCTGGACTTGCCTTTTTCATGCAGCTGTGGTATATTCGTAGTATATAAGCATAACTAAGGATAATTGACTTCTGGGAAGAGAAAAAAAAATCAAGGCTGGCATACATGAACAGAAAATTTATTCATACAGTGAAAATCAAATCCAAAGTAATAGAACAATTTTATTTTTTGTGATATTTTTTAAAACAACCTTCCACACAAAGTGCCGGCTTCTCTTCGCAGGCTGTACAATAATAATGCGTTTCTCATAGTTTTTTTTTAGCTTGGGTACAAATTCGGCATGGCTTTGTCAGACGCAGGTTTTTTTTTCAGTAGGTGGGATACTCTCTAAATAATGAACTTCTCCCAATCTAACTTTCTTTGAAACTGGTAGAATCTCTTTTCCAATCAACACTTCAACAAATGCTGCTTCTCTAAATTTTATAAGTTTTATGTTAGAATTAGTTACTTTATGAAAAAATTTGAATGCATTGTGTATATATATTTCTATAATATGTAATGCAATTTTTTTCAGCAATCTAATGGTCTTTCTTAGAGCTGAGTAGTATGACAGCATTTGATCTGATTGGTCAAATGCCGGACATTCCCTTATTATAATCTCGAATTATGTTTGGTTTCATCGAAAATTTCCATTGCAGTTGGACACCTCCCATTTCAACAACATGCATGTCATGTTAGAAATACAAAGTACTTCTCATTTATCTTTACATTTACATACTATAGCAGGACCATTTCGCTGTCAAAAAAAAAACTCCCTTTTTTCAATTTACCACCTCTATGGGATTTCCCTTTCTGTCATTACATAGTGTTCCACACACAAGTTTTTTGTGTGGAACACTACGTAATAATTTCATAAGAGTAACAGAATTATAAAAATTATCCATATATAATATGTACCCCTTATCGAGATATTCCTCCAGTGAGTGCAAAACAACTTCAGTAATGTGACCCAAATTATAGTCATTTCTTCAGATTTACCAGAGTAAATTGTTATTTTCATAACAAGATCATCGGACTCACACAGTTCATAAAGTTTGATTCTGTATTTATGTTTTTTATTTTGTATATACTGACGGAAACTTAATCTTCCATGCCACAGCATCATCGATTCGTCGATACAGATATTTTTATCTGGTACATAGTTTTGGTGCATAATATTATTAAAATGATTCAATATCAGTCTTACCTTGTATAGTCTGTTGGAAGATATTGAGTTATCAGCTAAGTGAAAATAACGCAATAACAACTGGAATCTATTTCGACTCATGTGATTGCCAAAACATTATATTATAATGGGTTTCTACTCCAGTAATGCTCTATTGTTGGAAAAGAACAAGGGCTCATTTGTAATAAAAGTCCAATAAAAACTTTAATTTCTGCGATGCTGACGTCCTTCCATTGTGATGCTCTGTGAGATTAGATTTTCTTACTCTTGGAAGTTTTGCAATTTCTTGCTCAGTTTAATATAAATTAGTTTGTTTGACCAGTAATGCAAGAAACTCTTCTGAAAAAAATAAGTCCACCAATTTTTGTACTGTAAAATCTGTTGTGTCCAATTTCAAACCAACGTTCTCTTGGAAGATAAATTATTCAGGATCTTGTTGTATTTCGGTCTACAAATTATTTTTCATATTTCATGTTGTTGCTTGGGAAATATAAGGATTATCTTCAGGCTCGGGGACAACTTCATCTTTGCTGTCCTCACTCGAATCCTCAGAAGGTTCATAATCACTACTGTCGTAACCATCCTCGGCAAAAATCTCGTCAAATTCTGACTAATTTAGATTAGCATACTACTCAAGTTCTTCTTGAGTCAGTGGTCTTTTCTTATCCATATTGTGGGGTTATTATAATATATATTATAATAATAATTATAAAACAAAATACTCAAGAAAGAAGTAAATGTAACGTACTCAACTAAGTTTGATTCGCTACTGATGAATTTACACACATATCGCTATGTCGCTAACTCTGCTTTAGCAAAAAAGCATGTCTGAGTACGAATTAACTCATAGTTGGCTACTGAATAACTTTCTGTTACGATAAGATAAAAAGCCAAGCGGCTATTTTTTCTGGCGAAGTTAATTAAATTAAGGGGATAAAAATCCCTTATTATTTTATAAGGAATTTTTATGAGGAGAGGTAGTGACCTCTCCTCATAATGTAAGGCAGTATTACATCTCCTAGGAGCTGTGTTTTACATTATGAGAAAATATCAAAGGTAGTGAGGGAACTTGCTCCACCTTTGCTTTGAGTTGTCTTGGTGTTGTACCAGGTGTTCACTTATGCTTGGATTCGCCGATAGTTCTTCAGCATGAAACTCTTAGATCGTAGTTTTCGATCTCAGAGAGTTTCGCATACTGGCTGTAAAATAATAAGGGATTTTTATCCTCTTAATTTAACTTTCTGTTACATATGCCAACTACGAGATAATTCATGAGACTTTTTTCCCCCAAAAAACACATTCTGTATGTTTTTTTTTGGTGATTACTACGCATTATAATTACGGTTTTGAATAATATGATATGATTAAATCAAATTGGCTTCTGAGACCCGAATCCTGAGAATTGCCATGGCAGTCAACATGTTAAGAGATTTGAAAGAACAAAATTTGAGTACTAAAGGTACTAGGAATTTTATCATGCCATGTTTTTGAGATGGATAGCAACCTGAAAAATTTATTTTTAGTAGACAGAAGTGAAAATGGTTAGATGTGTATATCTAGAAAGGAAATTCCTTTTGATGATTCTTTTTCTAGTGTGAACCTAATACACAGATGCAAGGTGTTGATTTTTTTTTTTTTAATAGAAATCACGTATTGTGGATATAGTGACCTGTAAAAGTTGATTTTTGGTAGACAGAAGTAAAAATGGATCCATCTTGTTTATGGTGGATATGTATATCTAGAAAGGAAATTCATTTTGATGACTTTTTCTAGCGGTAACTTAATATGTGGATATAGAAATGAATGCAGTTCTGGTTCTTTGAGACTCTAAACAGCAAAGACATCATCAATGTACTGCAGCAAAATTGCTGGTTTGGGATTGAGAAAGAAGATTCTTTCTTCCAGGTATTCAAGGTAAAAGTTGGCTAGGTTAGGTGATAGTTTGTACCTTTTTCCAGATATCTGGAAAAATCAATTGCTTTGACCAGCTGCTAGTTAAATGGTTTCTAGAGAGAAACCCTTTTCCCAGACCTACAATCCGTGATAGGATGAAGAGGAATGGCTTCCTTGTGGATCTTTGGCAAACTACAAAAGTGTGGGGATTCTAGCAAAATAAATTTTAAGTTGATGTATCTCCAAAGATCCACAAGAAACACATTCCTCTTTATCCTAATATGAACTGTGTAGATTCTATTACATATCACATAGCAAAGTTTTTAGCACATTTTTAGAGTCTCATATTGGTAATGCCCATTCTTTCAAAAAAAAAATTCTTCTGATTTTTCTGGATAAAGTGAAAAATAATTCCCTCCAATCCATTGATATAATGGTCAGCTTCAATATAGAATCCCTGTATCCTCAGTAGTCCTGAAGATATTTTCAGGGGCAAACTTTGTTTGCTCACACTTGAATAAAGGATTAAACTAAATTTATTATAAAATCCCTATTCACTATTGAGCTTCTGAAGATTTACTTTATCTACTCTCAAAAGCCTTTTCAGTGGTGAAATTATTCAACTTTGTCATTCACTTAGGTCAATTCATTTGTCAAAACAGAATCCACAGACAAGTTGAAGGACATGCCATAGGGAGTTCACTCACTCCTGCTCTTGCAAACTTTTATCTGGAACATCTAGAAGATACTCTTTTCTCATCTATACACACTCAGCCTTTGTTTTGAGTACATTACAGAGACAACGTTTTTGCTATTTGACTCCACAATGAAGATATATTAAATGCTTTTTTCTCAAACATAAACAATTCACATCCATGAATTAATTTCACAATGGAAATAGAAAAAGGAAACTAGTCCTTATATACATTCTACTCTGCTGCTGATCGTGAAGTGAAGTGAACTAATTACAGTAAAACCCTGTTTTTACATTCCCACAATTTACGTCATTTTCCATGACCCATCTTAAGGCCTATTCTTACGATGTATTGTTTTCCCACCATTAAAAACTTGATGTGGACGTCATTTCCTGTGATTAGCGTTTTTTTCTCGGGTGGCAATACTGATTTTCGAATCGATTTCTGCGGAAATCTGCAAATTTCTGTTCCCAGATGACATTGCTTTCGGCTGTAGTTTCGTTTCTGCCATCACAGTGACTTGCACGCTTGCAGCAGTAATGTAATAGTGATGAGCGATACCATGATTTTTCAATCACAGTACGCATCGATATTGCAGAATTTCTGCTATGTAATTTAGCATGTGAAAGTTGCTTTCAAGTTGCGGTGGGGGATTATCCATGTTAGTAACATTGAGAAAAAAGACAGAAAATGTATTTCGGTAGAAGAAAAGATGACAATTCTGCGACGTGTAGATTGGCATGCCAGAACACGTGTACATTTAGCAAAAGATCTTGGACTCTCCGTGTCCACTTTGAACACGATGGCAAAAAAAAACAGGTCAAGCATTGAACTCAATGCAAAGCAATCTGGTGCAAAGTTAAAAAAAAAAAAAAAAAAAAAAAAAAAAAATACAATCAACAAATAAAGATTTTTTAAAATAGATAAATGTAAGTAATTGTAAATTCATTTATTTTCAGTTATTAAATTTTGTAATCTGGTATGTAGACTCGCATACTAGCAGTAAGTCATCTTTTAGCCTTATTTAAATGTTTTTTATACACTTTTACTGTATTATTAATTTAAAAACAAAATTAACAACGTGTTATTGAAATAAGGCTCTCTCATATCTTCGATAGTGGGAGGCAGTCATTCTGATTTAGGTTCTGACTATATAGTAAGCCTCGGTGCTTTCTTTAAATGTTTGACCCTATAGTGGCAACAATGGAGAAAATACATTTGAAACTATAGGATATTGTGGTGTGTATTCACTGTATGTTGTGCAAGGCCAGATCTCTCAGATTTCCTATTAATGATGTAAGATTGGTGTTCTTGCATTCTTTTCTCCACTGAACATCCAGTTTGTCCAAAGTGAGATAGTTGACAGTTTGTTGTGAAAGGAATGAATACTGCCATTAGATTATACTTTTTAAGGATTCTAGAGATTGTTTCTGAGATGCCAGAAATGTATGGGATAGGAACTATTTGCACTGTTTCATTGTTTCAGCTTGGATTATAGGAAACAGAGATATGCTCTGGTCTGAGAAGCCATTGAGATTTACATATCATTTGATGTTCAGGACTTCTTTTTTTGTAGTTCTTGCAGTGTAGATCATATAACACAAGCCTCGTCTTATAAATCTTTAATAATTCCAATCTTCTGAGAAGGACGGTGAGCACATTGCTGTTGAATATATTTTATTATATTATATTCAAGAGAAAATATTTTATTATATTATGTTTTATATACTGTCCAGTAAATGTAGGTTTTTGATAAATGGAAGTACAGTAAAACACCTTTTTTTACACTATTCAGGGGACTGATGGAAAAAAGTATAAATAGCAGGAAATGTAAAAAAACATTAAAAAAAGGCTAAAAGATGACTTACTGCTAGTATGTGAGTCTACATACTAGATTACAAAATTTAATAACTGAAAATAAATGAATTTACAATTACTTACATTTATCTACTTTAAAAAAATCTTTAATTGTTGATAGTTTTTGCTTTTCGTTTTTTTTTTTTTGACATAGCACCAGATTGCTTTGCATTGAGTTCAATGCTTGACCTGTTTCTTACTATCGTGTTCAAATTTAAACAAAAATATAAAATGATGGTACAACGTGACAAAATTTCATGCCAGCTTGGTCGTCGTTCGGTTAAACAAGGCTCCCGTTGTTTTTGCCAGGGAACCAGGGTGAACAGCGAAAAGTCAGCTACTGGAACAAATCTGAAAACACACCCCAACTCAACATCACCAGAGTTAAAGATCGGTACTATCAACATAAGAAGCCTGAATGGCAAAGAAATGGAGCTAGCTGAGGAATTAGAAAAGTACCAGATGGACATAATTGGAGTGACTGAAACAAAAAAGACAAAAACTGGAGGGATCTTTCTGAGTAATAAATACAAAATGTTATATTCAGGCAATGACGATCAAGGAAAAGAAGGAGTAGCCATAGTATTCAATACTAAATATGAGGCTAATCTTCTTGAATGGCAGGAGTCTCAGGTAGAGTGATGTGGGCAAATATGAAAATGGGGGAACTGGACAATGAGACTTATTTGTGCCTATGGTCCCACAGAAGGTTCTACTAAGGTAGAAGTGGAGGAATTTTTTCATGCTTTAGACACAATGAGAAAGGAAACGTTGGTCCTTGTTGGGGATTATTAGTTGAAGAAATGATTGTCACCCATACAAAAACATTTTGTATGTCTGATATAATTGGGGTGACTGAAACAAAAAAGACAAAAACTGGCGAGATCTTTCTGAGCAATAAATACAAAATGTTATATTCAGGCAATGACAATCAAGGAAAAGAAGGAGGAGCCAAATATTCAACACTAAATGATGCTAATCTTCTTGAATTGCAGACAGTCTCAAGTAGAGTAACGTGGGCAAATATGAGAAGGAGTAACTGGACAATGAGACTTATTTGTGCCTATGGTCCCACAGAAGGTTCTACTAAAGTAGAAGTGGAGGAATTTTTTCATGCTTTAGAGAAAGCAACTGACACAATGAGAGAGAAAAAGTTGGTCATTGTTGGGGATTATTAGTTGGGGAAATGATTGTCAGACATACAAAAATATTTTGGGAAAATTTGGAGAAAACAGCAAAGCTAATAACAATGGCAAATACCTGTTGGATTTCTGTTCAGGACATGGACTCGTTATTACTAACACCATGTTCCAACATAAAAATGTAAACAAATTCACATGGAGAGAAGAGGCAAGCAATAAGAAAAGTCTCATTGACTATGTTATTGTTGATAGTGATCTTTTCTCCCTCGTGCAGGAGACCAGAGTGTTGTACAGAGGATTTGAAATTGGAAGTGATCACTATTTAGTCTTGAGCAGGATAAAATTGAATTTCATATTGAAAAGAATAACATGTAAGAAAGTCTTAAAGCGAATAAAAGTTGAGCAGCTCTCAGATGTGAATTGCAGACTAAAATACACAAAGATTATTGAAGAAAAAATGAAAGAGTGCGAGAACAGGAATCAAACCTTGGCGATTCAGTGGCACACCTTGAAAAAAGCTCTTATTGATTCAGCTAGAGAGGCATGTGGTGAAGTTGTCTGCAAGGATAGAAAAACTAGAACTCCATGGTGGACACAGAAAGTTAAAGAGGCAGTGAAGGAAAAGAAGAAAGCATATCAAAAGTTCCTGGCAAATAAGTCAGCTTGTGCTCTTAGAGATTATAGAAACAAATGCAAGAATGCTAAACACTGTGTAAAACTAGCTAAACAAAAGTCATGGGAGGACTTTGGCAAGAATACAGAAAATAAATATCAAGAAGGTGGCAAAATATTCTGAAGGTTGTTGAAGCAGCTTAGGAATGGAGGAAAGAGTGCTGTAAAAGGAGTTAGAGATGATAAAGGTGACATGAAAACGGGAGAAAAAAAGATATCCTTGAAGTATCGAGTAATTAGTTTGAAAAACTGTTAAATGAAACAAACAGTGATGATAGCACAGTTGTAAAAAACACTGACCAGGCATGCAGTCAGGAATACATATCCATACTAGAAGTAGAAAAAGCCATCAAAGGCTTGAAATGTGGAAAGGCAACAGGAGTAGATGATATTCGACCAGAAATGCTGAAGTATGGTGGTATAAGAGTCTTACAGTGGCTGCACTGCATAATTCAGAAAGCCTGGACAGAGGGAAAATTTCCCAATGATTGGAGTAGAGCTCTCATAGTACCCATATATAAAAAGGGAAATAAAACTGAATGTGAGAATTACAGAGGTATTTCCCTACTGAGTGTTCCTGGCAAGATCTTTGTAAGTATACTTGAGAAACAGTTGAGAAGAATTGTGGAAGAAAAGCTGGGTGAACAACAAGCTGGATTCAGGTCAAATAGAGGCTGTCAGGATCAGATCTTCACTTTACGACAAATAGTCGAGAAAGCATGGGAATATAACAAAGATCTGTATTTAAGTTTTGTCGATTTGGAAAAGGCATATGACAAGGTGCCAAGAGAGAAGCTATTCAATATGCTACAGTTATATGGTGTCAATGGGGCATTATATCAAGCAATACTTAGTCTTTAACTGAGTTGTAAGTCAGCAGTTAGAATTGAAGGAAGTACAGGAAGATGGTTTAATGTTAAATCTGGTGTGAGACAAGGATGTACATTATCCCCTCTGTTATTATCTATATGGAGCACATTATGAAGGAAAGTGATATTAAACATGATATCAAAATTGGAGATGTTAATGTCAGCTCTTTGCTTTATGCGGACGATGTTATATTTCTAAATAAATCCGCTACAAGTTTGCAAGATTCCCTGACTAAATTGAATAACTATTGTAATAGATATGGTATGAAGGTCAGCATTAAAAAGACAAAGACAATGAAAATAGGCAGAATCATTGAAAATGTCAACTGTGTTGTGAATGGAGAACCTGTGGAACAAGTAAAACATTTCAGCTACTTAGCCACGATTTTTAGTGAAGATGGTAACTTAAATATAGAAATAGACAACAGAATCAGCAAAGCTGGTATGGTGGGAAGTCAATTGAATAAATTCATATGGAATAAGAGAGAAATTAGTCAGAACACTAAATTAGCTATACAAGACAGTGTTCAAACCAGTTTTAACTTATGGATCTGAGAGCTTGGTCAGAAGTAAAACACTTGACCAAAGACTAGAGACCACAGATATGAGAGTCCTGTGAAAGATTATAAGCATGAACAGATGGCATCAATGACAATTTCATATTAAAAACGAGGATATCAGGAAAGAACTTGACATTGTCAGCATCCAGGAATGTGTTAGCAGAGCTAATCTCAGGTGGTATGGTCACTTAAACAGAATGGGCGAAGAAAGATTCGCAAAACAAGTGTTCTCTGCCAGGTTGGCAGCAAAACGACCCAGAGGAAGACCAAGATATAGGTGGATCGATACGGTACAAAGTGTCTTAGACGATAGAAATATAAGATCTGATAATGTTGGAGTCTTGACAAGTAACAGAGGAAAATTGTAGATAGGAAGTTAGTAATGATGTAATTTTTTTCATGTAGTACTATCATATCCTGTACACCCCTTGAGGTTACATGGTAGGAATTTGATGATGATGATGATGATGTTTGACAGATAATTCTTAAATTTTAAGGTTGGAGAATCAAAATGACTTGATCAAAAAGTTACTTAATTGGCCAGAAGAATAAAAAAAAAAGAAATCTTTATCAAAACATCCATTGATCCCAAGAATTTATAGCACATCAAAAATTCACAAAAAAGATATTCTGTTATGGCCAATTGTACATGGGAGAGATTTTCCAACCTCAAAATTAGCGAAAAATCTGTTTGTATTACAATATGGTCTCAATACCGAAAACTACCTACAGATTGCTTAACCACAGAAACCTACTTGTATATTATGGTTACTTTATTGAGAGCAAAATAATCATAAAGTTACTAAAAATAAAGTAGCAGTAAAATTAAATAATCCAATTAACCGCAAATTTTGAATACTTACCAAGGGACAATCCAATGCTGGATGAAGAATCCTTCGGGCCAGTTAATATTTTATTTTTATCTTTGTTTATATGCAAGGAATCGGTTATGTTGTTTTGAAATATAGGAAACTCATAACAGTCCAAATCTCCACAACAGATACCATGTTGACTTATGTAAAAGTCATAATTTGCAGCCTACAAAAATAGAAATTAGACACCAACAATTATTTCATTACAAATATTGAGTGGCTTATAATTCAACATAGAAATTAAATTTTTTTTCTTCTTTAAAAATTATTTTTTTGTACGGTAACATGTGACAACATCATGTTTCCTCTTATTTGCCTCCTCTTTCGCCTTGTATGCATACCCTACTTGTGCAACACTATGCAGCAAGGCTAAAATTAAGGTTCTAGATTAAATATAATTCAAGAAGACTTCAATTGTTGACTGGGTCGAAGAAGGATTCTCCCTCAACTTGATCTCCAGGTCATGGGAATTTGACTGCATCAACATTTTGACATTAAAAGAATGTAATGCAAAGGAATCTTCAGATATTCACTCATTTGTCATTTAAAGAATATATTCTGACCACTACATGGGTATATGATATAATACAGGGTAAATAACTATTCATTCAGATAAGATCTATAAAAAAAAAGAGCATTTAAACTTGAAGTCAAGACTGCCAATGCAATTCTGTAAAGGATCAGGGTGTGTTGCCAGCAATGATCAACATTTTTCAAAAGAATATGCAAACTGTTCTAAAGTTTGTAATGTTAATGATTTTATTTTGTTGAAGAGCAAGTGACAATGATTTGGACTGAAGATGCCTGGAAGAAATTACTTAGGGCATATTTAATAGAATATCAAAACATCAACAAATTGTTTAGAATGTGTTGTTTGCAGAAGTACAAGAAATATTGTTTTGGATCAAAAGGTAATCCAGTTTATAGAACTGAAAAATAATCTGCTTCACATTAATCACCTAAGATGATCTCACCATCAATTGCATCGATACTGGAATTTGGCTTCTATACTATGCTTGCATTTCAATAAGGGAATATCTAAGTGAAGCCTACCAGTTATGAGAGAGTAAAGATCTGTATTTTGCTATTTTACTAAAATAACATCCCAGGTTCCCTTCTCTGTCTGCTTTCTCATGCAGGCATCATAGCACAAGGATGCTATCTTGCACGGTATGCTATGAAAATATGATGATTGCATAAAGGTTTATGCTCATTCTATGCCTACATGGTAACTGATCCATACCTTCTTTACTCATTACTTTTTGTAAGGTAAAACAAAGTACCTTTTGTGCACTGGATGCCATTAACAGACTGCTGCTAGAATTGCTCAAGCAAAGATACATTTTATGTATTACTGGCAAAAAAAAAACTATATGCATTTTGGTGAAAATTTATTTATTAGGATATTTAAGAATAAGTGGGTAGTAAATATAGAGTCTGACAGAAGGTTCTGTAGCTAATTTTATGTAATATAGCATATAGTTAACAAAGGCATAATGACACTGAGAACAAAAACCAGTGCAAAAATTGAATTTGGTGAGTAGCGTGAACTTTTGTCTGGAGTGCGTGGTATGTATGCATGGACGAAAGTGTTTGTCAAGAGATAGATTGAACAAGAGAAGTGAGAGCATGTGGGGCTACAGAAGGTGTGACATTTTAATGGACTGTGGGGAATTAAATGAGAGTCAAGAAAAAGGAGTAAGTATTAAACAAAAGGTGGAAGGCATTGAGAGACATAAGACTGAGAATGGCAGCAGTCAGAAGAGTAAGGAAGACACTGAAAGCAGTATTAAACAAAAGGTGGAAGGCATTGAGAGACATAAGACTGAGAATGGCAGCAGTCAGAAGAGTAAGGAAGACACTGAAAGCAGAGAATATGATTGTGAATATGGAAGACTGAAAGAGCAAAAGCAGACATGATTGCAGAAACAGAAGAGAGCATGACTGACAAGTTGAAAGTGAGAATGAGTGAGAAAGAGATCCCAACTGGCTGACTAAAAGTAGGAGCAAATGCTGATGTCAAAAAAAAAAAAAAAAAAAAAAAAGCATGATTGCAGGAATGCAAGAGCTGAAGAATGAGATGATTAAAATGAGAGATGAGGCACATGCAAAATGAGATTAGATGTTTGGGAAGAACAACAGAAGAGTGTGAAAGAATAAAATGAAGGATAGTGGAGAAAACCAAGTGAGGAATGATTCAAGAGAATATGGAGATTCTATTATTAAAGGTGTGGTGAATGAAAGTGTGCACAAGATCTGTTTTTTTTTGGGAGGTACAACGAACAGGGTGATAGATACTTTGGATATGAGACTGGTTGGGTGTTTTGGATTTACAGCCAAAGCATCTAAGGCTATGAGGCCAGTATATTCTGTAATTCTGTCTGCAAATTGCTTGTGTTTTGCTGTGCAGATTGTCTGTTTTGCAGGATGAAAAACCTGTTTCCCCAGCAGGAAAAATACTTCCATTTCCATATGAGATCAGTTGAAAACCTATGATAATGGTTCGCTGCTTCCTAAATGGAATTCAAGTCCAAGTCTTCTATAGATAAGACAAGTAAACATGTGAGGGAGTTAATTGGTAGGAACAATGTGGTTGGGCACTGGGGAGAAGGTAAGTATAGCTATTCAAAGATCAACAAAGGTGAGGTAGGGAGAGTAGTTAGTGTGTTGCCTAAGTGTGACACTGATGCATTAAGATAGCAAACAAAAATCATAAATAGTATATGAGAACTGTGTAAGGAGAAAGACATGCAGTTTGTTGATCTGGGTGGAATGTAATCAAGGAGCAAATGGAAACTCAAGAAAAGAGACAGATTGCAATTAAATGGATTTAATGTAAATCAAATGGAAAAACTGTTGTAAGAAAAAAGTGTAATGAATAAAGTGAACAAGGGATCAGAGGCAGTCTCAGGGAGAGTGTAGAGTGGATCAGGTGAGACAGAAGTGTTTACAAATGGAGAAGAGAAAGTGTGAGTGAGAATAAGGAATATAAGCTGAGCAGGAAAATTACAGAATGCTCAGGGAAATACAGTGTAAAGGGAGTGGATTCTGGAAGAAGTAATAAATACATGAATAGTGATATTTGGAATACAAATGGGATGGTCCAGGAAGCATGAACAGTTGAATCTGAAAAGATATATGGAACAAAGGGCTATGAAAGTGAGAAGACAGGAGCAGTAGTGGAAAATTAATGGGAGATGGGTGACAAAGGTGGGACTGGTTATAGACCAAGAAATGAACTGCATCTTGCCTGAAAATGACATCCTTACAGGAATAGAAATAAAAGGGTAGATGTTTTTTGAGAGGATGGGAACAGCAAGAAAGGAAGAGGAAGTGCGGCTGTTGAGAGCATGAGATGACTGACAGATTGATATAATAGATATTATGTCAATGAAACCAAGAAGACAAAAACAGGTGAGGTTATTGTAAGCAACAAATATAAGATGTTATATTCATGCAATAATGGTTGGGGAAAAGAAGGAGTAGTTATAGTATTCAACACTAAATACAAGGATAATCTTCTTGCATGGCAGGCAAGTATCAAGTAGAGTAATATGGACAAATATCATAATGGGAAATTGGACAAGGAGCCTTATTTGTGCCTATAGTCCCAAAGAAGATTTTACTAAGGAAAAAGTGGGGGAATTTGAGGCATGAGAGAAGTCAGTTGATACAAAGAAAATGTAGGTCCTTGTTGGATCTAAACAGTAGCATAGGAAATGACTACCATACATATAAAAATATCTGCAAGATTTCTGTTCAGGATATGAACTAGCCATTGCTAACACAATGTTTGAATATAAATATTAGTAAAAATTCACATGGAAAGAAGACAGAAGAAATAAGATATTATTGCTGACAGTGACATTTTCATGCTGGTTCAGCACACAACAGTATGCAGAAAGATTTGAAATAATAAATAATCATCATTTAGTTTTAAGCAGGTTAAAATTGAATACCATACTGAAAAGAAAAGTGTGTAAGAAAGTTTTAAAAAGAACCAAAGTTGAGCTGCTTTCAGAGGTAAATTGCAGACTCAAATACAAAAACGTTATTCAAGTAAAAATGAGAGTTTGAAACAAGATCTTCAATGACAAACCCTGAAGAAAACTGCTTAATTCAGTAAGCAAGGCACATGGTGAAACTGTAAGATCAGAAATATCGGAATTCAGTGGTGGACTGAGGAAGTTAAAAGAAGCAGTCAAGGAGAAAAAGAAAGCATAATGAAAATTCCTGGCAAAAAAAAATCATCATGTGTGCTGAGAGAATACACAGGAAAATCTACGAAAGTGAAGCAATGTATAAAACTAGCTAAACAAAAGTCATGGAAAGACTTTGGTAACAACACAGAAAATAATATCAGAAAGTTGGTAGAATATTTGGGAGGCTATTGAAAAAGCTTAGAAATGAAAGAAAGAGTACTGCAAAAGAAATTAAAGTGATAAAGGCCACATGAAAACTGAAAATAAAGACAATGTAGATGTCTAAAGTAATTGAAAAGGCTGCTAAACGAAACAAGCAGTGACAGTATAATGGTAGAAAACATTCAAGAGGAATGAAATCAGGACTATATATATCAATATCTCATGTAGGAAAAAAAGCCATCGAAATCTTGAAATGAGGAAAGGCAGCATATAAATAACATATAAATCTATATGTAAGAGTAGATGGATAACAGAACAGAAATGCTCAAATAAGGGGATATAAAAGTTTTACAGTACTGCCATTTTCAGAAAGCTAGTCAGACGTTTTAATTCTAAATGATTTCAATAGAGCTCTCATAGTACCTATCTATAAAAAAGGAAATAAAACAATGTGAAAATTACACTGGAATTTCTCCCACAGAGTGCTCCTAGTGCAAATATACTTGAGAAAAGGCCAAGAAAAATAATATAGAAAAAATATATTCTTTCTATATATTATTATGGTATAATAATATTCTTTCTATATATTATTATTCAAGTATTATACAACAATAATACTTGAATAAATTTATTTTGTAGATCTGTAATAGGCATACAACAAGGTGCAGAGAGAAAAACTTTTCTCAACATTATATAGAGCAATACACAATCTATATGTAAGTCAGCATTAGAATTCAGGGAAATACAGAAAGATGGTTTGATGAAAAATCAAGTGTAAGACAAGCGTAGACATCATTTCCACTCTTATTCATCATCTATATGATTTCCATTATGAAAGAAAATGACACTAAACCTGATATTAGAAATGGAGATATCAAACTTAGCTCTTTTGCTTTATGCAGATAATGTACTCTACACACATTTCGCACAAGTCTCCAAGATTCCATACCTAAACTGAACAACAGCTGTAACAGATTCTAAAAAATTAGCAATAAAAAGACCAAAACTATGAAAATACACACAAATACAGAAAACGTTAGTTGCATTCTCAACAGAGAACCTATAGAAAAAAATAAAATATTATTTAGGCACAGTTTTTAGTGAAGATGCCAAATTAAATTTGAAGATAGAAAACAGAACATTTAAAGCTACTATAGTGAGGAGAGCCAGCTGAATAAATTTATGTGGAGTAAGAGAGAAATTAGCCAAAACACTAAACTAGCAGTATACAAGACGGTGTTCAAACCAGTTTTAAGTTATGGATCTGAGAGTTGAGTTAGAAATAAAGCACTTGATCAGAGACTAGAGACCACAGATATGACAGTCTTGAGAAAAATTACAGGAGCGAACAGATGACATCAATAGCAGATTCATATTAAAGATGAAGATATTAAGAAGAAATAACATTTTTAGCATTCAAGAATGTGTTGGCACAGCTAATCTAAGGTGATACAGTCACTTCAAACAGAATGGGAGAGGAAAGGTTTGTAAAACAGGTGTTCGATACCAAGATGGCAGGAAAATGCCTCAGAAGACCAAGATCTAGGTGAAATGATCCAATCAATGGTGCCCTAGAACAGCATTTCAAAACTGTGGGCCACGGCCCCCTTGGGGGACGTTAGTTTTGTTGAGGAGGCCGTGAAATAACAAAAACAAATTTAAAATGTTTTAAGACTAAGTAGATTTTTTTTTTATTTAAAAGAAACATATTGAATTTTTATTATTTCTTTCTTGTTATATTTTAATGGAAAAAAATCACTTACTGGTGTTGGTTCACAAATTTTGCTTCCTGGTTATTTTGGTGCTTAATGAATATTAGTAAATATACGCTTATTCATATAAGTTTTATTTCAAAGTTATTGATAAGAAGTTTACGAATGCAAAATCTTGGCTCATTTAAAATGGCCAAGTTTTTCACGCTTTAAATTAATGTTTCATCGCTAGATGTGAACACAGGTGCGGGCAATGCGTGGGAAAGAAGTATGCTTGGGGTGCAGGGCGACTGCGCTGATAGCACAATTCACATGCAATTTTTTTTTCAATGGAGGCTGTGAAATATTTTAATTTTTCCAAAGGGGCCTTTACATCCATAAGTTTGGGAAGCACTGCCATAGAAGACCAAAATATTAAATAACAATATTGGAGTGCTGACAGATAAGACTAATTTGGAGAAAAATCTTTGACAGGAGATTAGTAATAATGGAAACTTAATGTAGTACTGTAATAGCAGCCTGTTCATCCCTTAAAGGTACATATCAGGAATTTGATGATATCAGTTGTTAAGTACTCTGCAAAATGGGCTCAGGTGCTTACATTGCTCTCATTACAATAACCAAGTTTTGCACTTATTTAAACTTGGATTGGTTATACATGTTAATAAAAATTTTCATAGCTTACTAACACAGATAAAAAAAAAATTTCAATGTTAATCCAATATTTCATCTATAACAAGCAAAAATAAAATAAAAATATTATTTTATTATTTTTTTTTTATCAGTTCTGTTGTTAAAAAATTATCAGTCTATTTTGAACCAATGTTTTTATGAACAAGACTAGCAATCCATATTAAAAATGAAAACTTCAGTATTTTTTTTTACTAAAAATGCACACGTCCAAACCATAATATTTTGAGTTTGAATTAGCAAAGAGAACTGGACAATGAGACTTATTTGTGCCTATGGTCCCACAGAAGGTTCTACTAAGGTAAAAGTGGAAGAATTTTTTGAGGCTTTAGAAAAAGCAATTGACACAATGAAAAAGGAAAAGTTGGTCCTTGTTGGGGATCTAAATAGTAGAGTAGGAAATGATTGTGAGACATACAAAAATATTTTGGGAAAATTTGGAGAAAAGAGCAAAGCTAATAATAATGGCAAATATCTGTTGGATTTCTGCTCAGGACATGGACTGGTTATTACTAACACCATGTTCCAACATAAAAATGTGCACAAATTCACATGGAGAGAAGAGGCTAAGAATAAGAAAAGTCTCATTGACTATGTTATTGTTGATAGTGATGTTTTCTCCCTGGTGCAGGACACCAGAGTGTACAGAGGATTTGAAATTGGAAGTGATCACTATTTAGTCTTGAGCAGGATAAAATTGAATTTCATATTGAAAAGAATAACATGTAAGAAAGTTTTAAAGCAAATAAAAGTTGAGCAGCTCTCAGATGTGAACTGTAGACTAAAACACAGAAATATTATTGAAAAGAAAATGAAAGAGTTTGAAAACAGGAATCAAACCTTGGAGATTCAGTGGCAAACTCTGAAGGAAACATTGATTGATTCTGCCAGAGAGGCATGTGGTGAGGTTGTGTGCAAGGATAAAAAAATCATAACTCCCTGGTGGACACAGGAAGTTAAAGAGGCAGTGAAGGAAAAGAAGAAAGCATATCAAAAGTTCCTGGCAAATAAGTCAGCTTTTACTCTTACAGAATACAGAGACAAATGTAAGAAAGCTAAACAGTGTGTAAAACTAGCTAAACAAAAATCATGGGAGGACTTTGGCAAGAATATAGAAAATAAATATCAAGAAGGTGGCAAAATATTCTGGAGGTTGTTGAAGAAGCTTAGGAATGGAGGAAAGAGTGCTGTAAAAGGAATTAGAGATGATAAAGGTGAAATGAAAACAGGAGAAAAAGATATCCTTGAAGTATGGAGTAATTACTTTGAAAAACTGCTAAATGAAACAAGCAGTGATGACAGCACAGTGATAAAAAACACTGACCAGGCATTCAGTCAGGAATACATATCCATACTTGAAGTAGAAAAAGCCATCAAAGGCTTGAAATGTGGAAAGGCAGCAGGAGTAGATGATATTCGACCAGAAATGCTGAAGTATGGTGGTATAAGAGTCTTACAGTGGCTGCACTGCATAGTTCAGAAAGCCTGGACAGAGGGACGAATTCCCGATGATTGGAGTAGAGCTCTCATAGTACCCATATATAAAAAGGGAAATAAAACTGAATGTGAGAATTACAGAGGTATTTCCCTACTGAGTGTTCCTGGCAAGATCTATGCAAGTATACTTGAGAAACAGTTGAGAAGAATTGTGGAAGAAAAGCTTGGTGAAGAACAAGCTGGGTTCAGATCAAATAGAGGCTGTCAGGATCAGATCTTCACTTTACGACAAATAGTCGAGAAAGCATGGGAATATAACAAAGATCTGTATTTAAGTTTTGTCGATTTGGAAAAGGCATATGACAAGGTGCCAAGAGAGAAGCTATTCAATACGCTGCAGTTATATGGTGTCAATGGGGCATTATATCAAGCAATACTTAGTCTTTATTTGAGTTGTGAGTCAGCAGTTATAATTGAAGGAAGTACAGGAAGATGGTTTAATGTTAAATCTGGTGTGAGACAAGGATGCACATTATCCCCTCTGTTATTCATTATCTATATGGATCACATTATGAAGGAATGTGGTATTAAACCTGATATCAAAATTAGAGATGTTAATGTCAGCTCTTTGCTTTATGCGGATGATGTTATACTTCTAAATAAATCCGCTACAAGTCGGCAAGATTCTCTGACTAAATTGAATAGCTGTTGTAATAGATATGGTATGAAGGTCAGCAATAAAAAGACAAAGACAATGAAAATAGGCAGAATCATTGAAAATGTCAACTGTGTTGTGAATGGAGAACCTGTGGAACAAGTAAAACATTTCAGCTACTTAGGCACAATTTTTACTGAAGATGGTAAACTAAATATAGAAATAGACAACAGAATCAGCAAAGCTGGTATGGTGGGAAGTCAATTGAATAAATTCATATGGAATAAAAAAGAAATTAGTCGGAACACTAAATTAGCTGTATACAAGACAGTGTTCAAACCAGTTTTAACTTATGGATCTGAGAGCTGGGTCAGAAGTAAAACACTTGACCAAAGACTAGAGACCACAGATATGAGAGTCCTGAGAAAGATTAGAGGCGTGAACAGATGGCATCAATGGCAATATCATATTAAAAATGAGGATATTAGGAAAGAACTTGACATTGTCAGTATCCAGGAATGCGTTAGCAGAGCTAATCTCAGATGGTATGGTCACTTAAATAGAATGGGAGAGGAAAGATTGGCAAAACAAGTGTTCTCTGCCAGGTTGGCGGGAAAACGACCCAGAGGAAGACCAAGATATAGGTGGATTGATACGGTACAAAGTGCCTTGGACGATAGAAGTATAAGATCTGATAATGTTGGAGTCTTGACAAGTAACAGACTGATTTGGAGGAAAATTGTTGATAGGAAGTTAGTAATGATGTAATTTTTTCATGTAGTACTGTCATATCCTGTACACCCCTTGAGGGTACATGGCAGGAATTTGATGATGATGATGATGTCTATCTTGACAGCTTTGCATAGATTTAAAACATGATCACGAAAAGTATAGTAAGAAATATGAAGAAAACTTATAACTGACACTGTCCAACTAGGACACATATGGCTTGAGCTAAATACGTTCATAATTGATAAATTCATATCACTTTTGTAATACACAGTTGAACTAATACTATAGCAAATCTCAGGAGCTACAGGAATTATTGTATACAGTAGTAAACTTTCATGATGAATTTCTTTAAATAGTATTTTATTTTGCCCTTTGGTTCTGAAATAAGTTTGATATAGCAAGCAGTTTGTTATAGCAATGTTTGCCACAGTGTGAAATTACTGTACTTTGAAAATATTTGATAGTAACTTTTGTTTGACAGTTTTATATTTTAAATTTTATGTAAGAAAGCATACTTGAAAAGAATTAAGAAAAAGGCACATGACAAGGTATCACTAGAAAAGCTATTCAAACAATTATATGATGTAAATGGGACATTATATTGAGCAATTCATAGTCTACATTTGAGGTGCAAGTCAGATGTCAGAAATGAAGAAGAGGAGGATGTTTGATGTAAATCAGGTGTGAAACAAGGGTGCACATTATTTCTACTGTTATCCATCATCCATGTTGATCACACTATGAAGGAAAGTGGTACCTGATATCAAAATTGGAGATATCAATTCTCGGCTCTTTACTTTATGCAAATGTCACACCCTGAAATAAATCTAGTAGAAGTTTGCAAGATTCCTTAACTAAACTGAATTCGAACTGATGTAAAAAATTTGTACAGAAGTCAGCATTAAAAAGACACTGTAAATAGGAACAGAAAAAACATCAACTGCATCCTGAATGAACTCATAACATTTCAGCTATTTAAGCACAATTTTTAGTAAAGATGGCAAATTAAATATAAAAATAGATAATAATGATTCTATGAGTGACACTGTTAATTGTTTTATTCACTTAAACAAAATGGAAGAGAAGAAGTTAGGAGAAGTTTTTTTTTTTTTTAAAGGATAACAGGAAACAAGCCCAGAGGTACATCAAGATCTAGGTGCACTGATGCAGTTGGAATTACCTTAGAAGACGAAAACATAAGATCTGACAATATTGGAATACTGATAGATAACAGAGTAATTTGGAGGAAAAGTGTCAATAGAAAGTTAGTAATCATCATCATACGTATCAAGGATTTAGGCCTAGTATGGCCTGTTCCAGCCTTAGAAGTCATGGTTGAATCGTTTAAGAGGACGTCCTGGTTTTCTTTTTCCTAATGGCTTGTACTTTAAGGCTTGTTTTGGTAATCTTTCTGTTTTCATTCTTTGAACGTGTTCCATCCATTTATGTTTATATTTTTTAATTTTTTCAATTACTGGTTCTTGGTTTAATTCTTTCATAATATCTTCGTTTCTTTTGTGATCAAATAGGGTATACTTTGCAGTTTTTCTCATAAACTTCATTTCTGCTGTTGTTAATCTTCGTTTGTCTTTTTGTTTTATTGTCCAGATTTCGCTTCCATACATAAGACCGGTAGGGCTAATGTATTGTATACTTTTAGCCTGGTTTGTTTATGAACTAGGTTTGGTTTAAATATAGAGTTAATTACACCTGTTATTTTTAAATATTTTGCAATTTTTATGTTTATATCTTTTTCATTTTCATAAGTGATCATACATCCTAGGTAGTTAAATGAATTCACCTGTTCTAAGATCTTGTTATCTAATACTATTTTAGTTCTTGCTGGATCTTGTCCTTTAAAGGCCATAGTTTTTGATTTTTCCGTTGATATTATCATACCATAATCTTTGGATATCTCATTTAGATTTAAAATAGCTTTCTGTAAGTTATCTTCAGAATTTGTAATTATTATTTGGTCGTCTGCAAAGAGGAGAGTGTTTAAGTTAACTGTAAGTGAAAGTTTAATTCCTTGATGTAAATTTTTACTCCATTTTATTATTATTTCATTTAAGTAGACATCTCTGTCGGACCCCTTGGTTTATCTCTCTTGTATATGATAGCTCATGATTTAATCTTATTTGTATTTGATTATTTTCATATATACTTGTGACAGCTTTTAGGATATTATTTGGTATTTGTCTTTCTTTTAATATGTTAAATAATATGTTTCTTTTAACTTTGTCAAATGCTTTTTCAAAGTCAATAAATGCAATATGTGTTTCTAAATTATATTCTCTTCTTTTCTCTATTATTAATTTTAGACAGAAGACTGGGTCTATACATGATCATCCTTTTCTAAATCCATTTTGTACCTCTAGAATAAATTTTTCAGAATATTTCATTAGTTTGTTATTTAAGAATCTGCTGTATATTTTGTAACATGAATTTAGTATACTGGTACCTTTATAGTTTTTAGGGTCATCTCTATTACCTTTCTTATAGATAGGAATCACAATTGCTTTTTTCCATTCTATTGGGGGATACCAGTTGAGCAAATTTTATTTAAAAATAATAAGAGTCTTCCTTTGAATCTTGTTCCTGCGTATTTATATAGTTCTGAACCTAGCTTATCTTCTCCAGGTGATTTTCCGTTTCTTGTTTCTTTCAGGCTGATTTCTAATTCTTCTTCAGTTATTTCCTTTTCATTTTCGTTAATTGTTTGCCAGTTGTCTTTTTTAAAATATTTGTCTGTCCACAGTTCTGTGTAGTAATTTAGAAATTCTTCTAATTTCAATTCAGTGTTTAATTTTATGTTTTCTTTGGTATCTGCATTTAGGTGTTTCAAAATCTTATATACATTGGGTCTTATTTTATATAAATCATGTTCTAAATTAGAAACAAATTTATTCCATGATTCTCTATGTCTTTTTCTGACTTCTCTTTTAGCTATGGCTCTTATTCTTTTATATTCTATTTCATCTTCTAATTTTTTTTTCTGCTTAACCATTTGTGATAGGCTTCTTTTTTCTTTTTGATTATTTCTTTGATTGTATCATCCCAGATCTTCAGTTTTTTTCTTTTATTGAATTTTTTGGTCTTTCCTGAGCTTTCATTTGCTACTGCATTTAGTATCGTTTTTATATTAAGCCATTCTATTTCTTCATTTTGTTTTATTTTATCTAGATATTGGTTAATTCTTTGTTCATATAGCCATTGTACATTTGTGTCATTCGATAGTCTACTTTTATAAACAAATGTTTCAATTTTTCTTTCTGTTCTTGTTACTTGTAGCCATTTAGGTGGTAATCTTAATTTTATTTTAACAAGGAAGTGGTCACTGCTTATTTCATATCCTCTGTGAACTCTAACATCTAGTGAAAATTTTGATGTCTTTTCATTTAATATGAAGTAATCTAATATTGATTTCCATCCTCTTGCTGCCCAAGTATATTTATGTATGTCTTTATGTTTATAGAAGGAATTCATTATTTTTAGGTTATTATAAACTACAAAGTCAATCAATTTTTTACCATTTCTGTTTAGAGTGTGTTCTCCATGTATTCCTATATTATTATTAATTTTCGTGTTTCCAATTCTTGCATTTAAGTCTCCTGCTAAAATTATGTAATCATTTTTATTTTATTATATATGTTTTGTAGCTGATTATAAAAATCAATATTATCCTGTTCTCTTCCTTCTTCTGGGGCATATAAACCAATTATTGTTAAATAGCCTCTATCTATTTTTATTCTAGCTTCTATTATTCTTTCATTCCATAATTTATAATGTTTTAACTGTTCTGAAAGGGAATTATGAATCCAAATCATGACTCCTGCTTGTGCTCTTTGGTCTCTGTCGACTCCACTGTATATCACATTAAAATTTTCAGTTCTCACAGTTCCTTTTAATTTCTTTTTTGTTTCAGTGATTACTGCTATTTTAAAATTTCTTTCATTTAATAACTGGTCTAATTCTATTTCTTTATATGCTATTCCTCTTACATTCCAGTTTGCTATGTGTATTATATTTTGTCGTTTCCATTTTTGTTTTGCCTTTTCCATTCCAGGGTCGTTTCCCATAGATTCAATCCGATTATCTTTTTCTGTGAGCTTACAAGTAGGATTATGTTCTCCATGTCAGGGGACTAGCCTGACGATGGAATAGTTCAGTGGTAGGGCTGCTACCTTAAGGCTTCTGAACTAGCCTTCTTCCGAATTTAAACCCATAGGAGGAATAGGGTATATTGAAGGGGAAAGGGTAGATTATAGAAGAAAAATAGTAAGGTTTATAGAGAGGACATAGTTGTAAGGCCAGAAATGAAAAGACCCCATGGCCCTCGAGTACTCTAATAGCACAAGGGTCATAAAGTAAGAAGAGTTGGCTGATAAGGCCTTATAGGAAAGATTAAAGTAAGTGGGTCTTCCTCAAAGTAGAAGAAGGAGAGGATAGATCCAGCTAGGGGTCCATGGGAGTGCCGCTTCCCTTACAATCAAGATGATTGCCCCTTATGGCCCTGTTGGTCCACGAGTCCTTATTCAGTATATTCGGACCACCCCACCACGCACGCACGCACCACACACACGTGGTGGGCTCCCGTATTTGCCACCCAGGGGTCGTGCTCTCTAGGGGTTACAGGGTCCCCTGAGAGAGAAAGTTAGTAATAATGTAAACTTTTCATGTATGCCCTCTGATATCAGTATATACAGGATAGCAGAGGAGGGGGGCATGCAGCTATAACGATACCAGATTACTTGAATCCAGTTAGAGTTAAGACATATGACTGCAATACTAGTAACAGCTTTTCATCTAGAATTGAGTTGAAACTCTTGTGACACCATCTGGTGTGAGGTGGAGTCTAACAAGATCAAATACATAGTGAGGTGTTATGGACCTGATGGATCGTTTCTAGTGATGAAGAAATGCGTTACCAAATAAAGATGAGTGAGAAACAAGTAATCAATGGGAGAATTTAATTATCCAAACATTGATTGGGCAGCTATGAAATCTCATGAGAAGAATGACACTGAATTTATCAAGCTGTTACAAGACAAGTTCCAAAAGCAGAATGTGAGAGAAGGAACTCTAGGCCAAAGAGTGTTAGATCTGATTATAGTGTCAGAGGGGATTTTAGTTAAAGATGTACCTATTCTACTTCCAGTAGGTGACAGCAATCATGCAGTATGCACCTGGGAAGTGACTAAAGTTCATGAATGTTCCATTCAGAAAAGATTACATGCTCTACTATAAAAGCAGGAAACTATGACCACCTGAGAAGCATGCTAGGTTCTGTGATATGGTATCAGTTGTTGGATGGGAAGGATATCGACAGTACATGAGAAGTGTTTTAAAAAATACTTAATGCAATTATCAATGTGTCCCTAGAGTTCAAAAAATAAATAGGATAGGAGTGAAATGGATGTGGCATTTCGCTCCTATAAGATGAGTAAGAATACTGTATGCATAAGGATGATGTCAGCTATGAAAATTATAAGCAGCAGTCCAGAAGAGTAACAACTATTGTATGGAAAGCCAAGTCCGAGTATGAAAAGAAACTGGCTCCGTTCTATCGTGATGCGGCAAGTAAAAGAAAGAATGAATATGAAAGAATAACTCTATTGAATGCAGATGGTATACAGGTGACTGATGTAGAAGAGTTTCAACAAATGAGTGGCCATTTTGGTAAAAGCTATCAACCTGGTGTATGCAACAGTGAGCTCACTGCTACCTATTCACTGTATGAAGAAACTCTGGTGTATGAAGAAGAGGTACTGGAAAAGTTGCACAAACTAAATAAGAATTCCACAATAGGGACTGATGGAATATCAGCAGGGATGATAAAATGGTATTCAGCTGAACTGGGTATTCCTTTGACTAGGTTATATAATTTGAGTCTCAGAACAGGGAAGATTTCACAGGACTGGAAAGAATGCATGGTAATCCTGTTGCACAAGTGTGGTTCAAAGACTGATGCATCCAACAATCAGCCTATCACTATCTCTGGATTGGTGGTGAAGTTGAAAATGTTGATTAGGACACCAATACAGAAATGGGTTGACAGAGTAATTATACTTTGCAATGAATGGAATGGGTTTACTAATGAAAGGTCATGTTTGAGCAAATTGCTCACATTCTATGATAAAGTCACTATTGAGTTGGACAAGAAGAATGGATACACCATGATTGACAGAATACATTATGAAAGACTGTTGCATAAACTGGAGAATATGGAATTGGATTAAATTATTGACATGGATAAGAGGATGGCTAACTGATCTATCAAAAAGTAGTATAAGAAGGATGTGAGCCTGCAAGATTTAAGGTAACCAGTGGTATGCTACAAGGATGTCCTTGATCCACTGTTATTCAATCCGCACATTAATAACATTGGAAAGGATTTGACATGTGGCATACAACTATTTGCTGATGATGCAAAGATAAGTAGGGTAGTCAGAAGTAGTGTTAATTTGCAGTATCTGCAGAAGGATTTGAATAAACTGGATTTGTGGGCATGGGAAAATGGATGTCAGTAAATGTAACGTCATTCACGTTGATGTGATTAAGTATCCAATGACATATTATATTGGTGAGATTTATGCTAGAAGAAACTGATCAAGCTAGTGATTATGGAGTTTGAGTAGACAGGAAGTTAAATTAAAGTGCCATACAAAAAAAATCGCAAACACAACTTGGAGAATAACTGCAATGCTGAAATTCTTGACATGTGAAGATAAGGAAGTCATTTTGCCTCATTACAAGGCCTTGATAAGACATCACATGGATTATTGTGTGCAGGTCTGGTCTCCAGGTTTCTGTGGTGATGTGTTGATACAGTGGAGAGAATGTGAAATAGAGTTTTAAAATGATATTGGGATTAAGGAATCATGATTAAGAAGACAGATTAAGAATTTGTAGACTGGAGACACTAGCAAACAGGAGAATGATATGGTTGAAATTTACAAACTTCTAATAGAGTTCATACATGGAGGATGGGGAAAGAATGTGAGAGCATCCTTGGAAGTTAAGAATGCTGTCAAAAAGGGAATAAGGGCTATTTTTTTCTCTCATAGAGTGATGTGATTGGAATGGACTGCCACTGGATATGGTATGTGCAAGTAGTGCAAATGAATTAAAAAACAGGTATGACAGCTAGTGTGGATAGTATTGTCTCCCTTGATGAACACCCGACTCCCTGGATCTTAATCTCTTAATAACAATAATATCAGGAATCAGATTATGATGATGAAGATGAAAAAGAAAAAATATAAGAATGTGAAGCAATGCATAAAAGTAGCCAAACAAAAGTCATGAGAAGATACAGCTAAGAATTAGCACCCTCTTACACTCTTCGAACAGAAAGACCAAAGTTTTATTCTTGTTATAACGAAGGAATCGTTACAAATGAAAGCAAGTTAGCTGATCTCAATTTCTTTGTGCAAGAAAGTTAGGTTTTTCATCCCATATACAAGCAAATTGGCAGGAGAGCACATGCGTGCACACACAAATAACAGACACAGACAAAAATACTATTAGTAAATGGTATAGAGTGAATAATGGCACAGTGTGTAGATGGATGATCAAGTAGAGTAGACATTGGGATGTGTGATTGCTATGAGTCTATGGATGTGTCCACTTCCTAGAGGAAGTGGATGCTGCTTTTGACAGTGGCAGACATGGAATCAGTCCTGCTAATGGGTGACTTCAATGAACATATTGGAACAGATGACCAGAGATGGAGGGGTGTGGTTGGGAGGAACGGCGCCCCTGACTTTACTGCGAATGGGTTGAAATTATTGGACTTCTGCTGTACTAACAGCTTGTCCATAATGAATGCCTTCTTCCAGAACCGAGAAGTCCATAAGTATACCTGGTACAGGGATACACTAGAACAAAGGTCTCTGATTGACTTCTTTATAGTCTCAGCAGACCTATTTTCCTCAGTGTTGGGCGTTCATGTGAGAAGAGGGGCAGAACTGTCAACTGACCACCATCTTGTTGTGTGCACTCTACGGCTTCAGAAACCAGATGCTACCATCAACACTGGTAGGCCAAAGCAGCTATACCACGTGAAATGGGAGACATTGGAAAATGAGGCTGTGAGGAAAAATTTTGCAGATGACATTTCCTCAAGGTTTAAAGATATTCCCAAGCATACTGCAGATGTTGAGGAGGAGTGGAAGCTGTTCAGAACAGCTGTCACTGCCTCTGCACTCTCATGCTGTTGCAGAAAGTGGCTCGGCATGGCAACAGGCAGTGAGAAAAAGGACACCTTACTGGAACCAAGAAGTCCAAAAAGCTGTCTGGGCAAAAAAAGGAGTCCTACCTAACATGGCTTAGAGTCAGGTCACCTGAGATGCATTTGCGGTATGCTGAGGCACGAAAAGCTGCTGCTGAGGCAGTAAAGACAGCAAAGCAGAAGGCTTGGGAATCCTTTGGAGAAAGATTAGACTCATCCTATGCAAATGCAAACAAAGTATTCTGACAGACCATCTGCCGCCTTCGAGGGAGGAAATCGTGCACAGCAAGGGCAATTAAGGCCTTTGATGGTGCACTTTTAACAACCGAGAAGGATATCCTCCACAGATGGAGGGAATACTTTGAGAGCCTTCTTAACCCGGGTGGCCCAGCAGTTGTGGACATCCAAGGGGTGCAGATTGGGGCAATGTTTAGTCTCACAACAGAAGAGGTCCATTTAGCAATAAAATAGCTAAAATCGGGCAAGGCTACTGGCGATGGTGAAATTCGGCCCGAAATGCTAAAAGCCTTAAATCGAGACGGTGTTCTCTGGCTGATTCGAGTGTGTCAGGCTGCTTGGATATCTGGGCGAGCACCAAAGCAATGGCAGACAGGCATAATAATACCAGTCTTTAAGAAGGGAGACCAGAAGGATTGCAGTAACTATCGTGGCATCTCTCTGCTCAGCCTGCCTGGGAAAGTGTATGCTAAGTGCTTGGAAAGACGGTGCAGGAGCATAGCTGAGTCAAAGTTCCAGGAAGAACAATGTGGCTTTCGTCCTGGTAGAAGCACAACTGACCAAATCTTCACTTTAAGGCAAGTCTTTGAGAAATCTTGGGAATATGCCAAGAATGTCTACACATGTTTCGTGGACTTGGAGAAGGCATATGACCGGGTTCCTCGGGATAAGCTTTGGCAAGTAGTACAGGAGTATGGAGTGGATGGCCAACTATTAGCTGCCATCAAGTCCCTGTATGAATGCCCAGAGTTTTATGTCAGGGTAAACAGCACAAAGTCTCAACCTTTCACAGTCTCTGCTGGCCTCTGCCAAGGGTGTGTTCTATCACCCCTCCTTTTCATAATATTTATGGACTGGATTAATAGGCACAGCCGAGGCAGTGAGTGTGTCAGAATTGGAAGATATAGCATTGGAAGTCTGCTTTTTGCAGATGACCTAGTTCTGCTTAGCTCTTCCACAGATGACCTCCAACGGACCCTGGATAGGTTTGTAGCTGTTTGTGCAGAGACGCCGGAATGAAGATCAGTGTGGCCAAAACTGAAACATTTGTGGTCTCAAGACAACCATTCCAGTGCACTCTAAATGTAAGTGGAGGTCCCAATGAGGTAGGTGGAGAAGTTTAAATACATTGGGTCCATATTCATGAATGATGAAAAATGGGATGTAGAGCTAGATACTCAAATTGGCTTAGCAAGCTCAATATTGTGGGAGCTTGGCCGTTCGGTAGTATTGAAACAGGAGTTAAGCCAGAAGGCAAAGCTGGCTGTCTTCGATACAGTCTATGTCCCCATCCTCACCCATGGTCATGAGAGTTGGGTAATGAAGAAAGAATGCGGACATGAATCCGAGTGGCTGAAATGAAGTTCCTTAGAGGGGTTGCGGGGCTGACAAGCCTGGACAGAGTCAGAAGCTCTGCAATTCAGGAAACCCTCAATACTTAACCGCTGCTTCTCCGTGTTGAGAGATCACAGTTACGTTGGTACGGACACCTGGTCAGAATGCCACAAGAGAGGCTCCCTCAGCAGGCCCTCTTTGCCAAGCCAGAGGGTGGGAGGCCACGTGGAAGGCCAAGGACTCACTGGATAGATTATATCCAAAACCTTGGGTGGACACGTTTGGGAATCCCACCTGAACACCTGAGCTTGGTGGCAAAGGATCGTGACCATTGGAAGTTCCTCTTGCAGCTGTTGCCCCCACAACCCAATTAGGAAAGGTGGGCCTTGAAGATGCATGTATGTATACAAGCAAAGTAGTTACCACTTTAAGAACTAGAATTTTCATAAAAGAAAAGCTAATTTTCCAACATATAATAATAAACATTCATCTCACGAAATGCATTGATTACCCTAATATTGGAATGGATTCTTTTTCTTCTGACATGCACAGTGTATGGAAATATGACTTCTGCATTACTTCAACCTTGATATCTCTGAGACCAGTTTAGGTAGTGGCCCTTCCCATAACGTGTAGCATTATACATGACAGTAAGGATATATGCATTACATTATGGGATACTAATGCACTTGGATAAAGGATGAAACCAAGAATATAATTTCTTTACATCTTTGATTTATGACATATTTGTTAATCATGGTAAGCATACCTTAACATCAAAAGGATCATCCCTGCTAGCTTGTCTTCTTCCACAGTCACATGCAGATATAAGTTTAATCTGACTGCAGTGAAGCATCATAGGTAAAGATTTATCTTCATCTAGTTCATCAGGAGCTCTGTGAATCTATTAAGAAAAAAGTAATTCATGTTTGAAATAATTTAAACATTTGAAATTTTATTACTTCTCTCTCCCCAAGGTTATCTTAAATATATCTTATATTTTTAAATTCTGTCTATGAGAAACCTCATTATGAGTTTGCTAAAGATCTCTATTATGAACATTAACATAAGTAGTAAAACCTGTGGTACTTCCACAGTCATTTATTATAAACACATAAATCATAGTGAATACAACTATATAGTGAAACATATAAGAATGGAAATTGTTTTCAGAAGAATTAGTAGGATAACACTGTTGAGAACCACTAGGGAGGGAAAAATTATTACTAACAATTAAGGATTACAATTTCTCATTCTTTTGAAACTGGAAGCAGTCATGATTTAATTTGGCTGCTTATGCAGTCAGTAGTGTTTCAGCAATTTCCTTAATTAAACATTCAGACTGATAAATACTAGTCAGTAGTGTTTCAGCAATTTCCTTAATTAAACATTCAGACTGATAAATACTATTACATAATGATTTGGAACTGTTCCAAAGAATCATGTGGCTAGTAGCAATTCCATGCCGAGTCATTTGTTTAATCCATATAAATAGAATTTATATGGTTTAAACAAATGAATATGGCTCTCATGTTCTGAAATATGTTTTTCAACTGATCTCCATGTTTGACTAAAATACGATAAGAATTTAATAAACACCAGGTAGGTGTAAAGAAGAGAGAGTTCTTTATGAGATGATGCACAAGTAGTTGGCAGATTTCGTTGACTGATTTTGAAGGTGACAGTGAACTAGAATTTCCTTAGCATCTTTGATACTTGTTCAAAAATGCCTTTTATATATGGGATGGGATTTCTGCAGAAATTTTCTCAACTGAGAGGGGGAGAGAGAGAGAGAAATTGCCATTACATTTCTAGGTAGATGTTGAGCTGTAAATGTTCAAAAGGGATGATTGTTTGATAATTTCTATTTTTTGTTAGAGAACTTCTTCTCAGAGTAAGTCAGTAATTAGATGAACCTCCATAAGTTCATCTAATTATTATTAATGATGATATTTGGTCAGAAAGACCTAGGTTCGAATCTCTTTTGGAATACAAAGAACCTTTATAAGAAATTTTCAATCGAAGGTGAATTTGGTGTTTAATATGAAGACAGGAATTTCTCATAGGAAGAAATTTGAGTATTTCTTCCTACAAGACAGACAAATTAGCCAGAGAACAGATGCAAATGACAGACAGGATTAATTGTCCTATCAGAATGTTATTTAGGTTTGTTTCTAAGAAGTCAAGTTACTTGACCATGATAGACTATTGAGTCTAAGATGTAAAGGGAAGACAAGACATACCATAATACCTGTTCTTTGTTGTAAACAAAATTCTTGCTTCAGTGACAATATATGGTAGCTATTCACTCAGTCAGTAATGAAAGACAATAAGAAGAAAATAGGATTGACAAGAGAATTTGTTTGAATAATTTTGTAAAATATTTTTTTTTTGGAATACATAAAGTATATTCCCTGAAACAAAACTAAGCAAAAGTGAATACTGTGGTGGGTTGAGTAATATTCTAGAAATATTTTATTAGATATAAATCATAAAAATCTTACTCTCTCTCTAGGACTGAGAAGAAAAGAGAAAGCATACTTTCAAAGAACCAAGCAAGATTCTGTAAAAACAGGAGTACAATATATTGAACATAATAAAATACTATGTCATAATTTTATTAATATACTGAAGGTATTTGATTCAGTATGGCATGAGGCATTGTGAAGAGTATTGAACCAATATGGAATACATAATAAAATAGTATGCCTGATTAAAACTTTACTGTTCCTTCCTTAGAAATGTTAACAGAAATCAGTGGCATCTACAGCAAGCCTTTCAAAATGGAAAAAAGGTGTGCATCAAAGTTGCATACTTCTGCCAATGCTTTTTAACCTTTATTTGGAATATAAACTTAGCCTTGGAAAACAGTGGTATTGAAATTATAGTTGGTGACAAAAAAATCAATAATCTAAGATTTGCCAATGACATTGATCTAAGAACAGAGACTGAAGATCAGTTACAAGAATTAACAAAGTTTCAAAGGCACTTAGTGATTATGGATTAAAGATCTGCATTCACTCAGGTAATAACTATGAAAATTTTCAGTTAATGATGAAAATTTGTAGGTAGAAAGATTTGCCTACTTGGGAAGCATACAATACAGAGATGGCCAGTCTAAAAATGGCATTAAAGCACACATTGCTAAAGCAACTGTTGCCCTTTGGGATTATAGCCATTTTGGAAGGATAATAAAATACAGCTGGATACAAGAATCTACCTCATTAATATTAAAAAATAGAAAAGATTATTGGCCTTTGAGATGAAGTGCTACAATAAAGTTCTGAAAGTACCATATATATGGCACACACATTACAAATTATGAGGTTAGAAGGAAAATTTTCATTGCTAGAACATCATCACTAAAATATGCTGGAAACAGCTCCAGTGGCTGGGCCACATAGCTTACCTAAATTAGCACTAGAGGGCTTGACTTCTGGTAAAAGATATCAGGGACAACCTAGAATCACCTGGATAGATAATATTAGAAAGTTGACTAATTCTTTGTTTGCCACTTTGTTAAGAACCCAAGACAGAAACATCTGGAGAGAGATGTTAGGACTGTCACCTTTATAGTCTCCCAGGTCTACATAGCTATGGGTGAAGAAGATATAACCACATATATAACAAAGATGCCAAATAGAAACTGTTTTTTTTTTTTTTATTTCGACTACTTTCATGAAATGCTTTGCTTCACTTCATTAGGAAATAACATGAATAAACTAAAAAATTGGAAGGCAAGTAAAAAAACAATACACACCTCATGAAAATATTCTGGTTTGTCACCTGCTGTATATTACTAGTAGATATGAGTGGGTCGTGATGGATTAATGAAGACCAGATTTGTCAAAACCATCCCTTGTTTTTTGTACCAACTATAGTGATGAAACCGTAAAATCTCTTGCAGAAAAATTTTCCTGTGCTTATTTTTCACATTATTATTATTTTTTTTACAGTATTCAGTAATATTTAAAAAGTAATAAAAAAAAATCTGTGCTAGATATCATCATCATCAAATTCCTGCCATGCACCCTCAAGGGGTGCACAGGATATGATAATACTATATGAAAATACATCATTACTAACTTCCTATTTACAATTATCCTCCAAATCAGTCTGTTACTTGTCAAGACTCCAACATCATCAGATCTTATATTTCTATTGTCTAAGTCACTTTGTATCGTATCAATCCACCTATATCTTGGTCTTCCTCTGGGTCGTTTTCCTGCCAACCTGAAAGAGAACACTGGTTTTGCTAATCTTTCCTCGCCCATTGTGTTTAAATGACCATACCACCTGAGATTAGCTCTGCTAACGCATTCCTGGATGCTGACAATGTAAAGTTCATTCCTAATATTCTCATTTTTAATATGATATTGCCATTGATGGCATCTGTTCATGCCCCTAATCTTTCTCAGGACTCTCATATCTGCAATCTCTAGTCTTTGGCTAAGTGTTTTACTTCTGACCCAGCTCTCAGATCCATAAGTTAAAACTGGTTTGAACACCGTCATTATTATTTAGAAGTATACAGCTAATTTAGTGTTCCGACTAATTTCTCTCTTATTCCATAGGAATTTATACAATTGACTTCCTACCATATCAGCTTTCTTGATTCTGTTGTCTATTTCCATATTTAATTTACCTTCACTAAAAATAGTGCCTAAGTAGATTAAATGTTTTACTTGTTCTATAAGTTCTCCATTCACAATGCAGTTGACATTTTCAATGATTCTGTCTATATTCATTGTCTTTGTCTTGATATTGCTGATCTTCATACCATATCTATTAAAACAATTAGGTCACAACTCCAACCAAAAGTCGATAGATAACACAAACAATTCAAAGACAGAAACACCAAGCCGACACGACATAGCATCCACTTCCTCCAGGAGTTCAGGCGATGACATAAACAGTTGAAACGGCTCGCACCCTGTCAACCCTCTCCCCAGCCTCTTTTTCCCATAAACCTTTCCCCTTCCTCTAAAAAACAGTAGCTATTTTCAGCCCCCTTCTTCATCTTTTTCCCTCGCTTAAAAAAAAAAAAAAAAAAACGCTCCGCCCACCCTTAAAAATAATATATGCATATATTATACAAAAAACCCGGGTTTTTTCAAATTAATTATCCCATATTGCCTAAGCTCCCCCCCCCACTCCCCTTTCAACACCATAACAGCAGAAAGAAGCCGTGCAACAAAATCCAAGAAAAGGTATGTGCGAATTTTTTTCTATTCTGCTACATATATCTGTCTCTAAAATACATCTGCAATGCCCTAAGAATTCTTGAGTAAAAAGCCAATGACATAAAAATAGGGTCTCCTAAACAAAAGCAGCCAAAATAACTGTAAAAATAATAGTTTTTAAGAGGAGTAACATGGGAGTTTTCCCAGAAATAATACCTATTACAACAGTTATTCATTTAGTCAGGGAATCTTGCAGACTTGTAGCAGATTTATTTAGAAGTATAACATCTTCCACAAAAAGCAAAGACCTGACATTAACATCTCCAATTTTGATATCAGATTTAATACCACTTACCTAAATAATGTGATCCATAAACATAATGAATAACAGAGGGGATAATGTACATCTTGTCTGACATGAGATTCAATATTAAACCATCTTCCTGTACCTCCTTCAATTCTAACTGCTGACTTACAACTCAAATGAAAACTAAGTATTGCTTGATATAATGCCCGATTGACACCATATAACTGTAGCGTTTTGAATAGCTTCTCTCTTGGCACCTTGTCATATGCCTTTTCTAGATCTACAAAACTTAAGAACAGATCTTTGTTATATTCCCATGACTTTTCCACTATTTGTCGTAAAGTGAAGATCTGATTCTGACAGCCTGAATCCAGCTTGTTCTTCCACAATTCTTCTCAACCGTTTCTCAAGTATACTTGCATAAATCTTACCAGGAACACTCAGTAATTCTCACATTCAGTTTTATTTCCCATTTTATATATGGATACTATGAGAGCTCTAATCCAATCATCAGAAATTCGCACCTCTATCCAGGCCTTCTGAACTATGCAGTGAAGCCATTGTAGGACTTTTATACCTCCATACTTCAGCATTTCTGGTCAAATATCATCTATTCCTGCTGTCTTTCCACATTTCAAGTATGGATATGTATTCCTGACTGTATGCCTGTTGAGTGGTTTTTACCACTTTGCAATCACTGCATGTTTCATTTAGCAATTTTCGAAGTAATTACTCCATACTTCAAGGATATCTTTTTCGCCAGTTTTCATGTCACCTTTATCATCTCTAATTCCTTTTACAACACTCTTTCCTCCATTTCTGAGCTTCTTCAACAACCTCCAGAATATCTTACCACCTTCTTGATGTTTATTTTCTATGTTCTTACCAAAGTCTTCCCATGACTTTTGTTTTAGCTTTCTTACATTTACATTTGTCTGTGTATTCTCTAAGAGCACAAGCTGACTTATTTGCCAGGAACTTTTGATATGCTTTCTTCTTTTCTTTCACTGCCTCTTTAACTTCCTGTGTGGAGTTCTGATTTTTCTATCCTTACAGAACCTCACCACGTCTCTCTGGCTGAATCAATCAATGTTTTCTTCAGGGCTTGCCACTGAATCTCCAAGGTTTGGTTCATGTTCTCAAACTCTTTCATTTTCCCCCCCAATAATCTTTGTGTATTTTAGTCTACAGTTCACATCTGAGAGCTGCTCAACTTTCGTTCGCTTTAAAACTTTCTTACATGTTTTTCTTTTCAAAATGAAATTCCATTTTATCCTGCTCAAGACTAAATGGTGATCACTTCCAATTTCTAATCCTCTGTACACTCTGGTGTCCTGCACGAGAGAGAAAACATCACTATTGACAATAACATCGTCAATGAGACTTCTCTTATTGCTTGCCTCCTCTCTCCATGTGAATTTGTGCTCATTTTTATGTTGGAACATGGACTTAGTAATAACCAGTCCATGTCCTTAGCCGAAATCCAACAGGTATTTGCCATTATTATTAGCTTTGCTCTTTTCTCCAAATTTTCCCAAAATATTTTTGTATGTCTCACAATCACTTCCTACTCTGCTATTTAGATACCCAACAAGGACCAACTTTTCCTTTTTCATTGTGTCAGTAGCTTTCTCTAAAGCCTCAAAAAATTCTTCCACTTCTACCTTAGTAGAACCTTCTGTGGGACCATAGGCACAAACGAGTGTCATTGTCCAGTTCCCCATTCTGATATTTGCCCACATCACTCTACTTCAGACCGCCTTCCATTCAAGAAGATTAGCCTCGTTTTAGAGTTGAATACTATGGCTACTCCTTTTCCTTGATTGTCATTGCCTGAATATAACATTTTGTATTTATTGCTCAGAAAGATCTCACCAGTTTTGTCTTTTTTGTTTCAGTCACCACTATTATGTCGATCTGGTACTTATCAAATTCCTCATAGCTAGCTCCATTTTTTTTGCCATTCAGGCTTCTTATGTTGATAGTACTGATCTTGAACTCTGGGGATGTTGAGTTGAGATAAATTTTAGGATTTGTTCCAGTAACTGACTTTTCGCTGTTTGCCCTGGTTTCCTGGCAAAAAGAAAGGGCACCTTGTTTAACTGGGTGATGCCGCAGCCGATATGAAAATCTGTCATGTTATACCATCATTTTGTATCCAATAAGAATACAATTTAGTTGGCTAATCCCAAATTGCCAGCCCATCCTCGTTTGTTCAGTATCCAGGTTGATACCTAACAGGGTGCACCACGAGAAGGTAAGGATTGGACATTAGGTCAGAAGCCCTGGTCAGTTCTCCACATTCCTTTAAAGCTATGTGGAGGTCTTCTTTCAGTTATACAGCTTTGACCCTTAAGCATCCCATGTGCTATAGCTGTAAATAGGGATTATGTCAGATTAGTGATGATGAAACACCAACCAAAGGTTGCAAAGTCAACCATTGTTGACCGATTGGGCAGAAATGATGTCATCACTACAGGCTATTCCTGAAAAGACAGCAATAGAGAATAGAGAATATTTTTGCATAAAAGAAGATTCTGGCCCTTGGCTTCTGGTTTCGGTTGTTGTCAGAGGTTTTCCTTCTGATCGTCATGAAGGCTTTCACTTTTCCGTTGAGAAGGATCTTGTCCTGTCGAATGCCGTAGGACGTTCGTTTCCAGATCGCAGTAGACCAATTTCCTGAGCAGTTACACACAAGCCCATTGGTAACTACAGCTGATTCCATATTGAATGTCTGAAGGAGGAGGAAAGATCTGCTAGCAACCACCTATGATGCCCAAGCAGCCAGGAAGTTTACCAAAAGGAGACACTAAAGTCCTTAAGAAGTATGCTGTATTTTGGACTCTTTATTTATGGTGAATGTGTAAGTAGGCAATATTTTTGTAATTAGTTAGAAAGTGTATGTTGGGTTCATGAATGTGTCCACAAGAAAACGTAATTGTGAGTATTGTCATACAGATTGGATTACCTATTTGAAAAAGGGTTAAATGTGATAATTGCAAAGAACTTAGTGTAAATGTATTTCTTGTCTAGAAAAAAATAAATGTTTTTGTAACTACCTGAATCTGTTTTTTTGGCTAATGCACTATCTCCAAAAAATGTGAACCTGCAATCATAATAAGATACTAATAGTCACGACTTGCATATAGAAATTTTGGATATATTTAGGGATTAATTCCTGTTTTCCTCACCCTAACTTTCTAACAAAATTTACTCAAATTAGATGGTGCAGTCTATAATAAAATAAATTTTCTAATTCGGTTTGTATGAGAGTGAGGAACTGCACACATTAAATTTACTTATAATACAAAGTTTATTTAATAACGTGGGAGGAGGGGCAGAAATTGGGCATGGTGAGATTAACCTCGAGAAGTTTGTTAAAATAGTTTATAAGCCTAACCTAGGAGAAGTTGAAAGTAAAGTCAAATTAAGTAATTAAGTCAAGATAAAGTTGAGTAAAAATAAATAAGTTTAAATAATTAATGTTATTTAACAATGGCACAGACATTAAATTTATTTAATTAACATATTTAACAAAACCATCATTTCAGATGATATTTTTGAAAACCGAGTAAAAACAATAATCTACGTGAGCATTTTAGTTTATTACCATTCTACTTGATTTTTCTTTCTATTGTATGTGTTTTCATTCTCAGGTGTTCTGACCAGCATATTTCTCCAGATCTGCCTGTTTGTAGACCACAATTACAACTGATCTTGTAGACACCTGGTTTTTTAAGTGGCAGACATGGAGGTTTAATGCAATTAGAGATTTTGTTGATTGGGTAGAAGATAACCTTCAAGTTGTCTGCAAAGCAATCTTGCTATTTTTTCTGGACCGATTGTATGTATGGGAGAATCACTGCATCATTATAGAGTTGGATTGTTTGTTCTTTTGATTGTTTTGGAAGTTGAAATAGAATTTTTTTTTATTAATGTTCTGTTATAGCCATTTTTTGGAAGGACTGAAATAAGATACTATAGTTCTTGGTTTCTTTTATCTGTGGTGGTGGTGGAAATTCTGTAGGCTTTATCGCACAAGGAACAGATGTTGCCTATTATTTTGTGTGGGTGGTGATCAGAAGTTGCATGTAGGTAACATCCTGTGATGGATGGTTTCCTATAGACTGAGAAGTTAGTGTGTTTTGTTTGGATACCTCAACTAGTGTATCCAAAAATGGTAAAGACTTGTTTCTTTCCAACTTCTGAAGTAGAAAGAAAGAAACCTCGATTGGAACATTTCAAGGATATCAAGAATGAAAAAGCATAAATCGGGGCTAGCAGCACATCCAACAGAAATAAAACATCAAGTGGAATGGCAACAAACTAAAATGCTCTACACAGATTACCATTTTTTACTCACAAGAGCATTCAAAGAATAAGCCGAAAGGATTTTACATCAAGTCTGGTCTTCAATAATCCATCATGAAACACTCATATCTACTAGTAGTATATAACAGCCCACGAATAAGCAGCCAGCATAACAGCAAATGCATGCTTTCCATTGTTTAAATGAGTTCAAATATTATCACTAGAGATGTTAACTGTTTTTTACTTTGTGTTCACACCTGCCTAAGGTTATTAGTAAACCTATAGTACATTTTGTACCATGGGTGTGCTAAGAGTCCCCCCCCCCCCTATTTTAATTGTATATATATATAGTTTTTGTAATTTCTTATTTTTTTATGAGGCATGGAAACCCTGCTCTATAGAGAACATTTTCAAACCACTTCAGGCCTCCAATAAACAGGACAGTGGTCTCACCAGTCAATGAAATTCATCTCTGACCTAAAGACAATCACAACCATCCATGTTAATTTAGTCCATTAACCACAATAACCACTTCTAACATTTACTATCAGACATTCTATTTCAATATTCAGGTGGAAAAAGGGGAAGGGAACAAAGTTGGCTTAGAACTTAGGGACATAAGCGATCAACTTTTCCAGTCAAAGGAAAGTAATATTAGTTTATTCTTGGAGGGATGGGGGAGATCACTTATGAATCAAGGCTAGATAACTGGGAAAAATGCAAAGAACTTCCTCCTCCTCTTTATAGCGCTTTTATCTCACTTGATGCAGGGTTCGTTATGACTATGTGACTGTGGGAAACCTCAACAGGCTTGTCACAGAATCTGGCGTTGAGGGGGAGGGATTTTTACGTCTGTGGATGCATGTGTTCATAGAGCCGGTTTGCCTGTTCTGGGGGATGAAAAAACCAGTTTCTGGGCAAAAAAAAATCTACCTCCATATGAAACTAGCCAACTCACCTTTAGTTGAAAGAGACAAGATAAAGGTTAATCACGTCATGGATGGGAATTGTACCCAGGTCTTTCTGACCAAAAGGCTTCATCTATACTGGCTGCTATGGGGGCTCTTGCAAATAAAAATGTGCAAAGAATTAGCCATGTCTTAATGTCCAGTTCTCACTTTCTATGAGATTCCCCATTATTAGGTATCCAGCTGGATATTGAATGAACAAGGATGGGCTAGGAAACTTTTAACTTAACCAATCAAATTGTATTGGCTATAATTGCCAACATGATGTACCACAAACAAAATCATCTAGCTGGAGTACAGCCCTATTAAAAAAAAATGTCCCTGCTTTCATCAGGGAATGGACAGTGAAAAGTAATTCACCCATTGCAATAGTTCTCTATCCAATTTCATTTCAATAAACTATTCTCAAACTCTTGTAATGAAATAGGCGGTTTGAAAAATTTGTTATATGATGGAAAAAATATAATGAAAAGAACATAATTGGTGATTTTTCATTTTTCAATTTAGACAAATTATGGACTCTACAACTGTGTTAGAAATAATTATTTTAATTTCCCGATGTTTCGACCTTTATATTAAAGTCATCATCTGACGTATACATATATATATATAGGGACAAGCTATATTACATTTCACACAGTATGCTAAAGAGACAATGATTTGATCAACGATTATTCTACTGGCCTGACTTCTAGTGAGAATAAAATAAAATTAAAATAAATAAATGAAATAAATTTACTACACCAAAGCTATATTCTATTTAAGACAACATCAGAGGGGAAAAAAAAAAATCATACCAGCAAAAATGATGCCCTAATATCCAGGAAAATGATGTCCTGGGAAAATAAAAAAAATGAATTGCTGAATTTTATCTGTTTTATTGTTCTTCAATTAGAAAATTAGTGCTTTAGAGTATATGTGTAGTTAAGTTTAGTGTATATAACATTTTTATTAAGATATTTCAAAAATAAGTATAAGTTGGTATAAAATGGTGCCAAAAACGCAAAAAAAATGTAATGTTAAGAAGAGCACCGCAGGCAAGAAACAGGCGGCTAGCCATGTTAACGAGGTTACTGGAGATGTGAAGGAGGTTAATGAAAATGAAATAACCTACAAAACAGCAAAATTAAAGCAGATCATTGAGAGAGGTCATGAGAATTAGAAAACTTCGAGAAGCATTTAAATGAGCATAAGAGAAAAAGAAAATTAAGCAGCAAAATAAAAAACAAAGCACAGAAACGGGTAAGTCAGGAAGTAACAGAAATCAGGTAAGTGGCATTGTTTGTAAAAAGAAAGATGTTATTTGGTATGGTGACTATAATAAAACATGCTATTCATGAGGGAATTATCAAGTTCTGCTGGAGCAAAAATTAAGAATATAAAGGAAGCAATTCAAAAACAAAAAATAAAAATAAACGAAAATCATAATTGTAGTAGGTACTAACGACTTAACTAGCGATAAGTTCAGTATGAGAGAGGACATGAAAGGGTTGTTGGAAGAGGTGAGAGTGAGAAAGTGAAAATAGTCAGTATTTTATCTCGATATGATAAAAATGAATTAAGAAGGGTTATGATGGCAAACAATAATGTAGGCTGTGTAGAAGGAATGGAAGTGAATTTTTGGATGTGTGGAGTGAGTTTAAGGGAAGATTGGATTTGAATAAGAACGACGGCCTACACCTGAATGCATTTAGCATCAGGAGTCTAGAAAAACTAATAACTGGTATGAGACCTGACACAGAATCAGAGAAATTAAATTATAAAGGGATGAATGGTGAAAATGTGAGTGTAAGTGTGATAATATTATATAACTGTGGAAAATGGGGTTTGTCATTGAAATATTTACAAGGGGAGAGAACGATTTTGACTTTGTGTTTGTCCAGTTTGGACCAATCAAACATGTGCAAAGATGTCTGATTGAAAGATGAAACATGCATAAGGCACTATAGTAGAACAGAGATCTGCAAGTTATCCAACTGTGTCATGCAGACTGTAGACAAGAGTATACAAAAGAACATGGATGTAGATTATTATGTCTGAACACAAACGCTAGGAGATCGGAAACAAAGGGATAGAGTTTGTTGCCTTAGTCAATATGTTGGGACCTCAGAATGTAGGCATTGAGGATTGACGTATAACGAGTGTAAAGGGTACACTATTCTTAGGAAGGATAGGAAAGGAGGGGCGTGCTGCTAATGATATTGGATGACTTGAATCCAGTTAGAGTTGAGACCTATGATTCTAGTACTACTACTAACAGCATTTCATGTGGCAGTATTTGAAGCCATCTGGTGTGAAGTGGAATCTAACAAGATCAATTACATAGTGGGATGTCGTTACAGACCTGGTGGACCTGTTACTAGTGATGAAGAAATGTATCACCAAATAGAAAAGATGAGTACAAAAGGAGTAGTAGTACTCATCATGGAAGACTTTAATCATCCAAATATTGATTAGGTACCAGTAGAATCTCATGAGAAGAATGAAAATGCATTTATTGAGCTATTGCGGGAAGCAGCATGTGACAGAAGGAACTCAAGATCAAAGAGCGTTAGATTTGATTATGGAGTCAGAGGATGTTTCATGATCACTCACTTGGGAAGTGACTAAGTTTATGAATGTTCCATTGAGAAAAGGTTACATGCCGAACTACAAAGCAGGAAATTATGACCAACTGAGGAATATACTGAGTTCAGTAGAATGGGATCGGTTACTGGATGGGAAGAATATTGACAGTGCATGGGAAGCATTTAAACAATACTTAAATGATGCAATATCAGAATGTGTCCTGAAAGTTCGAAGAATAAATAGGGTAGGAGTCAAAAGGATGATGTCGAAGGAATACCGTGTGCTTCAGGATGATGTCTGTTATCAAAAGTATAAGCAATAGGCCAGCTATCCACCCAGCTATTGAATATTGCTCTCACATTTGGAGTGGGGCTCCTAAAAGCTCACTCAAAGTGCTTAACTCAATACAGAGGAGAGCAATTAGATTTATAATTAGATTTAATGATTTATCTCTTAACAACTCACTCCTCCCACTTTCACACGGACATTTGGGTTTCTACAATATGTATATTCTATAAATATTTGTATGAGAAATGTTCATCTGAAATAGCATTAATAATCCCCCCACTTAGTACTAAGCTTGTTGGAAAATGTGCAGCTGCTGCTCAACATCCCTTCACAGTGCACCTTGAAACCCATAGAACAAATTTCTTTTCCTCCTCCTTCATCAAGGATGATGTACGTCATGAAAATTATAAGCAGCAGGCTTATAATTTTCATAAGAATAGTCACAACTGTTGTACTCAATGCAAAGACTGAGTATGAAAAGAAACTGGCTTTGTGTGCTAAAGACAACCCACAAGAATTCTATCAATATGCTGCAAGTAAAAAAAAAAAGAATGAATATGAAAGAATATCTTCTAAATGCAGATAGCATGAGAGTTACAGATGCAGAAGAGGTTGTTCAACTAATGAGTGCCAATTTTGTTAAAAGCCATCAACATGGTATACACGACATTGAGCTTACTGCTACATCTACCTCTTCACTGGATGAAGAAATTCAGATGTATGAGGATGAGGTATTAGACTAACCAAATGATTAAGAATTCAGCAATAGGGACCGATGGGATATCAACACATGATATCCCATCGGTCTAAAAGACTGTTCAGCTGAACCGGCTATTCCTTTGACCAGGCTGTTTAATATGAGTCTCAGAAGGGAAGATTCTGCAGGAATGGAAAGAATGTATGGTAATTCCATTGAACAAGGGTGGTGCAAAGACCAATGTATCCAACTATTGACTAATTAGTATCTCGGGAGTGGTGGTGAAGATTTTGAAAAAATTGGTTAGGGCTCGCATTCAGAAATAGGCTGACAGTGAATCTCTACTTTGCAATAAGCAACATGAGTTTACTAAGGAAAGGTCATGTTTTAGCAACTTGCTCACATTCTATAACAATGTTACTACTGAACTAGACAAGGGAAATGGAAACACCATGATACTTTTGGATTTTGATAAGGCTTTTGACAGAATACAGCATGGTAGATTGTTGCATTAATTGGAGAATATGGGTTTGGGTTATAGAATATTAGTGGGATAAGAGGATGGCTGACTAACAGATATCAAAAAGTGGTTTACGGAGGATGTGAGTCTGCAAGATCTAAGGTAACAAGTGGTGTACTACAAGGATCAGTACTTGGTCCACAGTTATTCAATCTATACATTAAGATATTGGGAATGATTTGACAAGCGACATACAGCCATTTGCTGATGATGCAAAGATATGAAGGCTAAGGAATGCTGCTGATATGCAGTACTCGCAGAATGATTTGAATAGGCTGGAATTGTGGGGTACGAGGAAATGGATGTTAGTTCAATGTCAGTAAATGTAAAGTCATTACTTTGGCATGATTACATATCAAATGTTATATTATATTGGTGGGATTATGCTAGAAGAAACTGATGAGGCTAGGGATCTTGGAGTGTTAGTAGATAGGAAGTTGAAGTCAGGAGCCATGTGGCAAAGATTGCAAATACAACTCAAAAGATAATAGCAATGCTGAAATGAACGTTCACATGTAAAGATAAGGATGTCACATTTTGCCTCTTTACAAGACCTTGATAAGACTTCACTTGGACTATTGTGTACAGGTCTGGTCTCCTGGTTTCCGTTGTGATTCTGATATATTGGAGAAAGTACAAAGGGGTGTGTTAAAAATGATATCAGAATTGTGGAATACTGATTATGAAGACAGATTGAGAATTTGTAGACTGCAGACACTAGCAAACAGGAGAAAGAGGGGTGATATGATTGAGACTTACAAACTTCTGAAAGGGTCATACAGGATTTCAATTGATTGAATTTTTCAATTTATGGAGGGTGGGGAAAAGACAAGAAGGGCATCCTTGGAAGCTGAGAATGAATGGCACTATGAAGGCAGTAAAGGCTAGATTTTTCTCTCAGAGGGTGGTGCGTGATTGGAATAGATTGCTGTTGGATGTTGTGAGTGCAAGCAGTGTGAATGAATTCAAGAATAAGTATGATAGTTGTGCGTGTAGTATGCGGCCTCCCCCGATGAATCCCTGATTTCCTGAGGTCTCTCTTAATATTGATTCCAAAAACAACTTGAACATAATACTGATAAGAGTGTTTTGCAACCATTTTCTAACTCTATTTTGACCTCCATTTCTTGTTATTTTCAAAATGGATACTTATGAGATGTATCTTCAATTTTAGGAAATAATTAGAAGTCTAGCAGAGTCAATGCTAATGTAATATGACACTGTAACCTAAAATTGGCAAAGGTAATAGCTGTTCTTTTGGAATATATATAATACTTGAAGATAGGCACAATTAACATTAAGTTAGCATCAGTGGAAAAGAGGAACTAGAAAGCAACTAAAGAAATACCATCTTGACATAATATTATTATTATTGTATAGGCCCTCCGTGGAGTCCTAAGATTCACTGTTGGAGACACAAACTATCTACACAATATCTATTGAATCTCCCCTTGAATCCATTAACAGATAAAGCACTCACAACTGATTCAGGCAACCCATTCCATTTATTCACCACTCCCAAGTAAAAATTCTAGTCCTCACACCTTGAAAAAAATTATGATAAAATGCTTTGATAAAGTTTAATGGAGTGAAACAGCATTAGGAAATGATTAAATGTAGTATTTAATGCTTCCAATACTTCTTCTCAGTTACAGAGACATCATCAGGGAGTACAAAATGAGATTTGCAACACCCACACACAAAGGCAGTACAAAACTAACTAAAACATATGGACGAAAGACTAGAATCCTAACTAGGTGGGACACCCCTCTATCGACACCTGTTGTCAGCCTAGGATGTAAACTGGGATCTAGATGTTTCCCATATTTTTGGAAGTTTTATGCAACCATATTTATTTAAATTAAGCTGATTCTTAAGAGCAGCAGCAGATTCTAAAAATAGTCTTTCTCTTCTGAATTTACTCTGATGGAGCATGATGGTCTTTTTCTAATTGATTGAGACTATCATGCTCCATCAATTTACTGGAGTACAATTTCCTCAATGTGGTAGACAGTTTGTAATCTTTTTATTCAAGATGCATAACTTTGCATTTTTTCACATTAAATTGACATCCATTATGTTTTGCCCATACTGTCAGCCTATTTAAATCATCCTGCAAGCTTCCCACATTAACTTGATTAACTATTACAGTACCCAACTTTTCATCAGCAGCAAACAAATGAATATCTCCCTTCAAATTGTTTTTTATATAATTTATGTACAAAATAAACAGCAGTGGTCCAAGCACAGAGCCTTGTACCATGCCACTAATCACCTGATTTTTTCTGGATTCTGCTCCTCCCTGTACTACTTTTTGGTATCTGTCAATCAGCCACCCTTATATATCCATATCACCAATTTCATATCCATTCCCATTTGTTACAGTTTGTGTAACTGAGTTCCATGTGGTATCCTGTCAAACACTTTTGCAAAATCTAGCAGTATCGTTGTGTAGCCATTCTCTTTATCCACCTCACATATCACACTATTATAAAAGAGTTAGGAAATTACTAAGGCATGACCTACCCTTCACAAAGTCATGTTGCTCCTCAGAGTATCATATTCTAATCCACAAATTCTGTAATTCTCTTTTGACTAACTTTTGCATCCATTGTATAAAGGAGTATCCTTTATGCAATGGATGCAAAAGTTGGTCAAAATTATTTTGCTCTTCTTCCAAACCCTTGGAACTTTGCCAAAACTAATAGCTGACAGCTGAGTTAAAGGCACTGCCAGTACCCTAGCCCATTCTTGTAAAATACCAGCTGATAACTTATTTAACCCCATAGTTGTATTTACATTCTGCAATATCATAAGTACATACCTCCAAGTCATCAACCTGTGCTCTCACATCAGTCCCTGTCGCCTCTGCAATAGCAACATCCTTACTTGGATGATATACCATTGCAAAGCGGTAACTCAATAGCTCAACTATTCCATTTCCTTACTTCTGGCTATGTCACCTCTACCATCAGTACTCATTATAATTATCCTTCTAGTCATTCTTTCTTCAGCATACCATGTAACCAAAGAACTCTGAGATTTCCTTTGGCCTTCTTGGCTAATTTATTCTCATAATTTTATTTTGCCTTTCTTACCATGTTGATCACATTTCTTGCCTGACTGTACTGTTCATTAGTTTGCTGATCACCTTCCTCCTTAAATATCCCACTGCCACATTTTCTCCTTTTGCAGCTCATGCTTAATGATGCTACTCATCCATCTAACTCCTACCTCATTTACTCTTCTGACCATGGGTATACAGTCTGATACTGTTTCCTTCAGATACCTCATAACTACCCCCCAGGCACTGTAAATATCCTTCCTTTGCAGATCTTTATGCCACGGCACTGCTTCAAGCTGCCTTCTAAGATTGTCGTATTCACCTACACATATATCCCTTCTTATTCTGAAATTACCATATTTCACTACCTCCAAAGTGAAGACCACACAATGTATCCCCCTCAATCAGAGGCAATGTATCCACCTTAGTTATGGACAGGTCTTCTGATCCCATAACCAGATCCAACACTGTCATACCCCAAGTCTCCTCTCCATCATATGCTGCTTCAAATATTTCTCTGTAAGTGTATATATCCCATTTCCTTCCGGTCTATGTCTTCAAAGTTGAAGTCTCCATTAATAACTACTTGCTTTGTACTAATTTGCTGATTCATACCTTCCACATCATCCCTAGCACCCTCTGGCCTCAATCTCACACACCAGACTGCCTCAAAAGAACTGCAATCTACCTGACTGACCATTACTCTTGTTGGCTGCAATTCATCTGCCTATTGTCAAACAGTACCCCATTATTGAGACAGAAAACTAAAACAAGCGAGTTTCTTCTAAATTACCTATGTGATTGCTTCAGACGTTTCTAAGGTATATTATTATATGGGCACCTCAATGGAGTCCAAAGACATCACAGGAGACCCAACCTATCATACCTCTCCTTGAACCCATTAACAGACAAAGCACTCACAAATGACTCTGGCAACCCATTCCACTCATTCACCACTTGCCAAACAAAAAATCTAGTCCCTAACCACACCTTTATTCAACTTCTAGGGATGACACCTTGTAGTGATCCCTCTAGCCAAGTGCTGAAACATTTCCCCTGCATCTATCCTATAAAACCCTTCAAGCAACAAATGTTTCTATCTTATCCCCTATTTTTTTCTGATCAGCCAACTTCTGCAATCCTCACAATTTCAATCTATCCTCATAGGGAAGATTCCACAGGCCACTCACCATCTTCATCACTCGCCTCTGAATCCTCTCCACTGCTTCCTCACCCTCAAGAAACCCAGGGGGAACAGGCTTGAGCACAGTAATCCAGATGTGGGCATATCAAGGGCTGATAAAGAGGAATGACAACTTCCTTATCTCTACTTGTTAATGTGTTCTTAAACAGCCAAGAAATCTTATTGGCTACCTTAGGAATATGTCCTCTAAACTTTAACTCTCTGTCTACCATAAATCTCTAGCTTCATCTATTTCCTGGAGTACAGTGCAATCAATGTGATACACATCTTGTAATCTATTTGTTCCAAAATGCATAACTTACATTTCTTGACATTCAAATGACACCCACTAACTTTTGCCAATACTGACAGCCTATTTAAATTGTCCTGAAAACTCTCCACATTGCCTTGATTAACTATTACTCTACCTAATTTCGCATTATCAGCAAACAACTGAATATTCTCATTCAAGTTCTTTCCTATATAATTTATGTACAAATTAAACAGCAATGGTCCCAGCACTGAACCTTGTGGCACACCACAAGTTGCCTGTTTTCGCCTTGATATGATCAAGTATGACACAAAGATATGCATGACATCTTGGAATGGTGGGGAAACCACCATCCAGAGTTCTGAGGAAAGTAAAGAGCAATATTTTACTTTCTCTTTGCAGGATTAGATGGAAGAAAACGAATGAGCTATATAGAAGTCATTGCAGTTCAGAAAGATTCATTTTTAGAATCAGCAATTGCTATGAAGCATTCTCCTAACTTTTACATGACTGCATTAATTTACCAAAAATTTGGGAATTCTCATTCAAAGACCAACTCCTACACAATTGTAATACAGACGAACCTCGGTTGTCGAACATAATTCATTCCAAAAGGCTGTTCAGGAACCGATTTGTTTGAAAAGTGAAACCATTTTCCCATAAGAATTAATGTAAAATGGATTAGTCTGTTGCCGAACTCCAGATGATTCCTTATTTAAACCTTCATAACAGTACTTCATGCATAAAATCGTCAAAAACAATGAAAATGCATAAAATCTTACACAAAAAGAATAAACACAATAAATAGATAAAATAGAGACGAAACTTTATTATGTTTGACATGATTTCTTTTTTAACCTCTATCGTGGATGTAACAACCTTTCTTTTCGCTTTGCTGCTATCACCATCTTTCTTCAGCCCATGGTGGCTTATTTAATAATGATTAATAAAAAAACAACAAAACACAAAGAAAATCAAGAAAAGGCACTGCAAATTCGAACAGGTGTTGGCACTGAGCGGAGGCTGCCGCATAACTAACGCTCTCCCGCCTTATATCTTAGCCCACAGAGCACGTGGTTGCCGGTTTGCCTGTTCGGGTACCAAGATTCTGTTCGGAAACTGGGGCGTTTTTGTTCGGGAACAGATTTGTTCAAGATGCGAGTCATTCTATAACCGAGGTTCCATTGTACTTCTATGTGAGGAGGTGGATATATATATATTTTCTTTTTTTTTTTTGGGTGCTTAAGGGTCAAATCTGTATAACTGAGAGGAGACCTCTACATAGCCTTTAAAGGAATGCGGAGAACCGACTAGAGCTTCTGACCTAATGTCCAATCCTCACCATCTCGTGGTGCACCATGTTAGGTATCTACCTGGATACCAATAAGGATAGGTTGGGAATTAGCCGACGAAATTGTATTCTTATTGGCTTAAACCAAAATACAAAATGATGGTACAACAAGACAAAATTTCATGCTGGCTGGGGTGTCGCTCGGTTAAACAAGAGCCCCCATTATTTTTGCCAGGGAACCAGGGTGAACAGCGAAAAGTCACCTACTGGAACAAACCCTAAAACACACCCCAACTCAATATCACCAGAGTTAAAGATCTGGCACTATCAACATAAGAAGCCTGAATGGCGAAGAAATGGAGCTAGCTGAGGAATTAGATAAGTACCAGATCGACATAATAGGGGTGACTGAAACAAAAAAGACAAAAACTGGTGAGATCTTTCTGAGCAATAAATACAAAATGTTATATTCAGGCAATGACAATCAAAGAAAAGAAGGAGTAGCCATAGTATTCAACACTAAATACGAGGCTAATCTTCTTGAATAGCAAGCAGTCTCAAGTAGAGTAATATGGGCAAATATCAGAATGGGGAACTGGACAATGAGACTCATTTGTGCCTATCGTCCCACAGAAGGCTCTACTAAGGTAGAAATGAAGAATTTTTTGAGGCTCTAGAGAAAGTTACTGACACAATGAAAAAGGAAAAGTTTGTCCTTGTTGGGGATCTAAATAGCAAAGTAGGAAGTGATTGTGAGAGATACAAAAATATTTTGGGAAAATTTGGAGAAAAGAGCAAAGCTAAGAATAATGGCAAATACCTTTGGATTTCTACTCCGGACATGGACTGGTTATTACTAATACCACGTTCCAACAAAAAAATGCGCACAAATTCACATGGAGAGAAGAGGCAAGCAATAAGAGAAGTCTCACTGACGATGTTATTGTCAATAGTGATGTTTTCTCCCTGGTGAAGGACACCAGAGTGTACAGAGGATTTGAAATTGGAAGTGATCACCATTTAGTCTTGAGCAGGATAAAAGTGAATTTTTAAAAGAAAAACATGTAAGAAAGTTTTAAAGCGAATAAAAGTTGAGCAGCTCTCAGATGTGAACTGTGGACTAAAATACACAAAGATTATTGGGAAAAAAAATGAAGGAGTTTGAGAACATGAACCAAACCTTGGAGATTCAGTGGCAAGCCTTGAAGAAAACATTGATTGATTCAGCCGGAAAGGCATGTGGTGAGGATGTCTGTAAGCAATGTTCCCTCTAATTTTTTGCAGTGAGTGTGCGCAGAAATTTGCGTGTGTGCATAATTTGCCTTCTTTTGAAAAGTATGTGCGCACCCATACGAGTCACCATACTGATCATTTAAGCAAAAAAGTTAAAAGATTTAAGTTCACTCTTTACCTTCTGGTGTCAATGGGAAGTCAGCCAGGACAACCCAAATCCTCACCATGTTCCCACACACGGCAGTAGCCTCCCCACTAAACATTTGGAAATCACGATTCACAAGCCTTGGGCAGGACTCGATCTGGGGACTTCGCGCATGTGAGGCCAACACGATACCGACTGTACTAGATAGGATTCTAAGTGTGTGTATTATTTCTATCACCAAGTAAGTTGTGTGACATCAATCACAGAGCTAACATAAATATTTTATATGTATTTAATATTGATATAAGTTTTTAAAAGTATTTAATTAATTTAATTAAATTTTTGAAACCATTGTTTTAATTCGTCATGATCTTGAACTAATTTGGTCAGCCAATCACGTTTGAGAATTTTCCATGAGTCAGGACTTAGATGTAAACAAACCTCACGCCATTCTATATGCTACTTAAAAATTACACATTTAAGCCACACCCCTTTCACTTTGGTATCAAACTGCTAGCTTCAAATAGGGTTACTGTTAATAATTTATAAGTTTTGTGCAACTTCGAGAATGTAATAAAAAATGCGAGGTTATAGGCTTGAGCATTACCGATTTTTTTAAAAAAGAATTTATAGGTTAATGTTTAGGTGGAACTTCTTTAATTAATAAATTTTAATTTCATCTTGAAATCAGTGTGTGCATATTTTTTGCTTTGTGCACTAGTTGTAAAACGTGTGCACATGCACACAGCTTAGAGGGAACATTGTCTGTCTGTCTTCTTCTTTGAGTGCCATCTCCTATCGAAGGTCGGCGACCACCTTGGCAAATTTTGAGCGATTCTCAGCTATTCTGAGCAGTCTCTCAGAGTTCATACCAGTCCACTGTCTGATATCTGCCAGCCAGGATTTTCTTCGTCTTCCTTGTCCTCTTCTTCCATTTATCTTCCCTTTTATAATCAATTGAAGTATCTTATATTTTTCATTACGAAGTAGGTGATCAAGATATGCAGTTTTCCTTCTTTTTATGGTATCTAAAAGTTCACGTGATTTCCCCATTTGTTTCAGTACTTCCTGATTGGACGTTTTTGCTGTCCATGGGATTTTTAACATTCGTCTGTATAACCACATCTCAAAGGCTTCAAGTCTTTTTATTGATGTTGTCTTCAAGGTCCAAGTTTCTGCACCGTACAGCAGTATAGACCATACATAGCATTTAACCATGCGTACTCTAAGCTCTAAGTTTAAACTGCGGTTACACAGTGTTGATTTCATCAAGAGAAAATTTTTTCTTGCCATTTCAATTCTAACTTTTATTTCCATTTCTGGATTGCAATCTTCATTTAACCAGCATCCGAGATATTTAAACTTTGCCACTCTTTCTATTTGTTTCCTATTTAAAGAAAGTGCTAAATTAAGAATTGGTTTCTTACTTGTGACCATGAATTTAGTTTTGGTGATATTTATTTTTAATCCCATTTTTTCACTCTCTGCATTTATTAGCCCCAAAAGATTTTGAAGATCCTGAATATTGTCAGCCAGAAGAGCTGTATCATCGGCATATCGGATGTTACTGATGATTTCACCATTTACACTAATCCCTTCCTTTCTTCCTTCCAAGACTTTTTGAAAGATGGCTTCTGAGTAGATGTTAAAAAGAAGAGGTGACAGCACACATCCTTGCCTTACTCCTCGTTTGATGTTAATGGAGTCTATAATAATGTCATCAACTTGAACAGATGCCTTTTGGTTCCAATATAAGTTTTCAAAGATCCTGATGTCTTTACCATCTAATCCAATTCTTTTTAATAGTACAATCATTTTAGTGTTGGACTTTGTCAAATGCTTTCTCGAAGTCGATAAAGCAAATGAATATTACCTTGTTTTGGTCAATAAATTTTTGAAATAAGATCTGAGAACAGAAAAGGGCCTCTCTTGTTCCCAAGCCGAATTGGGTATCACTGATGGTGTCTTCACATTTTCTGTATATTCTTTTTTGAATTATTTTCAGAAACATTTTGAGAACGTGACTCATTAAGCTGATCATTCTATAGTCATTACAAGTTTTCGCTTTACTTTTTTAGGTAGCATGATGAAGGTCGACTGTAACCAGTCTTGAGGGATTATGCCTGTATCGTAGATCTTATTAAATAGCTTTACTAATATGTTAATGTTGTCACCTTCTAATAACTTTACTATTTCTGCTGGTATTCTATCTGGTCCTAAGGCTTTACCATTTTTAGCTGAGTTCAATGCACATTCTACCTCTGATTTTAGAATGCATGGACCTTCCATATGTTCATAAGTATTTTCTGGGTTCTGTCTGTCATCAGTAAAGAGTTCTTCTATATGTTTCACCCATTCTTGTATTTTGTCATTTTTGGATATAATTTCTCCCTTTTTGTTTCGAAGGATACAGAATTGTTTTTTCTTATATATACCTGAGGTCTCTTTCATCTTTTTGTGTAGATTAAAATTGTCATGTTTTTCCTGTAGAATTTCTATTTCTTTACATTTTTCATTCATCCAGATTTCTTTTGCTTTTTTGATCTTGTGTTTAATAATTTTCTGAACCTCTGTATATTTTGTTGGATTATGATTTTTATATGATCTGCGTTGATCTATGAGAAAAAGAATTTCATCAGTCATCCAATCTTTCATTTTTTCTGCTCTATTAGGACATAAGGTATTGGTACATTTCTCTATGAAGACAGATTTCAATTTGTCCCACGATTCATCAACCCTCATGATGTCATCATTCTTGATAAGTGCTAGCTCTTGATTCAGATCTTGACTCAATTTGCTTCTTATCTCTGTGTTTTTTAATTTTCCCAAATCAAACCTTTTTTGTTGATGTTTCTTAAGCATAACTTTCAGTCTAACTTGTAACTCTGCCACCAGCAGGTTATGATCAAAAGCAATATCTGCACTAGGATAGGTTTTTGTACTTTTTATAGAACTTCGAAATCGTTGATTAATTAGTAAGTAATCAATTTGGATTCTGACTATATTCCCATTATTATCCTGTGGTGATCGCCAAGTATACAATCTTCGAGGTGGTAGCTTAAACCATGTGTTTGTGATTATTAGCTCCTCTTCCTGGCAGAATTGAAAAAGACGGTCACCTCTCTCATTTCTTGTGCCCAGTCCATGTTCGCCAACTACATCTCCACTTCTACCTTTCCCAACTTTAGCATTGAAATCACCCATGACTATGTTAATATCATGCTTTTTTGTATTTTTCATTAGTTCTTTTAATTGATCATAAAATTCTTCAATCTCGGTATTACTCTTGTCAGCAGTAGGGGCATAGACTTGTATAAGATTAACATCTAGTGGTTGTCCTTTCAGTCTTAATAACATCATCCTACCAGAGTAAGGGATGAAGCTCAACATTGTAAGGATAGAAAAATCAGAACTCCATGGTGGATACAAGAAGTAAAAGAGGCAGTGAAGGAAAAGAAGAAAGCATATCAAAAGTTCCTTGGCAAGAACATAGAAAATAAATATCAAGAAGGTGGCAAAATATTTTGGAGGTTGTTGAAGAAGCTCAGAAATGAAGGAAAGAGTGTTGTAAAAGGAATTAGAGATGATACAGGTGACATGAAAACGGGAGAAAAAGATATCCTTGAAGTATGGAGTAATTACTTCAAAAAATTGCTAAATGAAACAAGCAGTGATGACAGCACAGTGGTAAAAAAACACTCAATAGGCATACAGTCAGGAATACATATCCACACTTGAAGTAGAAAAAGGCATCAAAGGCTTGAAATGTGGAAAGGCAGCAGGAATAGATCATATTCGACCAGAAATGCTTAAGTATGAAGGTATAAAAGTCATACAGTGGCTGCACTGCATAGTTCAGAAGGTGTGGACAGAGGGACAAATTCCTGATGATTGGAGTAGAGCTCTCATAGTACCCATATATTAAAAGGGAAATAAAACTGAATGTGAGAATTACAGAGGTATTTCCCTCCTGAGTGTTCCTGGTAAGATTTATGCAAGTATACTTGATAAATGACTGACAAGAATTGTGGAAGAAAAGCTGGGTGAACAACAAACTGGATTCAGATCAAATAGAGGCTGTCAGGATCAAAACTTTACAACAAATAGTCGAGAAATCATGGGAATATAACAAAGATCTATATTTAAGTTTTGTCAATCTGGAAAAGGCATATGACAAGGTGCCAAGAGAGAAACTATTCAATACGCTACAGTTATATGGTGTTAATGGGGCATTATATCAAGCAATACTTAATCTTTATTAGAGTTATAAATGAGCAGTTAGAATTGAAGGAAGTACAGGAAGATGGTTTTTAATGTTAAATCTGGTGTGAGACAAGGATGCACATTATCCCCTCTGTTATTCGTTATCTATCTGGATC